>NW_006408904.1:269932-303063 GCF_000296735.1 Chrysochloris asiatica
CGGTATACGATAGAATGAATGTAAAACTAATGTTCTCCCATGTAAACTATCACATAATTCACAATAAAACATTTAAGAAAAAAAAAAAAAAAGACCCCATGAGAACAGTCTTGAGCAACTGGCAATATTTTAAGAGAGAGCAGAAGAGAAGGTTATTCTGAGCAGAGGAGCAGAATGAAGACACGTGAAGGTAGATTACTAGGGGTGCCATTGGAAAATGTTGAGTTATCTGAGGTTTACCAGCATGTGAAGGGGAAGCAAAACTAGGAAGGGAAATTTTCCAGTAGTGCATAGTCCAAGTGACATGACAAGTCAAACAGAGAATCATGGATGAGACAATGAAACAACAGAACTCTAGAAAACTAGACCATATAGCACAAGAGACCAGAACTAATTTACCCCAGCTTCTTGAATGCACTGAGCTTGTTCCCACAGGTCTAAGAGTTCCCAGGACTATTAGACCTACTATTCCTGCTGCCTGGTACATATCGCCCACCTCCTTCTTCCTCATGCTAAATCCTATTTATCCCTTGGATCTGAAGGTAATTTACATTTCCTCAAAGAGGTCTGCCCTCACTATTTTATTTAAATTAGATTTCACTAGTATACTTTCTTATAGAATTCAATTATTTGTCTTCATAGCATTTACCACTTTGTAATGATAGATTTATTTCTGTGACTATTTGCTTTTATCTGTCTCTTCCATCAGGCTGCATACGCTCCATGAGGTCAGGGTCTATGCCTGTCTTGTTCTTTAGTGTCTCTCCAGTGATTGGAAGATAATAAGCTCTCAATAAGTGTTGGCTGATTGATAAATGAATGAACGGGTGGCAGCAAAGTGACAAAACACAAGGAATACATGCACACCACACACAAACATACACACTAGAAACATAGCATTAATGAGAGGGTTGTGATCTGCTGAAAGACGCATGGGCTGGGAATCAGAGTCAATGGCCTGAGTTTTATATCAATTTCTGCTACTACTGAGATATGACACCATATCCAAAGCCTAGGCTATTAGAATCACTGTTTTTCATTCTCTGACTTCACAGCCTTGATCTTAATTTCCTCATTTATAAAACTGAGATAATAAAACCTGCCCTACCTATCTCTAATAATTGGAAAAGCACATTAAAATTCATTAGACTTCATAGTAGAAATTCAGAGATGTTTACATCTACAGTCTATGGCCAGTGCCTATTGGCAATTGTCAAATCAATGAATTTGTTATTTTTTTACTTTTTATTATTTTGTATCTGTTTCAAGGATAAATATTTGTTATGATTATTGATAAAAAAAAAAAAAAAAGTAAGACCAGAGTTAAAGTCACGTTGTTTGTTTATTAAGATGCATATTGGCAGAGTCAGTCAAAAGTATTAGTGAAAACTCATCTCCTTTTTTCTTTTTTCAGAAGTGCTAATGGCTTTAATAAAAGCAGACCATGTCATTTCAAGAGGACTAGATAATTAGCCTTGACAAGAAGTGAGCTCAGAATCGTTATGAATGAATTAACTGATTCCAACTATGAACATTGAGTGTTTGGTCTTTCATTTGACATGTAAGTGAGAATTCAGTAACAGGTGGAGTAACTGAAGTCAGCAGGATTTTCTGAGAAGGGCTTAGGTTAGAAATACCAGATGGTTTGGATAGCTTGATATAATCAAGTTGTTATATCAATAACGATCTTAGATAAGACACAGTGGTGCCAAGTAAAAATGTGGATTAAAAAGAAAAGTCACACTAATTTCTCTTAAAATTTAGGCAAAGTTTGTGCTTTGTTAATGGGATGTTAAACCACATGGGAAAGTATCACAGAGATAGCTGCAACCTGGAGTGTTTTGTTATTAGCTTATTAATCTTTTTATTTTGAAATGGAAATCTATATTTTAAATTCTTACCATGTGTTCTAGTGTTTATGTGGGAAAACAAAGACACTTCATATATGATCACTGCCCTTGACAGGGTAGCACTCATGTTATGAAGACAAGGAATCCCCTAAGGAAAGATACATAACAGTTCAACTCTACTGCACTGAAGATGCCACAGGTCACATACGTTAGGTGTTCCTGGAACATATCAGGCAATGAGTTATATCAGACTTAGGCTAGGATGAGATCTTTGTGAGTAAGTGTGGCCACGGTGCCAACTGAGTTGGATAGGTAAGAATTGCCAGGCAGGAGAATGTAACCAGGCATGAGCAATGAACCCTAGTTGGAATGAATTTTCATAGTGAAGAAAATAGCCAGGCCAGAGGGAGCAATCAGAGAAAGGGTGGAAACAAGAGCAAGAAATTATTAACTCCTTGTATTGGTATAGAATTTTCATGTGTGAAAATGTCCAACTCATATCCCTTATGATTCATGCACATACACAAAGAGACTTCTATCTCAGTGAGGTAGCAGCATGAGTGTTTTTCCCGCAGATTCGAGAACTCCCCCAAGGCCACACAACTGGAGAATGGAGGAGCTTTATGCAGCCTAGGCCTTGTGATTCCCATCCCAGAGTGCTCTCCTCTATGCAGAACTCAAAAGGTAAGTTGTGTCATGATAGTGAGGTCTCTGTATGCCAGGTAAAAGAATTTGCACTTAATTCTATTAGAAGATTAAGAAATAGACAACGTACCTAGCTTAGTAAAATGGGAAGAAAGCAGAGTCTGCTATAAATCCACATATCATCATTGACCTTGGATATAAGAACCCTTCTTAGGATGGGTTCACCAAAAAGCCAGCTGTGTTGAAATAACTCTTTTCCTTCTCTGATATGTATGCCAGCCTTAGAGAAAAATGTTTATATAGCAGCAAAGCATTTGCTACATATGCCTCTGGGGAGAAAATGGACAATTATGGAATGGATGGTGGCTTTGTTTGCATTAAAATAAAAAGTTAAAGAAGATAGAATTCATCTACTCTGTTCCTTCATTTTACAAATGGGAAAAGGAAATGAGAGGTAAAGTGACTTGCTTAAGGTTACATCACCATCTTCATAAAAATAGCTTACACATACCAAGCATTTACTATGTATCTGGCACATTGTAAGTTATTAAATGTCTTGACTCATTTGATCCTCACATTAAACTTATTAGTTAACCAAGACCCAAGGAGATGCAGAGGAGCCCTGGTGGTACTGTGGATTAAGTGCTGGGCTGCTAACCCAGAGGTCGGTGCAGTTCAAAACCACCAGCAGCTCTCGCTCTGCAAGAGACATGAGGTTGTCTGCTCCCCTAAAGATTTATACTACTGGGAACCCTTTACAGGCTTGTTATGAGTAAGAATCAACTCGATGGCATTGGGTTTGGTTTTTGGTTTAGGGATATGCAGTAACTTGCCAATATCACAAGGCTGCATCCAGTGAGTCTGGTTCCTGAGGCAGTAGGTTCACTTCAGATGTAACCAACTTCTCCAGGTCATATAACTTGCCAGTGGCAGAGCAAAGTACCAAAGGCACTAATCAATCGATTTTCTAGAGGTATGCTGGAAGACCTCTTGCTGTATCCTTTTCAACATTTTCGACAATTACTTGGATAGACTACAGACAGCAGTTGATCAGATTTACAGAAGTCATGCAATGGGGTGAAGAATAAGAAATACACTGAACGACACAAGCAAGATCCCAAAGGATCTGAGATGATGAATGAATTTGAAAAGTTTTCATTTCAGAGGGATATGAGTATAACATATTGCATAGAGGTCCCCACAGCAATTGCCCAAGAATGGGATGAGGCGTGTATATAAAAATAAATGTAACCAGAGTGGGGGTTGTCAAGCAAGTTGGTTCCACCTGAATCAACATGTGGGGTTGTCTCAAAGCTAATGCCAGTGAGCAAATGGCTTTCATGCACTATGCACTGGTCTTGTCTACCCCGATTCAATGTGATCGTCAGTCAAGAGAATCTTGGGTGTTCCAAGGTTCTTCACAACAATGGCTTGAACCTTTCTTCCTCCTTCCTGACCTGCTCTTGCACCCATCTTGGCCCCATCCGACTTTGTCATTCTGGTCTTCCTCCAGCTTATAGGACTTTACTCTTAGTTTTTGTCCTAGGTTTTCCAAGTACTGAATCTTGACTTTTCTAATGAGGCCCTTCAGCTCCTCAGAGCTCATTCCATGGTACTGACCCTCAGTGGGTGTGCTAACAGCACCTTCATTACCCTGATAACACCACAGGGAGAAGAATTGGATCCTGTCTAAAGTATCAGTTCAGGTCTGTGCCCATCCCCACCAAACCCATGAAGGTCTTTAAGTGAAGTGCAATCATAGGGAAAGGATAGGTTGTGAATGGTGGTGGTGGTGGTGGTTATGTGGTGTGGAGTCGGTGTCAACTCACAGCAACCCTGTATAGGATTTCCAAAGCTGTAAATCTCTATAGGAGCAGAAAGCCTCAGCTTTCTCCCACAGAACAGCTGGTAGTTTCAAACTGCTGACCTTGAGGGTAGCAGCCCGACTCATAACCATTATGCTACCAGAGCTCCTAGGTTGTGAATAGACCTGACTATTTTGTAATACAGGGAATGACTAAAGCTGCGATGGCCCGGGAGATCTATTTCAGGATTTGCAGAAGACCTCACTATAAAAGACTCTGCAGACCTCTCTTATTTGATTCCAGGGAATAGTTTAGAATGAGTAGGCAGATGGTTTAGAAAGAAAAGGCAGATTTCAGCTCAATCAAAAAGTACTCATAGTAACAGCTACCCAGAGGTAGAACAGAACAGTAGTGGACTCCCCATTATTGGAAGTAGCCTAGTATAGACTCAATACTGGTGTGTCAGTGAAGCTGTAAAATAGACACAACCATCAAAAGGGTGATTAGATTAATTCGTCTGTAGGTTGGTTCCACCCTAAAAGTCTCTGTGCCCAGTGGGGACCCAATGGTGCCTTTTAAACAGGTGACACAATCCCAGTGATGTCTAAGATAAATGTATCCCTCCAGTGAAACATCAAAGAGTGACCCCCACATTGAGCCAACACCTCCTCCCTACCTTAAAGTTTCAGTGTGAGTCAGTGCTCACTCCAAACAACACTTGCCCAGGCTTCATTGTTAGAATGAAGACCAGTGCTTACAGCCTCCACAGCAGGAGAGGTCCACCCCAAATGTAAGGGCCATTCTATTCCCCTTCTCCATGGCCGGGGATTGAGTCTCAGGCTTCTGTCATCTCATGCTTATGAAAGGGCTCTGTTCTCTCTTAGTACCCACTCCCACTGCCTTTCACAGATCAAATACCAAGTGCATTGGGCAGATAGAAGTCGGAGTGAGAAAACACATTTTAATAAAACCCCATTGATTTTTGTGGGTACAAGTCAGGGAAAAGACACCTAAAGACTCTTCCATCCCCTGCCACCTCTCTGCTCTCTCCTGACCTACTCTGGGGCGGTCAGATATCGATTGGCTTCCTAGATAATAGATTGTGGCACTGGTAGGGACCTCCGGGGACAAGCTGGGAGCTGGGAGAGTAACACGCATCAGCCCAGCCCTGAGTTAATCAAACTAGCAACAGGATCTCCAGCAGCAGCAGTGGCGGTGGCAAGAGTAGCGGCAGCGGCAGTGGCAGCAGCGGCAGTAACAGCAGCATTATGCGTGCTTACTGACAGGCACCAGCTGCTGCCGCCACGGCCCTCTCGAACGCACTATGTGGACTCTCAGCTCTAGAAGCAGATTCCTGACTAATCCCAGAGGGCTGGCCAAGCCTGGGCTCCCAGGGCTGCTAGGAAGCGATGACCACTCTTGTTAGCCCAAGTTGAAGAGAGTCCAGCTTTGCCTGGGAGCTGAGAGAGGCCATAATATTTAGAAGACAGACAAGAGAGAAATATGAACTGAAGAGTAAACATGTATGGAAATTATTCTCACTTCATGAAGTTTCCCACCGGCTTTGGCGGTGAGTATCTCCACATGGGCTGTACTATGTGGGATCTGTCTGGGAAGACAGAGAAGGTATTGGATAACTGGATTCGTACTGATTTAGGAGAGCATATATGTTTATATGCATATAGGGTGCTTCTGTGTATGAGAGTCCCGTCTCTGTGCAAGAGACAGGCGAGATGGGGCAGGAGAGTATGTTTCATAGGTGAGGGTATGTTTGCATAGCAGGAGGAGTGAACAGAAAAGGGGATATTCTAAGGAGAGTGCCTAAGCCAACATGCGGAGAATGTCTGAGACAAAGATAGACTAAGAGCTTTGTTATAACCCAACGGGTTGGTGTGGGCATGAAAAGTGGAGGAGTTAAAAGAGAAATTACTATGATATACCTATTATTCAATGTATAATGAAATAAAATGTGATTAAAAAGGTTTTTATCTATCTGAAAGGTCCCTGGGATACTTAGTAATAAGAGCATGATTTGAAAAAACTATATATATTTTAAAACAGATTTCCATGTTATTAGATTTAAAAAAAAGAAAACTTAGCACTTAAATTTGCCATGGGTGTTCCTTCCTGGGTTTTCTTCCCTTTTGATTTTCTAATAGCCTCTTCTCCCCTATTCTGCTGTTGCCCCCAATTCCAATGCAAGAGTTGTTGCTATCATTTCCACTCTGGGGCTGGGGTCTTATAACAGATCTGGCAAGCAGAAGAGCCAAGTGGCCAAGTCAGGCAGGCTAGTCCAGTCACACTTCAGAGAGGTTTCTGGATCCAGAGACTGGGTTCTCAGACCGCCTTAGTGCCCAGGCACGTCCGTCTAATGGATCGCTCCATTCAGTGACAGAAATGGCACTAGCAGTCGTCCAGCTTCGAGTAAATGGGACGAACAGCTGACCAACTGGCCTGTAACTTGTCAGTTGATGGCATGTAGTTTGTGCTCTTGAGAGCCAAAGGGTAGTTTTTGCCCTGTGGATGCTGGCAGGCAGGACAAAGAAGAAATTCTTGTAAGGTCTTGAGAACTACAAAGTCTCTGGTCCACTGAACACCTCAGTGGACAGACAGCCAATTCATCTGAAGGTTTGGAAATGAAGGCTGTCCAGTTTATTAGGTAGAACGCTTGGTGGGCTTTGCGGAACCCTGCAGTGTGGACATGATCCCTAACTGAAGACTTTTGGCTAGGTGGTTTGCTCATTCATGGGGGAGTTTTTATGAGCCAAACACGGTATTAAGTGCTTGAAATACACATGCATGAGACATAGTCCCTGCTGTGGACTAGGACTGGTTTGTTGAACACATTTAATACTGTGCAGTGTGTGTTATATGGGAGGTGTGGGGAAGGAACTACCTGGACACAGGGGAGGGTCCCTTTGGGAAGGTTCCTGAAAGAGGTAATGTTTAAGTTCTCTGGTCCAGTCTGGTGACATGGCTGAGGAAGAGTGGTGGCCAACGGTGTCAACTGGACATTTGATCTCTAGTTCAGAGTTGGGCCCTGGGTGTGAAAAGTCTTCTCAGCTCCCATCTCCCTCCCATTCACAGAGCTGAGAATCACTTTTTCCTTTCCTTTTGAACTCAGTTGTCCAAGAACATACTCTCCTCAGTCAGATTCTCAGGACCTTGGAGCTCGGTAAGGACATGGCTTCATTAATGCTGAGGAAACCCTTTGAAACAGGAGTAAAGGTTGGGGGGTGTAGGAAGAAAGCTGAGATGCAGACTGGAGAAAGAGGATTTAGTCAAAAGTTTTACAGGAAAGCGTTGCCTGTTGGAATCTTACAATGTTAGCACTAAAAGGGATTTTGAGCATTTTAGAACTCTTGTTTTATAGATGTATAAACTGAGGCCTAAGTCGGTTTGAACCGCATAGTCAGCATTTCAGATTCACCAGCTGCATCTCGGAAACTCTATACAGGGTAGTTGTGAGTCAGAACTGACTCCACTACACTTAACAACAGCAGCAACAATGGAGGGCAGGGACTAGTCCAAGTATATGTGGGATTGAGTGGCAAAGCCTTCACAGAGAAGTCCTTGACTCAGATTTATGGTACCAACTCACTGCCATCGAGTTAATACCAACTATTGTGGTGGCGGTTTGTGCCGTGGAGTCCGTGGTAACTCATAGCAACCCTGTATAGGGTTTCCAATGTTGAAAATCTTTCTGGGAGCAGAAAGTCTCACCTTTCTCCTGCCGAGCAGCTGTCAGATTTGAACTGCTGACCTTGCAGTTGGTTAGCAACCCAGCTCATAATCCCCATGGTACCAGGGCTCCTTATATCAGCTATTTTGTTGTTGTTGTTAAGTGCCTTCCAGTTGGTTATTGATTTAATCTGATATAGTGAAAAGAGCACATGAGAGAAAGAGGGGGGGAAATTGAGACAGATAGGCAGAGATGTGAGCTGAGCTGGGTTGACCTGAGTGTGCTGTGTGATCTTAGGTAAGATCCTGAACCTCTCTGAGTCACACCTCAGTTTTTTTAATCTCTAAAATGGGATGCATAATCCCAACCTTAGAGTATTACTGAGAATTAAATGACTAGCAGATGAAAAAGCAGCTATTGCAGTGTTATCTTTCTAGTTGGTATTTAATAGAAGTTATTATATTCACCCTCTCCATTTTATTCAGGCAATAAAATTAATTTAAAATTAATGCAACGTAATAGAAAAACCAGATATTATTATAGAATAATGAACTAGGAATCTACGGAAATAAAATTAAATCCACTCACTCTGGCTTAAATCCCCGTAATTGTAAGAGGCCAGGATTTCTTGTATCTCAGATAGAAGGAGATGCAGCTGTGCAGCCTTGGAAGAAATAAATCCATGTAAGTGTGACACCTTAGGATAAGTACTTGATCTCAAGTTGGCGGTTCAAGCTCACCAGCCGTTCCTTGAAAACCCTATCCAGGGTCACTGAGTTGGAACTGACTCCATGGTACTTAGCAACAACCTTGAGAATGGAAGGAAAAGGGTCATCTAGCTTGTTTAAGTGTCTCCCTAGAATGCTACTCTTCCGTGTCATTCCTGAGAGAGGAAAACAATGATTTTGTTTAGTTCTGTTGATGTTTTCCATTTTGTTTGTATATACCAGTTAAGAGTAGGCTGAAACACAGCCAAAAGGCTCTGCCCCCATCTTCAGGGAAGCCTCCCGGGAACTAGAGAACTTGCAATGGAGGAGAGGGAGGAGCCACCTGCAGACCTAGGGCAACCCTGAGGACTGGAGTTCCTGTCACTAGCCCTTACTCCCATGCAGCAAATGATGCTGCACTTGTTAAATGATTTCGTGTAGGGCCCCCTACTCTTTTATATCTTGACAAATGGAATCACCAAGGGCTCCTGTGATTTGGGTGACAATCTCTTGGGGAACTGTGTTGCCCTTTGGAAACAACACCTGGGATTTGTGTCTAGGGTTGTGCTTACCAGGTATCAAACTATAGATCTACTCAAGAAACCGGTCAACGTGGACAAAGGGAAGTGATTCCCATGAGTGGCAGTGGCCCCACCAAAGCCATTCGTGGGCTCTGCTGTGAGTCCGTGATGACAAGGGAAAACCCTTCTCTTCTCATTCTCTGCCAAGTCCTGGGTTGGCCAGCTGCTCAGTAAGAGATTTGTTTTCCTGGGATGAGACAGTTGCTGCCTTAAGGAGATGGCAAATCCAAGACTGTAATCCCCCCACCCCCTGACCCAATTGTACAGTATCCTTAGGCTGAGAAGGAGATCAGGGAGAGAGAGAACTTCTCTCATTTCACGTAACAAACATGCTGAGACACTTGTCAAGTGCCGGATACCACTGTAAGTACTTTGACCGATCTCAGCTCATCTCATCCTCATGAGAATCCTAGGAGTTTGTACTTTACTAACATCACCACACTCCTTTCAGAGATGAGAGAACTGAAGCACTGGCAGAAGAAGTAACTTGTTTAAGGTCTCAGCTAGAAAATGGTACAGTCAGGGATTTGAACCCAGGCAGTCTGACTCCACAGTGCATCCTTTGTGGAGCTACCTTTCAAGGCTTCTATAGGTGACAGATGTGCTCTGTGAAGCAGCAGCAACTCCCTCCACCCCAAGGGAGCTAGGATACCCAATAATCCAGCTTCCAAAATCCAGCCTCAGAGATGTACACACAATGGTCTGACTGTTGAGGACTATAGAGCAAGCTAGTTTAGGAGCACAAGCTACTGAGGAGTGAGAAGGAGCCCCGGTGGCACAATGGATTAAGTGTTGGGCTGCTAACTGCACGGTCGGTGGTTCAAACCCACCAGTCACTCCAAGGGAGAAAGGTGAGAGTGTCTACTTTCCGTAAAGGTTTACAGTCTTAAAAACGAGACGGAACAGTTCTACTCTTGTAGGGTCGCTGTGAGTCAGAATCATCTCAAAGGCAGGCGGTGGGTTGGTTTTGGTTTGGGAGGAGTGATCATGACTTCTGGAGGCCTCTCCTGGGCTACTGATCTATAGGAGTCCTGCCCCATGGACCCTGGTCATTCATTTGTGACACTCCTCTGTCCACCTAAGAGCAGTCCTAGAGTGAGAGGTGTGTGTAGGTAAATGTGTGTTTGGATGTGTGTGTATATAGAAGGATGGTGTGTGTGTGTGTGTGTGTAGGTATATGTGTGTTTGGATGTTTGTGTATGTGGAAGGATGGTGTGTGTTGAAGAGTGTATATGCATGAGAGTATTTATGGGGGTATATATGAGGGGCTTCAAAAAATGGAAAAATTAAACTAAAATGTAGTGGAATTTTTCTACATATGTTTTGAAACCTGCTCGTATGTGTGTTTAAGTAGGAGGAGAGAGAGTGTATATGTGGTGAAGGAGGTGAGTGAGTGTATTTACAGGGGTATGTGTGTGTGGATATGGGAGGCGTGTGTGTGTGTGTGTATGTGTGTGTGTGAGTGCGCCAGAACATTCTCCCCCCCACCCCCCACCCTAGATGTGTGGGTGGCTAATTGGGACTTAACATGGGTATAAATGGTTAGGGTTTACATAGGGAGGACTAACTGTTTATGTGATTTAGGAAGGAGCATCATATTTAGTATAAACTATTTTCTGAAACAGTCTTACACAGAGAGAGAGAGTTGAATAGCAACTGGGGGAAGAAATTGTGCAAAGAGAAATCTAAATTCTCCACTTCTTCCTTCCCCATCTTCATGTAGCTTATGCACCTTAGAACTGGGTGCCTGGTATGCCAGGGAATCCCACAGAAAGCGGGCATTTTCTCCTCTCATTTAAAAGGCCCAGTGAGAATGCCTAGGCTTTGGTGATTGTTATAATATTGAGCCAAGTCCTGGCTTGGTGATCATCACAAAAGAATAAAATTTAATAACTAATGTTTATTAGGTATGGTACTCTAGGGTAAGTACTGTGATTCACAAGGTCGGTGGCTTAAACCCCCCAGCTGCTCCTCGGAAACCCTGTATGGGGACTTCATGAGTCGCCATGGATTCCACAGCACACAACCACCAACCACCATCCATGTTGCATACACTCACCATATCACTTAATATTCTGAAGAACCCTTGAAGGTCAGGTATTGATTATACTCACCACTTCCATTTTTGTGACAAGGAAACTGAGACACAGGGAGGTTGAGTAACCTCTCCGAAATCATCTAACTGGTAAGAAGCAGAACCGAGATTCAAACCCAGGACTGCTGTGCTAAGTCCCTACAGTGAGGAGGCCTGGTGGCACAGTAAGTAGTTAAGTGTTTAGCTGATAATTAAAAGATGGACGGTTCCAAGTCAGCCCCAGATAAGTGAATTATGAATAAGAGGAACAACTAATATGTTGGATTCTTATCCCATGAACTTTACAACTTTCTTTTCAGTCGTATGAATTTTTGCTTTTGAACATATATAATAATTTCAGGAATGAATAAGATGACTAGTGTAGAGAGACTGGACACGCAAAGGTGCTAATAAAACAAAGATTAATATTTGTTTTACGGGTAAAGCCCACTTTATTATAATACATGCATAAAGCCCAGTTTTATATTCTAGGTCAGGGTTCAGCATACTTCTATAAAGGCCCAGGTAGAAAGCATTTCAGTCTTTGTAGGTCTCTGTTGAATCAAAAGCAGTCATCCAATGCTGAAACAAGTGGACATGCCCACGACTGGGTGTCAGTAAGTTTGCTGACCCCTGGAGAACCTTTGTGATGAAGCTCTGGGACCATTTCTGATGAGGCTCCAGTTACCACTGTCTGCTCCCTTGGCTTGAGTCTCAGAGGGAATCATCAAAGCTAGAAAGAGGGGCCAGAGGATTATCTGATCTGAACCCTCATTTTCCAGATGAGGAAGCTGGGTATGGACAGCCAGGCCCTATGATTGTTTTCGAGGGTTAAGCTGGGTTCCTCTGAACCCCTCGCAGGGGTCTCCTGGGTGGCAAGAGGATGGTAAAGTGAGGTAAGCAACAGAGAATCCCTACCCCGACATTTGGTGAAATAGCTCAAACCTCTAACCACATAAGGTGACAGAGACCTTTCCACACTATTTGTTGTTGTTAAGTGCTGTTGAGTCATAAAATTTAGTTCCCTTTCTGCAGTTCACAGAAAATTTGGAGAATACAGTACTAAATTCAGTGAGAATTTTGTTTGTAGATTTTTCTTAGAGGGGTTTGTTTAAAGCATTAGACCCACAAGTGAAGTAAATAAGACATGAACCCTGCCCCCAAGGGAGTGCTATTTCAGAAAACTATGCTAGAACAAGTCATTCCCGGGCAGGTGCTAACAAGACAGGCAGAGTGGGAGCCATGACCTGGAACCCACAGCCCTTATGTTCAAGAGACCTAGGTCCTAGGCCGGTGGCTGGTTAAGTCATGACTGCCTCAGTTTCCTCAACTGCAAATCAAACTATCTGGAGTCTCTTATTCCCTTTTATCAGATAACTATATATAACTAGATGTGGAAGGGGCATATGCTCAAGGGTCTGTATTCTCAAGTTCAATCTCATACTCCTGATATTGTTGTTATTAAGTGTCATTGAGTCAGTACCGACTCATAGTGACCTTATGCATAACAGAATGAAACACTGCCGGATCCTGGGCCAAACTCACAATTGTTGCCATGCTTGAGCCCATTGATGCTGCTACTTTGCCAATCCATCTCGCTGGGGATCTTCCTCTTTTTCTCTAACCCTCTACCTTACTAAACATGATATCCTTCTCCAGCGACTGGTCCCTCCTGACAATATGTCCGAAGTATAAGAGACAAAGTTTAGCCATCCTGGCGTCTAAGGAACACTCTGGCTGCACTTCTTCCAAAACTGATCTATTGGTTCTTTTGGCAGCCCATGGCACTTTCAATGTTCTCCTCCAACACCATAACTCAAAAGGATTTCAGAATTCAGCATCTGAACTTCAAAAATGGAAAAAACCCAAAAAAACATAAGAGCGTGCTTTCCCTGATCTTTAATTTAAAAACAACAGCAAGAACAACAAACCCTTACAAGGAATCAGAGGAGCAGTAAAGAAAGTGCTCAGTAAATATTGTGGGATGTTTTATCAAGACTGGGTGACTGGGTGTCATTTCTGTGACTCAATATCTCCTTGTTCCTCCTTTTCATTTCATTGCCTATTAGCATCAAGGGGTGGGGAACCCCTGGATGAAGCAAATGGCTAAGCACTTGATTACTAACTGAAACGTTGGGGGTTCGAATATACCCAGAGGCACCTTGGAAGAAAGGTCTGGATATCTCCTTCTGAAAGATCGTATTCATGGGAAACCCTATGGTTTTAATACTCTCTTTTGCAATTAACACCCGGTTAAGTGGTGGTGTGGGTTGATGTGCTAGACTGCAAAGTCAGTTTGAACGTCAAGGTTGGTGGTTCAAACTCACCAGCTGCTCCCCAGAAACCCTATACAGGGTCGCTATGGGTTGGAACTGACTCAACGGCACTTAACAACAATATATTACTGATGCTCCTAATATGCTTTTAAAATGGCTTATTGCTGTGACATACATACATGGGGCCACCATGAGTAGGAATGTAAGGCAACTGGTAGTGTCATGAAGAAATAGTCTCTTGGCATACTGCACCTGGTTTCCTCAGTGATGTGGGAGCAGAGCAAATTATAGAGCTCACCAGTAGGGAAAGAACATTCTAGTCTGACCTGGGGCTACAACCAGCCAGTCAGTCAGCACACACTGGCCAAGCACCTGCACTTTGTAAGGGTGGTGAATGAGACCAAGAATAGAAGATGTATGTATCCTCTGCCCTTAAGAAATGTAGAAACTAGTCACAAGCTCAGATTCCTTCAGGACCCTTTTTAGTGCCATCGAGTCAGTTCCGACTCATAAAAACTCTGTATATGGTTTCTGGGGAGTTTGAACTGCCGACCTTATGGTTTGCAGTCCAATGCTGTTCCTATAGCCCCACACCAGGAGTCCTCAGGACACTTGGGAATTACTTATTTCTGGAAATTAGTTTGGGGGCTGTGTTTAAGTGAATGAATCCAAGTAATTTAGAATCCAAGAACAAATATTGTTACCTGATAGTAACATTGTGCTAATAATATAGTTCACTATATTTTAAAAGGACTGTAGATTTTAGAAGATAGCCCATATTTAGGGGCTTGGGAGAACATATCTGAACAAGAGATCCAGAAAGAAAGAGAAAGGAATGGAAGGTCAGGGTCATGGATTCAAGAGCTGGGTGTGGACAAACTGGTGTCCAAGGACACCAGGAACAAGGGGTCAGTGGAGCAACCCTCAGCAAATACCTCCGTGGTATTTGTCTTTGTGGACTGGCAGGACATGCTGTAGCCATGTATGGGACTGGTACTCTTGGTTGTTATTGGAACTCATGGTGATTCTCATACATTGTTATTGTATGCCTCCAAGTTGTTTTTGATGGTATAACATCCATCTGTACCAACAAAGTTCATAATTGGATTGTGGGTGGGGAAGCTAGCATGCAAGCAAAATGCCATCAATAACATGCAGAAGGGTTGACAGAAAGGACACTAGACTAGAAACAGATTCTGGATCTAGAGCAATTGATAGCTAGCTCTTGAAAAGGTCCCTTTGTCACTCTGAACCTTGATTTTCTAATCTGTCTAATGGGTTAATTCCCTCCCTACAGATGATCGTGAATCGGTTTGAAGCTTGGATGAAGTAGATGGTGGGCTCCAGGAGAGACTACTATATACGTAATACCTAACACAGAGTCCGGCACATAATAGGCACCCAAGATCTTTTTTTTCTATTGACCAGTTGAACCATTAATCTATATGGAAGTAAACTGTTACGTGCCATCAAATCAGTTCTGGCTCATAGTGACCCTGTCTAGGGTTTCTGAGAAATGACTGGTGGGTTTGAACCGCCAATCCTGCAGTTAGCAGTCCAATGCTTATCCTATAGTGCCACACCAGGACTACTGGTGTGGAAATAACATAATTTTGAATGACCCAGACTCACATCCATTACAATCAAGTTGAATCCAACTCAAAGCAACCCTGTAGGATAGGGTAGAACTGTCTCACAGGGTTTCTATAATCTTTATGGAGGTATCCTGGTGTGGCGCTTCAAGATAATGCACAGGACCACAAGGTCGGTTTGACTCACAAGCCAGTGGTTCGAATCCACCAGCCGCTCCTTGGAAATCCTATACAGGGTCGTTTCTATGAGTCAGAACTAACTCAATGACACTTAACAACATCAACAATCTCGATGGAAGCAAATTGCCACATCTTTCTCCTGTAGAGTGGCGGGTGGATCCAAACTTCTTACTTTTCAGTTAGTGGACAAGTGTTAACTTCTGAGACACCAGGGCTGGTTATAATGAAAAATAGCACATAACTATGAAGTTTTATTAATGTAAGGCAGTCTGTGGTGGGTGGTACAAGCTTGATCCCAGGGGTCAGAAGACTTGGTGTTTTTGTTCTTGTCACCCAGCCTCTCTGGGATGATCTCCTCTTCTAGAAAATGAGATGGTTCATATCCTAAAAGTATGGGTTCTAACCAACAATATGGCTTTATTAGTTTGTTGTTGTTGTTAAGTGCCATCCAGTCGATTCCAACCCACAGCGATCCTGTATAGGGTTTCCGAGGAGCGACTGGTGAGTTCAAACCACTCACCTTGCAGTTGAAACCGACCTTGCAGTACAATGCTTAGCCTACAGCGCCATACCAGAATATATGACACAGTTAATTTGGAATGGTGATTAACTTGGTCATGGTATGAACTAGTTTTTATTTGCTCATTCATGAAAGAAGGGAAAAAAAGGTTTTACTAAAACAAATAAGATTGTAGTAGAAGCGTTAAGCCTATTTAAGATACATCTGTTTTCAAGCAATTTAAAAAGCATATTAGGAGCATCATTAACATATTAACCGGGTGTTAATTGTAAAAGAGTGTTTTAAAGCAGGTTTTATAAAGTCTCCACTTAGTAACCATTAGCTTGTGGTTCTTGGAACACAAACTCTTCATGTGTTACTTAGAAGTAATAAAATTGTCATTTAAAAGTAATCTGCCAACTTGTCACACATTTAGACAGATTTTTTCTCTCAATTGATCCAAATGAGTGAGGTTTTGCTATAATTATATATAATACTGGGAATAATGAGGCTGATTATCAGTCTTTCTCTACTTTTCACTACCTCCATCATCACAGATTTTACAGGTGTGGGGGAAGTGGAAGGAATCAAGGAGGGAAGTTGAAGAGGGAGGGAGAGAGGGGTTACCACCTGTCCCCACCCTGTCAGCTAGCCCTCCTTTGGGGACTGCATACATCCAGGTGAAGCTGACCTGTGTGCTCATACTGCTGGAGCCAGCTGCTGTGTCTTGGTTTCTCACATTCTTGCCCTAAAGCCCTGGGGGCAGGGGGAAGGTCCCTTCTACAAGTTCATTTACTTCCCCAGCTGAGAAAGCCAGGAAGGGCTTTTGAAGCAAAGAAGGTGATCTCCTGACTGGCAATTTGATATCTGAGGTCTTGGTTTCCATTTGAATGTGTTACAGTGCTCTACAGCTGTGAAATGGGCGTGAAATATTTCCCACTTCCGTCTCAGGGTGGTTGTGCAGTGATTTAGCAGTTGGGATGTAAAAAATACACAAAAGTAAATGCCTGGCATCTGATGCCCTTTCTGCTGGAGGGTGAGGAAGAAGAAGGTGGGAATGGACTGGGAGCCCTGTGAAGGGAACCAGAACTGGAGTTTCAATTGTAAGGTGATGAAGGCAGGAGGGGGAATGTCCCAGTCTGCTGGAAACAGGAGTTGCAAAACTCACAGTCTGAGAGAGGCCACAATGGGTTGGGAATGTGGGTAGCGATTGAGCCAGCGGCTCTGAGGAACAGGGAAGCTTGAACAGAGAGTAACTCCTCTGAGAAACTGCACAGCCAACATAGTAAAGGGCAGGGCAGGGCTGGCGCTAAAATCCAGGTTTGCTGACTCTAAAACCAGGCTTGCCCCTTGATTCCAGTGCCATCTCTACCACTACTGCTAGCCTTGTTTCCTTGAGCAAATTCTCTATTTTCTCTGTGCCTCAGTTTTTGTATATGTACAAATATTCCTACTGACCCAATAGCTATCCTCATGCCTGCCCCTTTCCCAACCCAGCTCATGGCCTCTCTTGGGGTTCTAACTCTTGCAGTTCCTGTTTCCTAAAGAATAAGACACTCCCCCTCCTGCCTCCATAGGGTAAGCACTGTCTGGTCTACTAACTGCAAGGCTGGTGGTTTAAACACACCAGCAGCTCCTTAGAAACCCTATGTTGTTGGTGGTGGCTACGTGCTGTGGAGTTGGTTCTGACTCATAGTGACCTGTATAGGGTTTCTGAGGCTATAAATCTTTATGGGAGCAGAAACCCTCATTTTTCTCTTGTAGAACGGATGATAGTTTCTAATTGCTCACCCTGAGGTTAGCAGCCCAACTCATAACCACTACGCTACCAGTTAAGTGCCATCAAGTCCGTTCCAATTCATAGCAGCCTGCCTGTATATTGAGAAGGACTAAGCAGGAAAAGGATGAGCAAATTTCTCTTAGGCCAAGAAGAGCAGACAGAATATCTGGATATTCTATGGTTCTTAGACTTGTACATCATATCCCTCACTAGAGATGAGTTCCCTTACTGGGAAAGAACAGTGTAGGGTAGGATCCAACCGTGCTCCTAGACTTTAAAAGAACAATCTTGACTCTTGGAAATAGCAAGTCTTTAGCTCTTCCCTCCTCACCGTGGGTAGGTATTAGCGGTTACCGATGATTCATCACCAAGTTTCCATCCCATCTTGAAAAGGATTGCAAATGGGACAGCCAACTGTACCCTGGCATGGCAGCAAAGAAATGAAAACTCCAAGCTATTTACGCCCTGTCTGGCCAGTCAGAAAACCTGCATGCTTGACATTTTACCAGGACAAGGTTGCTAAGCAACTTCCTTACTTTGGTAAGAATTCTGTACTTTTAAGAACCTGGGCTCCTCTTTTCTCAATAAGTCTCTCTCTCCCTCTCTCTTTCGTGCGCGCGTGCACACACACACACACACACACACACACACACACACACAAGCAATTTGTTGCTCAGAGACTGTAGGTAAACAAGGTTGTGGCAAATATCAGGGGTATGGATTTAAAATAACTTTTTTATTATGGTAAAAATATATTGAACAAGACATCTGCCACTTCAACATTGTTCGCATGTGCAATTCAGTGACATCGATTACATCCATCATGTTGTGCAACTGACGCCATTGTCCATTTCCAAATGATTCCGGCACCATTCACACAAGTTCAGTGCTCCTTTACAAAGATCTCCCTCAGAAACCCCATACAGGGTGGCTATGAGTCACAACTGACTCATTGGCACTTAACAAAACATTTTCAAAGTTCATCCATGGTGTAGCATGCACCAGGACTTTAATTCTCTTTATGGTTGAGTAATAATCCACTGTATGGATCTACCACAGTTTGCTGACCTAGTCATCTGTTGATAGACACTTGGGTTGTTCCCATCTTTTGACCATTGTGAACTGTGTTGCAGTGAATGATTTTTAACATAATAAGATTGATGTTTAGATCAATTACTTTGACTGTTTATAATAGGCAAGTATTGGGAAAAACCCAAATGAAGGACATAGATTTTTTTATGCAAATAATTTCTGTGCTTAGCCCTACGTATGGTTATTTCTATAATGTAACAAAAAATTAAATTATTCACTAAATATGTTTTGAGATCAATCAGGTGACTGTAATAGTCTAGGCACTATACTAATAATGATTAACAGCAAGGAATGAAACTGAAAATTCTTGATATCCAGTAGGGCTCTGAGTGCACAGAATAGAATTCATCAGGGAGGACCTCTGCTCTGCCAGGCTGGACTGTGGAGAAGTCGGGGGGTGGGGGTGGTCCTACTAGAGGGGTCGGAGTGGCCAGGAAGCTAGAGGGGAAACCTGGGCTCAGCGAACTTGCTATTTACTGACCAATTCAGAAAATTCAGTATTACAGTAACTGGTGTGGTATGGTCCTATTGTTATGTAGCAATGACAGTCCTTAATTGACCATCTACTATGGGCATAGCTCAAGCTAAACCCTTTACATATATAATCTTCTAAATGGCTTTCAAGTCAGTCATAGTCTCTCCCCTCACACCATTCATAGTATAGCAATCCTCTGAGGTAGGGATGTTTATTTCAATTTCATTAATCAGTTATAATTTTATATGTGGGAGTCCTGATGTAGTGCTGTAGGATAAGCGCTGGACCATGAGGTTGGTTGGAACCTCATAGTTGACAGTTCAAACCCACCATTCACTCCTCAGAAACCCTGCACTGTGTCGCTGTGGCTCAGAACTGATTTGATGACATTTAACCCCAGCAACAACAATTATACATGTGAGGAAATTGATGTTCAGAGAGTTCAAGTCCCTTGATCAAAGTTGCCCAGCTAGTAAGTGGTGGACCTTGAATCCAACCGGAGGCTTGTTGACTTCAGAGCTCTTCTCTTTTCCATAATCGTGTACACTTGAAGCCGCAGTACCACAGTACAAACAGGGACTTTAGACATCCTTGTAGTTTTATGCACAGGCCCTGGTGTGGTGCTGTAAGAAAAGCACGGGACTGCAAAGTTGGTTTGAACTGCAAGGTAGTCAGTTCAAACTCACAAGCTGCTCCTCAGATAGCCTATACAGATTTGCTATGAGTCGGAACCAACTTGACGGCACTTAACAACAACAATAACAACAGTTCTGTTTCCCAATGACACTCTCAACATCTCAACCTGTGACAGAAAATTCCAAGTAACTTTAGAGTCTAACATGATCCAATTGATGATGCGAGGTCCCCGTCAGCCTATTCTAGACCATAACAACGTACCCTTCTTTCTTTTTGATGCCAGGGAGCCGTAGACTGGCCCAGTGTTCATAACACATTAGATCTGGAATGGACCTGAGAGGCCACCAAGTGGCACCTCATTATTGGTGGGAATGAGGCCCAGGAACATGAAAGGTTTTTCTTGGGTATGGTGCAGAGAGGAGGGAAGCTCCTGAGAAACTCTACATGTCCTTTCCCAACACAGAAGCTATTTTAAATAGCCTTGCTCATTGAGCAAAGAGAATGGACAGAGTACAGAGTTTGTATCTTTTCTAGGCATCTGGGCAGTGGGCATGGAATGAGAGGAAGAGGTTGTAGGACCAGGAAATGGGCAAGCCTGGTGGGATGAAAAGAGCAGGGATCCTCACACAGGTGGGGATCAGGCTGAAGAGATCAAAGGGTAGTATCATAGAAAACTTAGCTTCAGAATAGGACTAGGTGTGCGCTGAGCTGAGCATGAACATAGTTTACCTTACATCAAGTTGGAGTAAATGCCATTCATACTTCATAAAGAAGCTTCTTCTCCTGATTGGTGCTGAAAGGAAACCTGTCAATTTTATGCCTTTGTTTATAGCTCATCCAGAAGGCTTAAAGAGGAAGGAAAAGGAATAAGCTAGAACCAGGTTTCTGGAGAACGTGTGTGTTTTTAGTACCGGCTATAGTTTCTGTAAGGAGCTCTGGTAGTGTAATAGTTACGAATCAGGCTGCTAACCTCAGGGTTAGGAGTTTGAAATTACCAGCTGTTCTGCAGGAGAAAGATGAGGCTTTCTGCTCCCATAAAGATTTACAGCCTCGGAAACTCTGTACAGGGTCGCTATGAGTCGGAACCGACTCCACGGCACATAACCACCACTACCACCACCATAGTTTCTGTGTTAAACTAAACCAGTTGCCAGTGAGTTGGCTCCAACTTATGTCAGAGTAGAACTGTGTACCATAAGGTTTATGGTGGTTGATTGTTGGGAAGTAAATCAAGTCTTTCCTTCTGAGGCCCCTCTGGATGGATTCAAACCGCAGTCTCTCTGTTAGCAACTAAGCACATTAACCACTTGTGCCACCCAGAGACTCTGCTTTCCCTGTAGCTGTGAACAAAAGGAGCGAGTGGGAGCAAGAGGCTGATAAAAATGTCACAGACACGTATGCTTTAGTGTCTACTTGTAAGAATGGATTAATTTTCCATTGAGAAACATTTTTGTCACAAAAGCCATTGTTTTCCATCTTTTCTAAGAGCAAAGCTATTTCTAAGAACCATTGGTTTGTTGTGAGACAAAGAACCAAAATGCATTTGTGAAAGATGTATTGTCTTTCTGAACTTCATTAAAAGAAAAAAAACCACAATGTGGTTATAAAATAGCCTACCTCTTCTAGGTCGTTGGCTCAGCTGAAATAAACCACCTTTTAAAACAGCCATTGAAAAGCAAGCCTTAGCTCATAATTTTATTATGTCTCAATAATGAACCATGTTCTCCACCCACTGAATAGTCAAGGCATATTCTGATTGTCTTAATTTGGGTTAATAATGATAATGTGCTTTACAGTTAAAGTCACTTTCACAACTATTATCTCTTTTGATTCTTGAAAGAACTCATTAGTCCTTAGAAGTCCATAGTGGTATTTTTGTGTGTGTGCAAGGTTTCTCAGACATCATTCACTTGCATATGGTTTTAATGGTTTTGCACATTGATTGAGTATCCTATGCACTTTATATCCTTAAACCAAATACTCTTAAAAAAAACCAAAACTCACGAAACTCTATTTAGAAAGGTAATTTTGCTAAAAAACTAAAAGACCTGTTACTTGCTTTAAACAGAAGGAAATGCAAATATAAAACTATTAACATTTTTTAAAGTTCTTCTCTAAGCCACTTAAGACACTAACTAAAATGTCCCTTCCTCTCAGTGGTCCAGGTTCAACAAGTTAGAAACTCTTATGTTGATGAATTTGAGAAGCAGATTCTTGTTCCCACCTGTCCCATCTCACTGGGCTTCCCTCTAGGGATGCAGACATGAAAGGCATAGTCTTTCTGAGATCTATTTAGGCAGAATTCAGAAGAGTGTTGCAGGCCTTCTGCTCTGATGTTGGAAAGTGGGGAGGAAAAATCAATTTCTGTCTGATGACTTTGTTAGGGGAGGAAGGCTATTGTCCCAGTGGGGCTTATGGCTCCCACACACTAGGGCTGCCCCTAACTCACTTGTCACATTTCATCTTAGTCATAGACTCTAGGTGTGTACTGGCCTCTTTAAATGTCACAACCTTTCAGGGCTTCAGCAAAGTCTAAAATTGTTCTTTGCCAACCGTGCTGCCTGGGAAGACTTTTGGTTTTCATGGCGTGAGTTCTACGAAGCTGACTTCTCTTTTCTTCTTCAAATGAACTTTCACTTGATGTCACTTCGTAATTGAATCATCTTGTACTTTGTGATGCAGTGGGCTTTCCACATAGCCTTCTGCCATCCTTGTCAGCACTCTCCCAGGGGAGAGCAGAGCCTTCAGGTTGACAGTTTGAATCTAGGCTCTGCCATTCACGACCCAGGCAGTGTTTCACTTGTTGATACAACAAAGACTGGTGGATCTACCTGGGGACATCAAAAATAGACACTTCTTTAACAAATATGACAACACAGTATATAAGTGCTAAGATATAAGGAAACACAGGCAGTTACCAGAAAACAGAAAAATAGGCAATAAAACCAGACTCCAGACTCCAGAGATTTCCTGGAGACAGCAACATTTGAGTTAGGCCTTGAAGGTTGGGCAAGAACATCCTTGACAATGAAGATGGGGAAAGGGTCATCCTAGGATGGCATCAGTAGAGGGGTGAGACAGAGTCTAAATGCTCTCATCTGTAAAAGGTTGAATTGATTCCTACCTCATAGAGCTATTGTCCAGATTAACATATAGAAGGATTAGCATATGAGTTAACAAATGGAAGTTGCCTGACCTGTCCATTTTAACCCCTCTGCCACACTCCTGGTGGAGTCCTGTTGTAGAGCTGCGGGTTAATGCACTGGGCTGCAAGGTTGGTTTGAACCACAAGGTTGGCGGTTCAAGTTTACCAGCTGCTCCTTGGAAACCTATACAAGGTCGCTATGAGTTGGAACCATCTCAACAGCACATAACAACAACAGTCACACTCCTGGAGTCCTGGTGTGATGCTGTAGGATAAGCACTAGACTGCTAACTGCAAGGTTGGCAGTTGAAACATACTAGTTATTCCTCAGAAAAGCAGGGGTGGGGAATACCCAGTCTGTGGCCTGGATGAAGCCCATGAAATAATTCAGTCTGGCCCTGCCAAGGCAACCACAGTTCCAGCCGTCGCATTGTTGTTGTTGTTAAGTGCCATTGAGTCAGTTCCAACTCATAGTGACACCGTATAAGGTTTCTGAGGAGCAGCTGTTGAGTTTGAACCACAGACCTTGTGGTTCAAACCAACATTAAGGTCGAGTGCTCGTTCCGTGATGCCACACCAGGATCCCAGCCATCACATTAGGGATGTGTTAATGAACTGTTTGACCAAATATAGCAGACTAGTTTTTAAGTTGATAACTTTGTAGGACCCATGGATAATGTAATAAATTTTGGCAGAAAAAAGGGTCTCCACCCCTGCTATACAGGGTTGCTGTGAGTTGGAACCAACTCAACAGCATTTAACAACAAGAAGCCAGACTTCTGTGGACCCATAGCATGTGATTTATCCTCAGTTGTGATACATATAACATGATACCTTGTGATCTGTCTTCTTTTGAGGCAATGTTCCTGAGAGACTGGAAACTCCACAGGTCGCATGATTTAGAGGTGGCAGGTCCCTTGAAGTCACTGTTCTCTTCACAAGTCGACCTTAACTAAACTAGTAATATCTCTGTGAAAACTCCAGGGTGACATTTTTCAAATGGGATATTTCTGTTTAAGATAGCTCTGCAGTTATAGTTCTGACACTCTCCACGTCTCTGCAACCTACTCCTAACAAGACATTTACTGCCCACTGCTATCTTCCAAAGTCTCAAACAGTGCTTTGACACATGGCGGGCACTCAAGAAATGTTTGTTGAATGAATGGTGAACCACTTAAAATCAGGCACCTGACAGATGATCATATCTGTGTGCATGCTGTCTGTCTCCCAGTAGGCATTGGAGAATGACTGTCTTCTCCAGTAGACCAGGCTGGTTGCTTCTCTTGTGGTTGTTAGTTGCTGCTGAGTTGGCTCTAATTCCTGGTGACCTCATGTATAACAGAATGAAACATTGCCTAATCCTGTGCCATCTTATATACTTGAGCTCATTATTTTGGCTAATGTCTCAGTCTATCTCATTGATGGTTTATCTCGTTTTCGGTGAGCATCTGCTTTACCAAACATGCCATCCTTTTCTATCCCTTGATCTTTCCTGATGATGTATCCAAAGTAAGTGAGTCAAAATCTCACCGTCCTTACTTCCAAAGAACATTTTGGTTGTGTTATTATTTTTTAATTGTGAACTGAGTAATAGTTTACATGGGAGAACATCAACTTTACACCATTGTTTCATTGCAATGATTTCATTCTCCTCCTCCATGCATCATCATTCAACAGTATTTGCTTCCATTCCTTCTGTTTTTTTTTTTTTTTTTTGGGGGGGGGCGGTGGGGGTATGTACACAAAAACACTCAGGAATATATAATAATTTAAACAACCAAAGGGCACATTCTGCAGGCCTGCCTCCTGGCCGCCAACACTCAGTCCTTCTCTTTCCATGAGTCTAGAGTCCTCAGCTGCTCCCTCTCTCCATGTCCTCATCTCTGCCTCCATCTCTGGTGTCACTGATTCTCTGGATAGGGTCCCGCATTCTGCTTGTGGTCTTCTCCCTGGATGGTCCTAGGGTCCTCTGTTTCTGGACTGTAAGATTAACTTGTTGTTATGTTCCGAGGAGTCAGTTCCAACTCATAGCTACCCTGTACAGGGCTTCCAAGGCTGTAAATCTTTACAGAAGCAGAAGGCCTCATCTTTCTCCCACACAACAGCTGGTAGTTTCGAACTGCTGACCTTGTTGGTTGCAGCCCAATTTGTAACCACTATGCTACCAGAGCTCCTTTGTAAGATTAACTACTCCTCCATTTTTGTTACAAAACTTCTACCTTTACAATTGTGACAGTTGCAATTAGCCATGATAACAATTACTTACTATTGAATCATAAAAATCGTATCCCCATCTCCCTTTACCAGACCCATCTAGACAAGATGAGAACTATTCAGTGGGGACTCTATCTTCCCCTGCACACTCTGAAACTAAACTCCCTCTTGAAAACTTGTAAGCCAGTCACTTCGTGCCTTTATTGCCCCCTAATTTTAGGTAGCCAATGTCTAAGTTGCTTATTCCTAGCTACCGTGTATACAGAGGGGATACTTGATGTGAAGATTCCTTCCCTCTCAGTTGGCATTTTGAGCTACTACATCCATAAGTATAGGTCAAGTTCATCAAACTGCGGCAATTTGCACTTGTTTCCTTTATAAAAAATTGTCATCCTCTAGTCAAGTTCTGATCATCAAGCCATTGAGGCTAGGTCAAATGGGTACTATCTGAAAGTTTGGGTGTTCTTGTTCATCTCCCTTTACTTCATATCAGCTAGATACTTCACTCTCAACTCTAGCCCTCCATGGTTAGGTCCTTGTCCATGGGCTTAGGAGTCCCCAAGTCTCACCGCACTTTGGACCAACCAACCTTCCTCTTCTCTCTCTCATCTCCAGGTCAACAGGAGTTTGGTTCTATTATTTTTCTAAGACTGATTGATTCATTGTTTTGATGATTCATGGTATATCCAATATTCTTTGACAAAACCACAATATGAATGGCTCAATTCTTCTGTTTTCATTTTTCACTGCCTAAATTTTGCATGCATAATGCATGATTGAAAAGATCTTGGCTTGGGCTAAACACACACTATAGTCATCCAAGTGACATCTTTGCTTTTTAAAACTTTAAAAAGATCTTTTACTTCAGACCTCCCTAGTGCAATTTGTTGTTGACTGCTCCTTCCCTGGATGTTGACTTATTGACCCTCACATTCTATCCATGAAGATAATATGGAAGTCATGGTTAAGCCTAGTGTACATGGTTCTTTGGATCTGTTCTTGCATGCCAGTCACACGGGCAACCAGCACCATGATTCAGGGTGGAATTACCTGACTGTGTTCCCTAGCCTTCACTTTGCTGCTTCAGATCTTGAGGCTATGGCTTTTTCTTCTGAGTAGAATGTCCCATGCTGAGCTCCTGAGATGTAGGGTATTGTCCTCTTTCATGTTGAAAGGTGAAACAACTGGTTAGAGCAAAATCGGACTTGATTCCAGAAAAGTACTACCAGATGACCATCTGGGACAATGCTGTTTTATACAATCTCCCAGAGCTCAATCCACTCTGGCTGCAGCTCTCCATCCCCAGATGAATAAACATTGTGTATGGACTTAACCTTCCTACAATTCCTGGGATGCTGTGGCCATACACTCACATCTAGCCTGGTGTGGCACTGCAGAATAATGTACTAGACCTCAGGGTCAGTTTGATTCACAAGGTTGGCAGTTCAAACCCGCCAACTGCTCCTTGGAAAGCCTATACAGGGTTGCTATGAGTTGAAACCAGCTCAATGGCACTTAACAACAACAACAAGCCATTCCAAGCCCTCTTCCCAGAGTGCTGAATTACCCTGGGCTGCTGACAAGAATCTTATGGTTATAAGGTGGCAAAGAACATGGAAACTAAGTGTCCAAATGCAGCCTTTGCCTTCTCCTTCATCATTACAAAATGTGGCTCCTTGTAGCAGGGACACTGTTCTCTTGCCTTTGAATTCCCAGCACCTGACATCTAATGGACCCTCAATAGGTATCTTTCGTGTCTCAGTGAATGCATTTGTGCCAACACAACATGAGAATTTCTAGAGCCACAATGGTAACTGCTCATTCCCTCTCCAGTTGGGGGTTTAGTTGATTATTTTCCCTATTTGTCTGACATAGCCCACAGTTGCCCAGCCCAGGGACTTTTGGGCTGTGCCTCTTGTTGTCCTTGCTGTGAATGTGACACAGCTCTGGTAGATTCCAGCCATGTTACCAGAGAACTAGAATATGGATGAGCACGCCTGTCCTAGAAGAGGCCCTGCCTGTCCTCTGCTTGCCTTCATTCTGCCAGCTAGGGTGGGCACCTATAGTTCACAGGTGGAAAGGTGAGGCTGGAAGGAGGGAGATGATGCAGAAAACAAAAATGAAGGGGGGTTGCTGGACCTCTGCCTTGGTGCTCCTCTGACAGTGCATCACCCCCACTCTCTTCTTACAGGCTCCGCTGGCCACACTGGCTCCACATCGATGAGCCCCTCAGCAGTCTTGTCCACAGGGAAGCCAATGGACAGCCACCCCAGCTACACCGACACCCCCGTGAGTGCCCCCCGGACTCTGAGTGCCGTGGGGGCTCCCCTCAATGCGTTGGGTTCTCCATATCGAGTCATCACTTCTGCCATGGGCCCCCCCTCAGGATCACTGGCAGCCCCTCCTGGAATCAACTTGGTGGCCCCACCCAGCTCACAGGTAGGCTTCTTTCCCATTCCCTTAAATAGTTTCACCCAGGCTGCTCCTGGGACAGACCCAGCACTCAGCAGGTGCTTAATGTGTGCTTACTGAAGGGTTTGGAGTGCCCCACGGACTTTACTCCTGCAGGGCCTTCATTAAGTGTATCCCTGGGTTGCACAACGCTTGCAAATGGAAGACTCCTCATGGTTCAGGATACTCTGCCGCCAACAGGGAGTCAGTTGTGGCTTCAATTACAATGTCTCTCAGGGCTGTCATCTTCAATGGGATGGTCCCTTTGATTCTTTTCAATTCAAGAATGAGTATTGATTTAGTCAATGAAATGCCAGGTGTGCTACTACATGTTAAAGGAACTCAGAAATGTGCTCTTTAGAGCTTGTAGCTGTTGTCAAGTGCATCAGTAGTTGAGAGGAGAAATAGGCAAATATAAGCACATGGATAAATCTAGAACAAGGCAGAGTGGGTTACACACACGTTGGCTTGAAGACTGAGAATATGGGAACTCAAGAAGGAATCCTCACCTAATTTCGAGTGCCTTCTGCTATGGTGGAGAAGAGGTATGTGCCTGGTAGACACTGAATCAGTGCTCTGAGGAGTCAGTGGGATGGTCAGATGCTTTACTCCTTCTAGTAACACCATAGTGGCATCACTAGTCTTCATCCTTTATGGCAGTCAGCTATGGCTGCAGTAATGCTATCTAATAATTGCCAAATCCCTAAAATTACAAAACCAAGCTTTTATTTCTCCCCTATTCACAAGTCTGTATGTTGGTGATGTGGCTCTGTTTCAGATGGAGGGTGAGTTAGGCGAAGCTGCAGGCTGGACTCACATCTGCTCCTTGTGTCTTAGACTAAAGGAGCAGCAGCTATCTGGGGCATGCTTTTTTTTCATGGCCTCTCACAGGAGTGTAAGAGACTAAACTAAAGCAGAAAAGAACATTGGAACCTCTGCTCTGTCACGTCCACTGGCCTAAGGAAATCATATGACTGATTCCACCATCAATGGGGCAGGGAAATAGGCTGTGCTTATTCTACTGGGGGTGGGGGGGCATCGGTGGGAGGATATTTTTCTTCTATGCTGGAGACTGGGGTTTAATTCCTCGCAAATGTGTTTCTTACGCAGTCACGACCTAGTGATGGTTTATGTTTTGATGTGATGCCAAACAGGTTTTAGCAGAACTTTCAGATAGGACAGACTAGGAAGACAGGCCTGGAAATCTACACCTGAAAATCAGTTGATGAAAACCCGATGAATCAGAGTGACCCCAACCAATTGTGCATGGGGTCACCACAAGTCAGGGGCTGATTTGATAGCAGCTAAAGGAGCTCTGGTAGCGTAGTGGTTCGAATAGGGCTGCGAACCGCAAGGTCAGCAGTTCAAAGCTACCAGTTGTTCCGCCGGAGAAAGATGAGGCTTTCTGCTCCCATAAAGATTTACAGCCTCGGAAACCCTGTTCAGGGTCGCTGTGGGTCGGAACCGACTCGATGGCACCTAACAACAACAACAACAACAACAACAACATAGTAGCAACAACACTGTAGTGGAAAGTATTACTGTGAGTTGTTGTGTTGTGGCTTTGAGTTGGTTCTAATTCATAGAGACCCTATGTAGAGTTTTGGAGAGCGGCTGGTGGGTTTGAACTGTTGACCTTGTAGTCACCAGTCCAGTGCATGTCCTGCTGAGCCAAGACACAATGCAAGGAATGTGAAGAGATTTGAAGGAGTGCAGAAGTAGGAAAAAGATTCCTATTTCTTCTGTACCTGTACCTGTAATCCACACCTTCTTCCCTCACTGAACAGCAGCCACAGTTTCATCGGCACCATCTACCAATACACTAAAAGGCTGAATTAGTGGGTCCTGCCTCCCCATGGACGTTGACAGTCTCAGTAACTCTAAAGAATAATTCTACTCCATCCTATAGGATCACTATGAGTTGGAATAAGCTCAATGGCAGTGGGTTTTGCAGCCTAGTCTTGGTGACGCTCTAGGCTAATCACTGGGCTGATAGGTTGGCAACTTAAATCCACCAGCAGTTCCCTGGGAGAAAAATTAGGCTGTATGCTCCTGTAAAGATTTAGAGTCCCAGAAACCCTATATAGGATCACTGTGAGTCGAAATTGCCACTATGGCAGTGGGTTTGGTTTGAGTTGGGGTTGAAGAGGCAGGTTCCCATTTGACTTAGCATTTCCTAATGCTACAGAGAAAACATCAGAGCTCATTTCTGAGGTCCACAAATCCTTGCTCTGCTCGTGAGCCCAGACTGTGAAAGCAAAGCCATGTGGAGTCACAGAATTCCAGAGCTGGTAAGAACTTTGGAAATTTATTGATCCATGCATTAAAGAATTTGGAAAAGATATTAAAGAAAACCTAGTGTATAGATCATAGATCTGGGGGCCAGGCAGATAAGACTAGTGAGTATGCGAGGTTGGCTGTGGGAAGCTAGAAGACACAACCCCCTTCCTTGAGGTCATTGTAATTCAAAGACTTTTAAAGCACTCCAAAGGCCAAGAAAAGTCCTTCTGTGGGTTTCATTTGACCCGCAATTTTCATCCCAATTTCTAATCTCATGATTCTAACCTGTGGGATCTTTTGCAGTGTACACATGGCACCACCACCCACACCCTCCAATCAGTAATTTGACTCTTGTGCAGATTTCAAAAGCCCCACAGTTGAGAACAAGGCAGAGTATGTTGTATAAATGCTGATTTTGAGCTAGAGACAGAGATTATAGGAGCTCAGGATTTCATATGCCCTACCTGCCCACCACCACTCATCTGTTGGTTTGTCAAATTGTGGTGGTTTATATGTTGCTGTGATGCTGGAAGCTATGCCACCAGTGTTTTAAATACCAGAAATGTCACCCATGGTGGACAAGTTACAGCAAAGCTTCCAGACATATTCGGAAGAAGGAAAGCCACTGGAACCCTTATGAATAGCAGCAAAATATTGTCTGATATATTGTCAGAAGATGAGTCCTTCAGGTTGGAAGGCACTCAAAATGTGACTGGGAAAGAGATTCCTCTTCAAAGTAGAGTTGATCGTAATGACATAAATGGAATAAAGCTTTTAGGACCTTCATTTGCTGATGGGACACAACTCAAAATAAGAAGCAGCAGCTGCAAACAGCCATTAATAATCAGAATGTGTAATGCATGAAGAATGAATTTAGGAAAATTATAAGTTGTCAAAAATGAAATGGAATGCTAAAACTGTGATATCCTAAGCATTAGGGAGCTGAAATGGACTGGTTTTGTTGTGAAGTGCTGTTGAGTCGGTGCCAACCCATAGCGACCCTGTATAGGGTTTCCAAGGAGCAGCTGATGAGCTTGAACTGCCGACCTTGCAGTTCAAACAGATTTGTAGTCTGGCACATTAACCCACAGCACCACACCAGGACTCTAAAATGGACTGGTAGTGACCATTTAAATCTTATCATTTAGTATGCCAGGAACAACAAACTCAAGAGGGATGGCATAGCTGTTGTTGTTGTTGGTGGTGTTAAGAGCTGTCAAGTCGGTTCCGACACATAGCAACCCTGTATAGGGTTTCTGAGGAGCGGTTGGTGAGCTTAAACTGTGAACCTTGTAATTCAAATGACTTTGCAGTCCGGCACATTAACTCACAGCGTCACACCAGGATTCCTGGATGGCATAGCATTTGTCATCAAAAAGAACATTTCAAGATCTATCTTAAAGAACAGAACTGTCTGTGATAGGATAATAGCCACATGCCTACAAGGAAGATCACATTTACATACCAACCACTAAAGTCAGTGATAATGAAATGGAATAATTCTATCAGTTTCTTCAGTCTGAAATTGATCAAACATACAATCAAAATGTACTGATAATTACTGGTGATTGAAATGTGAAAGTTGGAAAAAATGAGCAACAGTTGGAAACTATGGCATTGGTGATAGAAATTATGCTAGAGATCACATGATAGAATTCTGCAAGACCAATAACTTCTTCATGGACCTCACCAGATGGAATATACAGGAATCAAATTGCTTACATCTGTGGGAAGAAATGATGGAGAAGTTCAATATCATCAGTCAAAACAAAGCCAGGGCTAGTTGTGGAGCAGACCATCAAAATTGCTCATATTCAAGTTCAGGCTGACACTGAAGAAAATTAAAGTCATTCACAAGAGACAAATCTGACCTGGAATATATCCCACCAAAATTTAGAGACCATATCAAGAACAGATTTGATGCATTAGACACTAAGGATCAAAGACCAAAAGAGTTATAGAACGACACCAAGAACATCATACACAAAGAAAACAAAAAGGACATTAAAATACAGGAAAGAAAGGAAAGATCAAAATGTGTGTCAGAAGAAACTATGAAATTTGCTCTTGAGCATAGAGAAGCTAAAACAACTAGAAGAAATGAGGAAGTAACAGAATTGAGCAGGCAATTTCAAAGGGTAGCTCCAGAAGACAAAGTCAAGTATTATAATGATATGCACCAAGATCCCAGGATTCAAAGCCAAAGGGAAGAACACACTCAGCATTTCTCAAGCTGAAAGACCTGAAGAAAAAATTCAAGCCTTGATTTGTAATATTGAAGGATTCTATGGACAAAACAATAACAACAACAGTGCAGGAAGCATCGAAAAGAAGATGGAAAGAGTAGAGTCACTGTACTAAAAAGAATTGGTTGATACTCAACCATTTCAAGAAGTAGGAAATGATAAAGGACCTTTGGTACTGAAGGAAGAAGTCCAAGCTGCACAGAAGCAATTTGCAAAAAATAAAGCTCCAGGAATTGACAGACTACAAATTGAAATCTTTCAACAAACTGATGCAGTGCTGGAGGCACTCACTCATCTGGTTTTTATTTGTTAAGTGCCATTGAGTCTATTTTAGCTCAGCAAGCCTGTATAGGGTTTCCAAGGCAGGTTTGAGTACAGTGCTTATCCTATATAGCACCACATACTCACTCATCTAAGGCCAAGAAATATGGACGACAGCTGCAATCTATATGAGTTCCCATTCCAAAGAAAGTGGTCCAATGGCATGTGGAAATTATTGAGCAATTATTACTAATATCACATACAAGTAAAATGTTGCTGAGGATAATTCAAAAACTGTTGCATCAATACATTAACAGGGAATTGCCAGGAATTTAAGCAAGATTCAGAAGAGGACATAAAACTAGGGATATCACTGCTGACATCTGATGGATCTTGGCTGCAAGTAGACAAAACCAGAAAGATGTTTACTTATGCTTTGTTGACTGTGCAAAGGCTTTCAATTGTGTGGATTATAACAAAGTATGGAGAACATTGAAAAGAATGGAAATTTCAGAATATTTCATTGTGCTCATGAGGAACTTGTACATAGACCAAGAGGCAATTTTTCCAACAGAAAAAGGGGATACTTCATGGTTTAAAATCAGGAAAGGTGTGCATGAGGATTGTAACATTTCGCCTTTTTTTTTTTTTTTTTTTTTT
>NW_006408904.1:306265-309478 GCF_000296735.1 Chrysochloris asiatica
GAAAGCAATAGATTTCTTGCTTCTGCCACAGATTCCCCCAGTTGTGAGCCTTCCAACTTTCTAAGTATTCCTTTATATGTGGTTCAGAGTTCTGGGACCAGCCCTTGAACCTGCTTGGTCGGGTATTCTGTGTTGTTGTTGGCGGAGCTCTCTGCTATATGTCCACCCGATCCGCCATCTTGTTTGTTTTTTTCGCCATATTTTTTTAACCTGTACTCTGAGCAAATAACCCAAGAATCTGGATTATATGAAGAAGAATGTGGCATCAGGATTGGAAGAACCTGGAATATGCAGATGATACAGCCTTGCTTGCTGAAAGACAAAAGGGCTTAAAATATACCTACCGATGAAGATCAAAGACTACAGCCTTCAGTATGGATTGCACCTTACATAAAGAAAACAAAAAGCTTCACCACTGGTCTAATAAGTAGCATCATGATAAATGGAGACAAGATTGAAATTTTCCAACACTTCATTTTACTTGGATCCATAATCAGCACTCATGGAAGCCACAGTCAAGAAATCAAATGACATATCACATTAGGTAAATCTGCTGCAAAAGATCTGTTTAAAATATTAAAGAGCAACAATGCCAGTTTCAGGACTAAGGTGCACCTGATTCAACCCATGATATTTGCAATCGCCTCATATGCATGTGAAAGTTGGACAATGGATAAGGAAGACCATAGATGAATTAATGCGTTTGAATTATGGTGTTGGAGAAGAATATTGAAAGTACCTATCAGAAAAACAAACAAATCTATCCTGGAAGAAGTATAACCAGAATGCTGCTTAGCAGCAAAGATGGCAAGACTTCAACTCTAGTTCTTTGGGCATGTTGTCAGGATGGACCCATTCCTGGAGAAAGATATCATGCTTGGTAAAATGGAGGGTCAGCAAAAAAGAGAAAGACCCCCGCAACAAGATGAATTGACACATTGGCAGCAACAATGGGCTCAAACCTAACAATAATTATGAGGATGGCTCAGTACCAGGCGCTGTTTTACATTTCTATTTTGCATAGAGCTGTTATAAAAGTTGGGACCAACTCAACGATACCTAACAACAACAACCCCTACCTAGCTGAAAGCCACTTGTTTTGTCCAAACTCTTTGTTCCACAAATGGAGCAATTGGTGTAGTGCTGTGGGTTAATGCGCTGGTTGGCAAGATTGGTTTGAACTGCAAGGTCAGCAGTTCAAGCTCACCAGCTGTTCCTTGGAAACCCTATACAGGGTTGCTGAGTCAGAACTAACTTGATGGCACTTAACAACAACAACAGGCTCAGAAAGCACAAGTGATTTATGCATACTCACACTGTCAGTCAACAACAGAGCCAGGATTAAAACCCAAGTCCCCTGATCTACAGCTCTGTGTGTACAGTGCTACGTTCATCTAATGCTGTGACATGCATGCTAATGTCAACAGTGACCTCCTCCCCCCAGGTCTTCCTGTTGGCTGCTATCTTGTGCTTTTGTAACAAAAAATACTACAAGTGGGTGGTTTTTAAAGAAAGACAGGTCTGAAAGCTGAAAGTTCATGTCTGGACTGCGTCACATTGATTCCTTCTGTGGTGCCATCTCCTAGTTTCTGGTGTCTGCTGGCAACCCTTGGCATTCATTTGCTTGTTGTGTATGTCTTCAGCCTGTGTACTTATACACATCGATTCTGCTCTTTTTATAAGACACAATCCTAAGTGATCAGTTTTAAGACTTACCCTGCTCCCAGTATGAACTCATTAGAATAAGAAAAGAATCCCTTCTTTCCAAACAGGGTCACATTTACAAGTAGAGGGCTTAGGGCTTCCACATTTCTCTTTGAGGGAAGCGTTAAAACGATAGCAGCCACCTAGGATCAGAAGACTATAACATCATCAGTGCTGGTGAGCAATCTTGTGAGGGAGGTGGCCACAGTAAGCAGATTGATTCCAATACAGTGTTGAATGTGCTGTAGGAAATGTAGGAGGAGAGCGCTAAGGGAACCTGGAGAAGGAGACCAGCATGAGGCTGTAGCATGTATTGTACCACTCTTCCCCCTTCAGACTCTGGAACCATCAAGAAGTTTGTTGATTCTGTTTGTTCTTATGAGTGGGTTCTAAGAAGGCAGGTCAAATCCAGGTCAAATACATTTAATTTCTGGGACAAAAGTTAAATTTTGCAAATGTTAATCATGTTCTTTTTTTTTTTTTTTTTTAAGGTTTTTATTGTGGATTGAGTGAAAGTTTACAGGGCAGATCATCAGTTTTACATTCAACAAATCATACACCTTGTTTCATTACAATGATTATAATCCCCTCCATGTACCATCAGTTAACAGTATTTCTCTCTATTCACTTTAGCGCTTTTTTTTTTTTGGACACTCAGGCATACATAATAATTTATACTACCAAAGGGCACATTCTGCAAGTCTACCTTCTGGCTGCCATCTCTTCCCATGAATCTAGAGTCCTCAGCTGCTTCCTCTCTCCATGACCCCATCTCTGGTGTTGCTGCTTCTCTGGATAAAGTCTCATATTCTGCTTATGCTTTTCTCCTTTGATGATCTTAGGGTCCTTTGTTTCTGGACTGTAAGACTAGTTACTCCCCCGTTTTTGTTACAAAACTTCTACCTTTATAAATTATGACAGTAGCAATTAGTCATGATAACAATTACTCACTATTGAATCATCAGAATCTTATTCCCATCTCTTTTAACCAGATCCATCTAGACAAGATGAAAACTATTCAGTGGGGACTCTTTTTCCCCCACACACTATTAAACTAAACTGCCCCTGGAAACCTTGTAAGCCAGTCACTTTGTACCTTTATCGCCCCCTCATTTTAGGTAGCCAGTGTGTAAGTTGCCGGTCCCTATCTACCCTGTATACAGAAGGGATAGCATTGATACTTGATTTGAAGACTCCGTCCCTCTCTCTTGGTATTTAGAGCTACTACCTACATGAGTATTTGCTGAGCAAATAATACGAGAAGCTGGGTTCTATGAAGGAAAACGTGGTGTCAGAATTGGAGGAAGACTTATTAACAAGCTGAGATATGCAGATGATACAGTCTTGCTTGCTGAAAGTGAAGAGGACTTAAAATATTTACTGATGAAGATCAAAGAGCACAGCCTTCCATATGGATTACAACTCAATGTAAAGAAAACAAAAATCCTCACCACTGGACCAATAAATAGCATTCTTATCAATGGAGAAGAGATTGAAGTTGTCAAGGAC
>NW_006408904.1:310343-339367 GCF_000296735.1 Chrysochloris asiatica
CTCTTCTTTCCTCTCCTGGTTGAGCTCCGATCATCCAGTCATCCGGTCCAGGTCACGTGGGTATCATCTGAATCATGTTCATTTTTCAATCACAGTTCTTTTAAAAAACAAGTTGATAACAGTAGAATTCCCATAGTGCCACGAACTGTTAAATGTTTGACTACTAGCCAGGAAGTTGGCAGAACACAGGCTTGGTGATCTGCGTCTGAAGGTCACAGTCTTGAAAACCCTATGGAGCAGTTCTACTCTGCACACATCGGTTGTCATGAGAGAGAGTCGACTTTATTGATGACAATTAACAAGAACTTTACAGAGTCGGTAAAGTAGAGGGTCAACAAAAGAGAGGAGAGCCTATTGTGAAGATGGTGAAGGGCCAGGTAATGCTTTGTTCTGTCATGCACTAGGTCTCCGTGAATCAGAGTCCACTCGAGTGACTCACACAACCAACAGCTGTGTATCAAGCACTGTTTGGTACTGCCCTAAGTGCTAGGGATAAACACTGAATAGGTGGTTGAAGTTTTTATTCTCATGGCAAGTACATGAAATAGGCAAGGCAGATAAAATACAATAAACAGATTCGTTTCAAACAGTGATCATAGAATCTATGAAGAAGTAAAGCAGGGTGTAGGCAGTGGGCAAAGTACCATCCTGCAAGGCTGCTTTTAGCAACTGCACTCTGGTCAGATTGAGCCAAATCTGGTAAATAAATCTTCATGGCTGTATGTGAGTGGCATGGCCCCTGCTCCTGAACCATAAGTCTGTACAGAGGGATTGGCGTTGAAAGGTCAGCCTGAGAGTTTGGTCCTGGCCAACTGGGCTGTGTGCAGAGGCCGAGGCCAAGTTTGGCATTTGGGAGCTATATTAAGCTGGCTGAGTGCTGGTGAAGCTCAGCAGCCTCAGACACTCAACAGTATTCTGGGCTTGGGCTCCAGAGCCTCCCGGCAGAAAAATTTCACCCCATTAGCCAGATGACACAGGAGAAAAAGCCCTCACTGCTAGCCACGGTGAGTTGGATTCTGAATGATCTGGGAAGAATATCCGTGTGCATCCTGCTTTCCCTGCCCAGGACGGGGTCTGAGTGGGACTTGTGACAGGAAGTGTGCTCCTCCCGTGACCTGGGTCCAGGGTGAGTACTGTTAGGAAGCGGGAGGAGGGCAGGGGCTCCTGCTCCATGCTCAGCCACTCTGTTGGTTGAGCTCCCCTGATACTGCTCTTGTTGGATTTTCAGTCTGGAAGAGTAAAGAGTTCTGAGCTGTTACGATGGAACCAGAGACTGTGGAACCTTTTGTGAACCACTTTAACCTATTTCTGTCTCTGTTTCTTTCTTTCTTTCTTTTGTACTGTGGAGTAACAATCCAAGCCCTGGTTATTCTACAGGGATTTTTCTGAGTATGAGAATCATGAATCTGAAGAATCACTCCGTAAGCTGTACAATGTCCTATGGCAGTAAGATGGTAATATTGTTATTCATCCGTGATACATTGTATGCCTGATCATGGTTCAGTTGCTGAAAGTTTCTAAGAAAGTTCATTTCAACATGCATTCAAAGAACCAGGAACAGTACTTGGTACTGGGGAGACAAAAACTGTTTATGATTTAGTCTTTGCCCTGGGAAGCACTGAAGTGAATGACAAATTTCTGAAAACATCAACTATATAATTGGGGGGAAATTATGTAACTTTCAGATAGAGTAATCTAGGCCACAATTTTTCATGTATGTGTAGGTGTGTGTTATGTGATGTGATGTATTTGTTAGTGTGATAGCTGTTGGTCGAACTCTGAAGTAGACCTTACGAGTCTTCAATTCTTCTACCTTTTTTTTTTTTTTTTAATCCCTTCCTGAACTCTGCTTTCTGTTCTGGGTTCTGTCCCTGCTAATTTCCAATAATGACTATTGATAATTTAATGATTGTTTGCATTGTTATAGAGAATACTTCAGTGGTCAAAATGGAAAATGTTAGTGCCGTAATAGACCTTAAAGGTCACCTAGTCTAATGGTTAATAAAAAATTGAGCCACAAAATCTTTTCTTCAAATGAAAGTATATTTGGAAGTTTAAAATACATATTAAATGAAAATATCCTATCTGATTAAACCAGACATGGAAAAAAACACAAAGACTGCTTCAACCTCCCTGGTCCCCCATGACCTCCTCACACATGTTCTTAGTTTGAAAACCACTGGTTTTACCTGTGGATAAGAAAACTGAGTGTCCCTTATCAGTATCATGGTCAAGGTCACACAGTGAGGAAGGGGCAGGTCTAGATCAGAACCTAGATCTCCTCTCTCTTCCATCAGAGTCCAGGATCACTTCTCCCCATGACAAAGACCCTCACTAGATAAAGGAGTACCACTCTAAGGTGCGGGAGTACAGTGGCTCTGTAGGATAAGTATTTGGACTGCGAATCACAAGGTCATCTTTCTCCCTGGGAGAAAGATGAGGTTTACTGCTCCCTCAAAGATTTCCAGCCTCAGATACCCTCTACAGTTGGAACTGACTCAGTGACAGTTCACAACATCAATAACATCCTGGAACAGGAACACCCTGCCTGTAGCCCGTGTCTGCTCTCTTTGGAATAATTTGGGTTGAAGATTGCTCAGAAATGTTGGACCCAATGTTCTCTATGATGCTCCAGATGCACACAGGAAGTATTTGGCCTCTGGCTGAGTCTGCAAACATAAGACAGGGCAGTCAATTGCATTTCCCTACTGTTCTCAGGGAGTAGCCAGCCTGCAAGCAGCAGCAGGTTAGGACTGCCGGGTGAATCCCAGCTCCAAAGTGCTGCTTGAGCAGAGCTGCTTCTAATGGAACAAGACAGCTCCGGCTGGAGGCCTTGGGAGCCAGGCAGTTAATGGGCTTGCATTTGGGTGGTTTCCTTCGATCTGATCCAACATCACTCTGAGCTCACACAGCCCCCAAGCCAGCCAGAAAATGCAGGTGAGAAGAGAATCTTAGGGCACCTGTGCCAACCCGCTCCCTCTCACCGCCATCCTGACTTCTGAAGACGAGGTGTGTTGGAGAGGGGCCTAAGACCAAGTGGGCTTTTCTAGAGGCTCCAGTCCACTGAGGTAGGGCAAGAAGTTTCTGTTGTTGTTGTGTGCTGTTGAGTCGGTTTCGATTCATAACCACCCTGTTTCTGAGGTTGTACATCTTTACAGAAGTTGTTTTTGTTGTTAAATGCCGCAGAGTCAGTTCCAACTTATAGTGACTCTGTATTGGGTTTTCCAGGAGCAGCTGGTGGGTTTAAACCATTGACCTTGTGGTTTGTAGTACAGTAGTCCAGTACTAAATCTACAAAGAGCTCTGGTAGCGTAGTGGTTACAAATTGGGCTGCTAATCTCAAGGTCAGCAGTTTGAAACTACCAGCGGTTCTGCGGGATAAAGATGAGGCTTTCTGCTCCTGTACAGTGTCACTACGAGTTGGAACCAACTTGACTGACACTTAACAACAACAACAACAACAACAATAACAACCAGTTGTACAGTTGCCACCATAGGCATTCCTTATGAAAGTAGAAAGCTGCATTTTTCTCCCAAGGAGTGGCTGGTGGATTTAAATTGCTGACCTTGCAGTTAGCAGCCCAGTGTGTAACCTACTACGTCACCAGGTCTCCAGGAAGGAAGCTTCTAGGGCACATAAATGACTGAGGCTCTCTTGCCACATAAGACAGGTGATATGGTGAGGAAGGTATAATAGCCTTGGAGCCAGAAACCCAGGGTTCTAGCTTCAGGTTGGCCCCTAACTACCTGTGAGACTCAGGCAAGGTACCTGGGTGCTTGAATTGCCTTCAGTGTACCTGATGATACTAACATGCAGCTAGGGCTAGGAACCACTGGTGTCGTGGAAAGAACATATTGCAGGTGCAGTGGCCTTGATGTCTCTCTCCTTCACTCCTGTGCTGCAACTCCACTTCCCTTTCTGAGGCCAAGTTTCCAGAGCAGAAGTCTCCTCCGTGAAATCTCTAGTGACTCCTTGTTGCTGGTCAAATTAAGGTCACTGTCTCAAGCCTCCAGGCTCTACTACAACCCACCTCCCAGACTTCCTTCCTATGGATCCGTTGGACATGGTTACTCCACAGACACTTGAGCTTCCTGCCAGGTTTAGGCTCTCAAAGCTGTTTGGTCATTACAGGCCTATCGAAATCCTAACCATTTTTGAAAGCTATCCAGTCCTAGTTCAAATGCCACCTCTTCTCTTCCAAAAGTCTTTTCTGATCTCCCCTGCCTGGGATCTTTCCTAAAGTATCTGGGCTGACTTTTTTTTTTTTTTTTTTTTTAATTGTGGTTTAGGTGAAAGTTTTTAGAGCACATTAATTTTCCATTCAACAAATTTTGTTTCATAATATTGGTTGCAATCTCCTCAATGTAACAGCATTTCCCCCACTTCCTCCTTGGGTTTTCCAGGTCCACTCATCCATCTTTCCTGTCTCTTCCTACCTTCTGAGCTTTGGTGCAAATGCTGCCCTTTTGGTCTCCTGTCCTTAATTGTCCTGAGGGGCATGTTCCTCATCCCTACTGACCTTTAATTTCATTGACAGCCAGTTCCTTGAATCAGTGCCTGCATCGTCTTACTTTTGTATACTCATAGACTTTATGAATGAATGAATGAAGAAACCGGGTTAAGGCTCAGTTACCTCATCTGAAAAATAGGAACATCTTACAAAGTTGTTGTGAGGATTAAAATAATTAATTAGCACAGATCAAGTTTTGAATAGCTGTAGCAATAACAAGGAGTCCTGATGTGGCGCTGTGGGTTAATGTGCCAGACTGCAAAGTCCTTTGAACTGCAAGGTCAGTGGTTCAAGCTCACCAGCTGCTCTTTGGAAACCCTATACTGGGTCGCTATTGGTCAGAATTCGACTCAATGGCACTTAACAGCATTAATAGCAATAACAAAGAATACTCACAATAATCGTTGTTTTGTGATTGTTATGGAGTCATGGTATGATGATGCATTGCCCTAATGCACTGGGCTACAAGGTCAGTGGTTCAAACCTACCAGCCACTCCCCGGAAACTCTAGATAGGGTTGCTATGAGTTGGAACTGACTCTATGGCATTTAACAACAACAACAACAAATGATTGCTATGGCTGGAGACGATGGAGTTAGTCCTGCTGGAGATGGGATGGAGAGGAAAGGATGGGCAGGATCCGCTGGAGCCCCAGATGATGGTGAGCCCCTGCTTATTCCCTTGACTTTTTGCATCTACCTGAGGATTTAGGGATGGGTTGAGGGCTCTGTGTTGTATCATCTGACCTAAAACACTCACTTCCTGGGGGTAGACCTAAGTGCTAGCCTGTTTCCTTAGAGGCACTCAGGAAAAGATGTCACCTAGAACTCACACTGACAGAAACCTATCACCTATTTCTAAAATGGATATCCATCTAAATAGATTGCATATGTTGAAATAACAAAAACCTAACATTATGGAAAGTCCTGGCGCATAATGCTTATGTGTTGGGATGCTAACCACAAGGCCAACAGTTCAAATCTACCAACCACTCTGTGGGAGAGAGATGAGCCTTTCTGCTTCCATAAAGATTTACTGTTGGAAACCCTATACAGGGTTGCTATGAGTCAGAACTGACTCGAAAACACACCACCACCACAACTACCATCAACATAGGATTCTGGGTTGAGAGAGGTTTTGGAGGCCTGGTATGGCTCTGTAGAAAAAACACTAGACTGCTAACTGCAAGGTTGGCAGTTCAAACCCACCAGCCACTCTTTGGAAACCCTGTACAGGGTCACTAGGAGTCCAAACTGAGTCAATAGCATTTAACAATAGCAACAGGTATTCTGACAACATCAAATACTTCTCTGTTCTGCCCCTGTTCCCCTGCCCCCAATAAATAAGGAATGTTTTCACTGAGTCTGTCATATATATTCTCATTTACTGTGGAATCCCCAGCTCATAGTAGAATGCTTGACCCATAATAAGCACTCAACATTCTTCTCTCAGTTCACCAGATTTGGTTGGGATGATAGTAGCTATAGTTGCTGGAACACCTGCCATATGCTAGGTGCTTTGATGGACATTTTACACCTTTATTCAATCTAGCCCTCCCAGCAACCTTCTAAGATAGATATTATCACACTGTTTTATAGATGAGGAAACAGAGGTTCACAAGAGCAAATCACTTCTCGGAGCTTCTACAGTCAATGAGGGCAGACTGGGACTCAAACCTGAGTCTCTGTTACTCTACAGTGATGTTTTGCCATGACATTAGTGGGTCTTAGCCTCGGCCGCACATTTGTATCATCTAGTGAACATAAAAAGTGTTGGTGCCCAGACCCTACCTCAGACCCATTGAATCTGAATCTCTGGGGATGAGGCCCAGGCTTCAGTGTTTTAAAAACTCCCAGGTTTGTATCCAGGGTTGAGAACCACTGTACTACACCATGACAAAACAAAATTCTGGATACAAGTTCTAGGCACCTTGTCTTAGTCTTGTAAAGAAAGAGAGAGCGACAGAGAGAGAAAAGTGGTACAGATAGAAATGGAAATGTAGGCTAGAGACATGGAGAATTCTCTCATCACGTATGTGTTTTCACTCCTTCCACAAATTAATTTTTAAATTTCTGGTGATTTCAGTTTCAAAGCAAGGCACTTAAGACCATGTATGTCTTTTCCCTTTGGATACCTCACTACATCCAACCCAGAGCCTCTGCCCACCTCTTGTGCCCAATAAATATTTGCTCAATGAATTGAAAAGCTAGTAATTTTGAGAGATCCAACCACTGGCTATGTGGTATTTTATGTTTTATTCATCATTCCTTCTGTCCCAAAGGCTTTGAATAGAGAAGAAAAGTATATATTTGGTTTGCTTTGAGAATTACAGACACTTCAGTTAAGCAATGTGATTCAAAATCCAGATTGACCATATAGAAGTTCAGTTGTTAAGTCCCGAGATATTCACCAGGTACCCCCACTACACCCTAAACACATGCAGACTCAGCACCACCTTCCTTTGAACTCATTTGTAAGTATCTTTGATTTTTGTACGTGCTCTGACTCCTCAATGAGATTATTCCTATCTGAAGAATAAGAGACAGATCTTGGTTTTCTCTCTTCTCGTCACCATGCCTACACTGTTGCTCTGTACCCAGTGGGTACTCAAGAAATATTGCTGATTGGATGATTACCTTATATTTCTTTAACTTGTTTTCTTTGATTAATGCAAAACACTTAGCAGCATCTTCTCAGCAGTCTTCCCCAAGTACACTGGGATGCAGGAGCTAACGTGAGATAAAGAAGAGGAAAGTTATCAACAAAAGGTTCATTTCTTCAGCCTTTCAAATCTACCAATTCAAATCTTACCATGTGCTGGGTCCCTTGACAGGCTCTAGGAAGACAAGGCAGATGGAATCTCCAGCTTCTTGGGTTTTGTAGTTTCACAGGAAGATCATCTCTTAGTTTTGTTGTTGTTGTTAAGTGCTGTCAAGTCCGTTATGACCCGTAGCAACCCTGTATACGGTTTCCAAGGAGCAGCTGGTGAGCTTGAAAGCCCTTCAAACTGACCTTGTGCTTCAAACCGACCTTGCAGTCCAGTGCATTAGCCCACAGCACCACACCAGGGCTATATTTGTTGTTAAGTGCCATTGAGTCAATTCCTACGCATAGCAACCCTGTGTCAGGTTTCCGAGACACGGCTGGTGAACTTGAACTGCTGATCTTGTGGTTCAAACCAAACTTGCTGTCTAGTGCATTATCCCACAGCACCACACCAGGGCAAGTTCAATAAAATAATCAGGGGCCTTGTCACCAAGTTTTGGTACTACTGTAAAGATTTGGCATTTGGTGTAGAATCTTTCATTGCTTATTGCCATTTTGACTGATGTTGACTTTTTATTTCATTTCATGTGAGCACCTTTCTATGGGCATCATTATTTGCCTTTGTACCCCAGAGCCTGGCACATTTGTGGGCACAGGACCACCAAGGAGGGTCTGTTCATTGACTAAGTGAATGGACTGTCTTAGAGTCTACGTCTTTTGCCTGTGGGCCATAGTTCCACTCAGTGCATTGCTGGACAGTTAATAGTTAACAAAAAATTTTAAGACACAACTGACATTGTGCTAGATGTGCCATTCAGCATGGATTTCTAGTGCAACTACAACACGAGTAGTGTGAATAAAAGCTTGATGGTTTAATGGAATTATTTTAGGTTTAGGTTTGGCTTCTGCAAATTGCTTAGTTCCTCTTGTGCCGTTTTTTTCTCTCTCTCCCTTCCTTAAATTCATACACCCGATAGCCAGTTTCAGTTACTCTGGATTCAGAAGCTGTTTCTTGAAATAGAAACTTATTTTTTTCCCTCTATAATGCTCTCATTGCTGTCAGCCTCAGGGATTGGGTTTACTCTGGCTCTGTTTTATTGTTATATTTTTTTTCTTGCAGCTAAATGTGGTGAACAGTGTCAGCAGTTCAGAGGACATCAAGCCTTTACCGGGGCTTCCAGGGATTGGAAACATGAACTACCCATCCACCAGCCCTGGGTCTCTGGTTAAACACATCTGTGCCATCTGTGGGGATAGATCCTCAGGTATGTGCAAGATCAGACTACTCTGTGAGATGGGGCTCCAACCTGGCTAATTTGTACCTAATAAAAGCAAAAAAGACCCCTTAGGGTAATCCAGGTCCCTGAATGGCACCAGTAGTTTGTGATGGGCTGTTAGTCTACAGGCTGGCAGTTCAAACCTACCCAGCAGCACTGTGGCAGAAAATTCAGAAAAACTAGAAAAGTGCAAAATAAAAGAATTGAAATTATCCATAATATTCCCACCAAATATAAACCCTTCAATACTTTTTCATTTTCCCTCTTTTTGTATACTAGGTTTTAAACATGTTTTGTGGGCTAAAACCATGTGTTTTTACCTATTTTATCTTCTCTGACCCTCTTCTTTGTTGTTGTTATGTGCTGTCCAGTTGGTTCCGACTCCTAGCAACAGAACGAGACACTGACCCATCCTGCATCATCCTCACAATTATTGTGAGGCCATTGCTGCTGTCACTGTGCCAATCCATCTTCTTGGGGGACCCTCTTCTACTTTCACACAAATTCTTTCCCTGCAGACTTCTTTCCCTGTGTTTCCCCACTCCCCATTTTGAAGACATCCACGTCTCTAATTTGACATGTGAGGAAATGGGGAAGGCTCTTTTTCTTTAATGATCTGTAATAGCTGACTGAAGACTTCCTCATCTTCTTTGTGTCGCTAAAGCCACTCCAGAATTTCACTCCATATGGTTAAGGTTTGCTTGCTGTCAAACTTTATTTCCAAATCATATAGACATGGCCTATCTGGGTTGGCTATCATCACAGCCACATTCTTACAGAGTTTTTTTCTGCGATGGTTATTTTCTCTGCTTTGGAGTCCTGGCCTGGAACCGTAAGATCAGCACTGGACTACAGACCACAAGGTCAGCAGTTCAAACCTACCAGCCACTCCTTGGAAACCCTACAGAGGGTCGCTATGAGTCGTAACCAACTCCACGGCACATAACAGCAATAACATGGTTATTTTAGTTAAAACTCTGAGGTCTTCATTCACATATTAAATAGCATGGGAATGAATATGTCGTAGGATTCACATATTGGTTCTTGTTTCTTGAGGACAAAGGTTTCAGTGCTTAAAGCATTAAGTTCTTTTGCCTCAAGATGAAATCCCACATCTATTATCCCTGTTGCTGTTGTTGTTGTTGTTGTTGTGTGCCATTGAGTTGATGCTGACTCATAGTGACCCTGTATTGTTGTTTGGTTTGAACTACTAACCTTGCAGTTAGCAGTCCAGTGCTTATCCTACAGTATTGCACCCAGACTCCTGTTATTGCTGTGAGTTCATTAAATTAGTATAGCCAACTAATTAGGCACAGACTGTCTTTTCATCAGGCTTCCGGTGCTAACACTTTGCTTTCAGGAGTCCTGGTGTGGGGCTGCAGGATAAGCACTAGACTATCTTCAAGGACAGCAGTTCAACCCACCAGCTACTCCTTGGAAACCCTATACAGGCTCACAATGAGTAGGACCCTTAAAGAACTCACTTAAAGATTGATTGTTTGAAGCCACCCAGCAGGAGCACAGAAGGAATGTCTGGTGACCCTATGGAGCACAGTTCTGTTTTGTAGCACATGGGATTACCATGGGTCCGAATTGACTTGATGGCAAAGGTAGGGGGTAGGGGGTGTGTTTTAATCAGGCATATCAATAACCACACTTCATTTTAATGATGGTGGTGGTTCTGACTCATAGTGACCCTTCATAGGGTTTGCAAAGGAGCTCTGGTAGCATGCATCATAGGTTATGAGTTGGGATGCTGACCACAAGGGCAGCAGTTTGAATCTGTCAGCTACTCCACAGGAGAAAGATAAGGCTTTCTGTTTCCATAAAGATTTATAGACTGGAAACCCTATACAGGACCACTATGAGTTAGAACCGACTCTGTGGCACATAACCACCACCTTTGGTTTTCCAAGTAGCAGCTGGTGGGTCTGAACTGCCAATCTTGTTGCCAGCAGTCCAGTCTAGTGCCCTACCAGGGCTCCTCATTTTAGGGTGGTTCCTTGGAAATAAAAATTCTTGAGCCACAGTTCTGTACAGTGGGTATATGTAGCCTCATGAACTTCAATTTACTTCATTATCAGTCTAAATCCAACAGGATTAGAAAGTCAGGTCTGGTCTGTAGCTAAGTGGCATCACATATTATGTGCAAGAATGAGACATAAATATGTTTCGAATGATCTGTTTCCTTATACTTTTCAAGGTCCTCAATTCCAATCAATTGACTATAGCTGCTTGGTGTGTAGTCCTGACAAGACTTCTACTTAAAAAGAGCATTGTGATGAATTGCTGAAGTCTGTGTGGGGACCAGCATGGGATTCTCCTGATACAAATTAGCCATCCCTGGCTGGGATAATCAAAAACTGAAATAGAAGCAGGAAATGAGAGGAATGGAACATATAATAGATTATTCTGGATCAAGAAGAGCAGCCTTCTATAATAAGATAGTTAAAACACATCTAAATATTGAGTTCCATGTTATGCTATAAAGAACATTATGTTGCTGTTAAGTGCCATAGAATCAGTTCTGCTTGACCCTATATAGGGTTTCTGAGGAGAGGATGGAGAGTTTGAACTGCTGGCCTTGAGGTAGCAGTTCAATGATGATTCTATAGCCCCACACAGAAAGTGCATATACTAACTAACTTATCCAATAGGCAATAACATTGAAAGAACATAACTCAAGAGCCTGGTCATAATTTACTGTTGTTGTTGTAAAGTGCTGTCAAGTCAATTCCGACTCATAGTGACTCTGTATAGGGTTTCCAAGGAGCAGCTGGTGAGCTTGAACCACTGACCTTGCAGTTCGGCTTTGCAGTCTGACACATTAGCCCACAGCGCCACACCAGGACTCCATTGTTTACGGTAAAGGGTGATTGGTTTAAGTAAGTTTCCTAAGACCTTGGATCTCAGTTATGGGGAAATATTAATTAGGCTGAGGTAGTTTTCCTGCTTGGAAATACATGATGATTATAATTATTTTTATTTTTTATGTTCACTGATAGCTTGCACTGAGGCAGAACAGTTTGTTTAACCAAACACCCTAAACACAAGTGTTGTCTTGATAAAATAAGGGTAAACAAAATCTTAGGTCAGGAATTTTATAATAATGGTTGTAAGAGATATAGAAGAAAGATGCAAAAAAAAAAAAAAAAAAAAATCACACACAAAAAAACCCCTCATTTTACTTTTTTTATTTTTGTTCTTGTGAGCAAGCTTGTATTTTTTGCTAGTTGTTCTCTGTTTTCTATCCCAGTGTCCAGGTAAGGTTGCCTGTCTCCTTAAGGAAAAGCCAAGATAGTCTTTGAATGAAAGATGCAACTAAGCACAGCCTTTGAAATGCTCTTTCTTTGTAAACAGGAAAGCACTATGGGGTGTACAGCTGTGAAGGCTGCAAAGGGTTCTTCAAGAGAACCATAAGGAAAGACCTCATCTACACGTGTCGGGATAATAAAGACTGCCTCATTGACAAGCGTCAACGCAACCGCTGCCAGTACTGTCGCTATCAGAAGTGCCTCGTCATGGGCATGAAGAGGGAAGGTGAGCCCTACACTTATCCCTCCACTCAAGGGAGCTCAGTGTATGCATCTAAATAGCTGTGGGAGGCAAGACTGATGTGTAGGCAAGAACCCTTCTGAGTAGAACAATGTGGGAAAGAGAAGTTTGGAGTGGATGTTGGGATGACTTTGGGTACCATGATTTCCCAATTATTGCAGCGGAATGTCCCCCGCACCCTAGGAAATGTGTATTCCTACAGCAAAGAGGAGGTTCCTGGGTGGTGCAAATGATGAGCACATAGCTTACCAAGGTTAACAGTTTAACCTACCCAGCGGTACTTTAGAAGAAAAACTTGGCCATGTACTTCCCAAAGGTCATAGCCAGGAAAACTCTAGGGAGCACAGTTCTACTCAGAAATACACAGGGTTGCTATGAGTCAGAATTGACTTGATTGTGTCTGGTACAACACAGGGCAAGAGGTATCCTTTCTTGGAGCCCACATGATGGTCTCTGAATGGGTGATCACCAAACTGTGTCCTGTCCCTTGCTCTTTCAGTAACCAGACAGCAAGTTGCAGAGCTGAGGGATCAGGGTCCTTGTGCCCTGTCCTACCGATGGAACTTCAGGCTGACCTTCAGTCTGGAGCTGACTTCTCATGTCTTATAAGAAGCTTCACCCTGGAAAAACCTGATGAAACAGAGCTAGAAGTGACCCTTTAGAGAAATTTAATCAGTCTTAGCCATTCTTCTACAGGGGAATGATGGCTCAGTGAGAGAATTCTTGTCTTCCATCTGGGAGACATGAGCTTGATTCCCAGTCAACACACCTTAAGCATAACCCTAAGCCATCTATCAGTGGAGGTTTGCATGTTACTGTGATGCTTCCAGTAAGATGGACTAGGAAAAAAAGGTTCGTGTTCTACTTCTGAAAACTCAGCAGTCCAACTCACAACCCATCATGGCAATGACATAGAGCCAGGCAGCATTTTGTTTCATTCTGCATGGAGCCAGCATGAGTCACAGACAGCTAACAACAACAAACCAGTCTACAAAAGAGAAAATAAACTCACAAAGGTGAACTGAGTTTTCCAAGGTTCTCAAGGTAGATACTGCCTAGAGACTAGGTCTCCCAGCTCCTTAGCCAGAGCACATCTTACATATCCTCTCTGCCAATCCGGTGAACGCATTTTCTAACTAAGGGCTGTCCTCATTTTGAAATCTAATAGGAAATCTCACAAGTGAAAAATCCACATCTGAGCTCCTGATAATCTACCTCCACAGCCTGCTCATCATGCTGTCTTCCCCATCTCAGGAAATGTCCACTCCATTTTTTAATTGCTCAGACTGAAAACTTATGTCTCTTCTCTATCATTCACACACCACATTTATTGCTGTTGTTGTTAGGTGTCATCAGCTTATAGTAACCCTTTGTACAACAGAACAAAACTCTGCCCGGCCCTGAACCATCCTTACCGTCTCTCCTTGCTGTTGCAGCCACTGTATTAATCCATCTTGTTGAGGGTTTTTCTCTTTTTTCAGTGTCTCTCTACTTTACCAAAGATTTCTTCTCCTTTCTGATAGCATGTCCACAGTATGTGACATGAAGTCTCACCATCCTAAATTCTAAAGAGCATTCTGGCTGTACTTCTTCTAGGACAGATCTGTTCATTCTTTGGGCAACATCATATTCTTCGCCAACACTATAATTCAAAGGCATCAAGAAGTTCAGTCTTTCAGGAAATCTTGTTTCTCCCTCAAAATATATCCAGAATCTTTCTATGTCTTGCTACCCCAAGCAATAATTATGTTTTGTAATAATATAAATAGCTTGCTAATAGGTCTCCTTGCCTCCATCTTTGTCTTTTTTCAGTCCTTCATAACAGAGCAGCCCTGGTTCACCTTGGGCAAGTATGCCAAATCAAGTCATTCTAAAACTCTCCGATGCCTTCCCTTCTCCCTCAGAAAAAGGCAAAATCCACATCATCACTCAAGGTTGTGCATGATCTAGCTGCGCAATGCTTCTCTGCTCTAGCCTCCCTGACTAATTTGCTAGTCCTCAAATATACCAGATGTGCAACCACCTCAGGGCCTTGGCATTTCCTCTTCAATCTGCCTGGAATCATCTCTTCTCAGGTATCTGCATGGTTCATTTCTTTACTTTCTTCCCACCTTTACATAAGTGTCACTTTCTCAGGAAAACCTTGTCTAGCTCTACTGTCTCCAATTACATCAACCAGCAAATACTTTCCACTCTTCTTCCCACAGCACTTGTCACAATCAGTATGCAGGTAGTCCCCAACTTAAGATGGAGTTCCAGTCCAATGATTTAGTAGTTAAGTCAGTTCTGATGTAGGACATAAATATGATATTTGTCTTTGGGAGGTTGGAAACATTACATAATATGGTGTTATCAGCAAATATAGTACAGATTACTAATGTTGTTGTTGTTAAGTGCCATTGAGTTGGTTCTGTACAGGATTTCTGAGGTGTGGCTGGTGAGTATGAATTGCTGACCTTGTGGTCCAGTACCATCCCAGCCATCACGTTGGTTCCAACTCATAGCAACCTGATGCACAATAGAACAAAACACTTCTGGGTCCTGCACCATCCTCACAATTATTTGAGCCCATTGCTGCTGTCACTGTGTTAGTCTGTCTTTCTGGGGGTCTTCCTCTTTGGCCAAATCTCAACTTTGCTAAGCATGATGTCCTTCTCCAGGGATTGGGCCCTTCTGAAAACATGTCCAAACTATGAGAGACAAAGTCTTGTCATCCTGACTTTTAAGAAGCATTCTGGATTCATTACTTCCAATACAGATTTATTTGTTCTTCTGGCAGTCCATGGTAATTTTAATATTCTTCTTCAATGGCCTAACTCAAATGTATCTATCCTTCTATAGTCTTTCTTATTAACTGCCCAACTTTCAGACGTGATGAGGTGACTGAAAATACTGTGACTTGAGTCAGGCACACCTTAGTCCTCAGACTGACATCTATGCTCTTTAACACTTTAAAGAGGTCTTGTGCAGCAGATTTGCTTGATGTAATATGTTGTTTGATCTCTTGACTGCTACTTCCATGAATGTTGATTGCACATGCAAGCCAAATGAACCCTTTGATAACTTCAATCTTTTCTCCATTTATCATGATGTTATTTATTGATCCAGTTGTGAAGATCTAAATTGTCTTTACATCGAGGATCAATGCATACTGAAGGCTATAGTATTTGATCTTCATCAGTAAATATTTTAAGTTCTCTTTGCTTTCAGCAAGTTAAGATTGTGTCACCTGCATATCACAGGCTGTTAATGCATCTTCCTCCAATCCTGATGCCATGTGTTTCTTCACATAGTCCAGCTTCTTGGATTATAAGCTCAGCATACACATTGAATAAGTATGCAATCCTGGCATACACCTTTCCTGATTTCAAATGATTCAATATCCCTTTGTTCTATTCTAACAATGGCCCCTTGGTCTATGTACAAGTTCCTCAGGAGCACAATGAAGTATTTTGGGATACTCATTTTTCACAATGTTATCCATAGTTTGTCATGATCCACATATTACTAATGATAAAATGTACAAAAAAACAAGCATGCTCATATGCATAGTTCGTTGTAACTCAAATTCATGGTTAGTCAGGGGCTAGTTGCATTTATTTATCCTGTCTACCATACATCTCTATTAGGGCAGGGGTTTTATCTGCCTTTTTATTTCACTGCTGCATCCAATACCGAGCACATAGTGGGCATTTAAGAAAGAATTATCAAACAAACGAATGAATGATTTAAACTAAATGCAGTCCTGCTGGAATCAGACATTTTAGCAATACAGGTGCTCCTAGAATGACTCATTCATTCATGTATTCATTTATCCATGGGCTGTTAGTTGAGTGACTATTTTGTGTATATGTCATATTTGTTGTTTAGAATATACGATCCGAAAACTCAACCGGTGGAGATTGTTTTCTTTCTGTCAGAATAGAACTGTTACTCTTTCTAGGTACCCAGACCCACCCATTATGATGCTAACCACAAGGTCAGCAGTTTGAATCCAACAGCTGCTCCATAGGAGAAAGATGAGGCTTTCTGTTCCTGCAAAGATTTATAGTCTCGAAAATCCTATAGAGGGTCTCTATGAGTCAGAATTGACTCGACAGCACATAACCACCACCCATGAGAGTAAAAAAAAGAAAGAAAAGAAAAAATAGTGCCCATAAAGTCTGTCTCCCATCAGCAAGAATGCAAGAAGCAAGAACAGGGACTACTATTTACCCTTAAGATAGACACGTTTTGGGTTGACTTGAAAAAAATAACAATTTCCATTAAGCAGGTGAGATTGAATTAAGGAAAGTAAATGGCCTCAGTCACAGAAGCATCATTTCTATTTCTTCACAGTTACTCTAAATTCATTTCCCAAAACAGCCTGAATAGCCCCCAGTTCAGTTAGGGTTAGAGTGGTCTACAAGCCAAATGGTTGGAAATGTGGTTCTTTCATTAAAATAAAAAATAGTAACAATAAAAAGGGACAGGTAAATTGTAGACCCTGGGCAGTCTTTCTTTTAAACCTAACATTTTTCTGATTCTGTAATAGAAAATTGGGTCTAGTTTTGGCACCTGGTTTTTTAAAAAGAATGTGCAGAAACAAGAGTGATAAAAAGCTGAGTAATAAACAGAGGAGGAGCAAAGGGGCTTTTAGAGGCATTTCTCCATAAGTTGGAATCATTTACCTGACAAACAAAAAGGAAAAAAGTGAGCCAATTCCTCATCAATGGGGCAGCCTTCCTTTTACCACTATTATTTCTGGTCATGATTTAGTGGCTTAGTTTGGAGACTTTCTAGGAGACAACAGTAGTAAAATCCTGGAACAGAGAGAGGCTGTGGAATTTATGTCCCTAGATTTATTATGTTTGTATATAAGGAGCTCTGGTAGTGTAGTGGTTATGAGTTGGGCTGCCAACCTCAAGGTAGGTAGTTTGATACTACCAGTGGTTCTCCGGGGGAGAAAGATGAGGCTTTCTGCTCCCATAAAGATTTACAGCCTCGGAAACCCTGCACAGGGTCACAGTGAGTCAGAATCAACTCAATGGCAGTGGGTTTAATGTAACACAGTCACTTCCTGAAAAATGAGAGGTTCGGAGAGGCTAGGGACCTGCTCACAATCACAAAACAAGCTAATGGCAGAACTTTCTTCTAGGATTGGACTCTCTGACTCCCAGGCCACCAAACAATCTGGGGATTCTGAGGAAATTTATACCCATGATTTCTGGTCATATATGTTTTGCTTCAAGACTAAAAAACATATTATTTTTTTAAGGAAATTTGTGAGTAGCGGTGGCCATTCTTGAACCCTGTAGATCTTTATTAGTACAATTAGCACAACATCCTAGAAGCAGTACAGGTGGGCCTGGGAGGGAGCCAGCCTGGGGCCAGATGCTGGCTCCACCAGTTTCTTGCTCTGTGACCTCAAACAAACTATCTAACTTCCCTTTGGCTCATAGTACCTGACTAAGAGTCCTGGCATGGCACTACGGGTTAATGTGCTGGACAGCAAAGTCGGTTTGAATAACAAGGTCAGTGGTTCGAGCTCACCAGCCACTCCTTGAAAACACTATACAAAGTCACTGTGAGTTGGAACCAACTTGACAGGACTTAACAACAAGCAAAAGTAGGTAAAAAGAAACAAAAGTGAGGCGAGAGGAACTGCTTTTTACTTTACTGGACTTTTTATAATAATTAAAAAAAAATCTTTAAAAATGCTCTTGGTTGAGTGATGTAATTTCCACTTTACAGATAGGGTAGCTGAAGCTTAGTTAGGCTAAGTGAAAAGTTCAGTGTCATTTAGCCAGTAAAAAGATCTTGAAAAATATCTCTTCTATTTCCCAGTACTTGGTTTTGGTGCTTCTTCTTGTCTCTTCTGCTCTTTCTCCCTTCTGGTTTTCTGTTCTTTTTCTCATTCCCCTGACTTATTTATTCTCATCTCTCCCCTTTTCTTCTTCTCTGCCTCCTCCCCTTCAACATGCTCACTGTGGAGTATTTGGGCATATCTCTACTAGCGACTTTGGCGCCTGAGTTGTGTCCTTGCAGTCATCCCCTGCTCTGCTCTACCTTGAGAGACTAAGGTTATTGCTTACTCGACAAGCGAGTTGTCCGACCTCCCTGTTGATACTACTCTGTAGCCTACCTGATCTTTATCCCTCAGAGATAAAGAGGTGCTTTTGCAAGTGGGTTCTGGAGATGAATGGAGAGAAATTGACAGGGAGAAGTTGCTGTTGGTGTAGCTGTCACTAAGCTCCAAGTTGTTATTGCTGTTGTGATCTGCCATTGAGTTGGTTCCGACTCATAGAGACCCTGTATAGGGTTTCCGAGGAGTGACTGGTGAGCTTGAACCACCCACCTTGTGTTTCAAACCCACTTTACAATTCGGTGCATTAATCCACAGTGCCACACCAGGACTTCTGCTCCAGGTTAGGGATCTGCTAAGAATGTCATTTTCTTGACTCTTGGGTTTAAAACATGCATTCTCATTTTGAATTCTGCCTATTACTGTTGGGAATGAAAAGGTAGAAACCACAGCCCTCTAGATATTGGAAACTACCCAATAGAGACTGGTCTCCCAAGGAAGAGGACAAAATTTTGAAGGGGGTCTGCCTAGTGGAGCTCAGATGACACAGTGGTTCAGTGCTCAACTGCTCACTGAAAGGTTGTCAGTTCAAACCCGTGGAAGAAAGATGTGACAGTCTCCTTCCATGAAGATGACAGCCTAGGAAACAATATGAGGCACTTCTACTATGGCCTGTCTATAGGGGCACTGTGAGCTGGAATCAACTCAGCAATGGATTTGGGTTTAACAGAGTTAACATCCTAATGGACAAACCCGGAGAGTCTGGAGAGTTGGGAAACTCTAAATTTTGAAAGTCTAAAAGGATTCCAGCCTACACATTTGCCTGCTTACCTTCTGTGACTCCCAGATCAACCACTGATCCTGAAATGTCATGTGGGTGGCATCCCTCCACCTCTTCCCTTACCCACTTACCTGCTTACCCACAGCTGACTCCCCAAAAATTTTCCCTGGCAAGTCATATCAGGTGGTGCTATGTTCTGGCTGCTGTACTAAGGGCAGACCCAAGTACTAAGGGAATGCCACGGATGACACCTAGGAGCCGACAGAGGGAATTTTTACTGTAATGCACTTGCTCATTGTTTATTAGAAGCAGCAAATAGAGGAAGAGTGTGAGAGAATGCAGGAGTAGTAAGGAAATGCTGGTTTGTTAGGAGACAGGGAGGATGAAGCCACGTCTTAGGTTACTGAAGCTTAAAATGCAAACTTATTAGCATGGTCACTATAATGAACAGGAAATAATATGAACTAAAGAGTCCCTAGTTCTGCAAAAGCTTAAGCAAGTAGCTTTGATTTTCTTACTTCAACTGTCAACCTTATAACATCCCTGATTCAGTACAATTCTTATTGTTGTTAAGTGCCACCAGGTCAGTTCCAACTCATAGCAACCCTGCGTAGGGTTTCCGAGGAGCAGCTGGTGGGTTTAAACTGCAGACCTTGGGGTTCTCGGTCAGTACTAATTCTACAATGCCACACCAGAAGTCCATTCAGTAAGTAATATGATGAGCCCCATTTTACAGATGAGAAAGTTGACGCTTAGATAGGTTAGCTAACCTCCCCCTGGCTTTCTTGGTAACCTCTTCATGTCTTGCTGCATGCTAGCTGTGCAAGAAGAAAGGCAGAGGAGCCGGGAACGGGCCGAGAGTGAGGCGGAATCTGCTAGCAGTGGCCATGAAGACATGCCTGTGGAGAGGATTCTAGAAGCAGAACTTGCTGTTGAACCAAAGACAGAATCCTATGGTGACATGAACATGGAGAACTCGGTATGTGGTTTTTGACCTCCATCCTTTGACCTCCATTCTTCTCTTTCTTGTATGAGATTGGAGATGGGAGCAGGGGTCTATTAGGGTTGGTCCTGTCACTCAGAATACTTTGTTCCCTTTTCAGACAAATGACCCAGTCACCAACATATGCCATGCTGCTGATAAGCAGCTTTTCACCCTTGTTGAATGGGCCAAGCGCATTCCCCACTTCTCTGACCTCACCTTGGAGGACCAGGTCATTCTGCTCCGGGCAGGTAAAACATATTGGAATTCCGTGATTCCTGGGGTGCTATTTGAAATTACTCTTGGGATCCTAAAGCCAAGCAAGCTGTTGTACCAGAGAGCATCCAGGCTGTGCACCATTTTGATGATGCGGGAACTCTATCCAGAGTTGTTCTTACTTGCAGGCCTACTGTGTTTTATTGTGCTTCCCTTTAGCACATTTGGCAGCTATTGCATTTTTTACAGATTGAAGGTTTGTGGCAACCCTGCATCGAGAATACTATAGGTGTCATTTTTCCAAGAGTGTGTACTCACTTGTCTCTGTGTATTATAATTTTTCATATTATTGTACACTTAAAACATATTGTTGTTAAGTGCTGTCAAGTCGATTCCAGACCCATAGCGACCCGGTATAGGGTTTCCGAGAAGCAGCTGGTGAGCTTGAACTGCGAGCATATTGTAAACATAACTTTTACATGCACTGGGAAACTAAAAGAAAAAATTGTGACTCATTTTATGGTGATTTTTCGCTTTATTGCGGTGGTCTGGAACAGAATCCACAATATCTCTGAGGTAGGCCTATATATGTTTTTATAGACTTTCAAATTTGTATCATCCTCCCAAAAAACTTTCATTCCTAAATGAAACATTGTTTGTTAATGGAGAAACAGACCTTTTTCTCTACACAAATGTGCATGTAATTTTCAAAGACTGCTAAATCATTTTTATTGAAAGTAATAAGAGGCAGTCCTTCATAATTATTCTGAAATTGGCATTAGAAATATTCCCAATTCACAGATGAGAGAGAAGTGAAGCCAGAGACGGTTGTTCACGCTCGTACCAGATAAATTCCAAGGTCCTGTCCTATTTTAAGATTCTGTGTGCTATATTCTCTCTTGTCTCCTATTTCTGGGACACTGTGTGGTCTGCTGACATATGCCATATCTCTTCTTTGTCACTGAGCCAGCAGGGAAATGTTATGAAGATTGACTAAAGCAACTGGAACCGGTCCCCTAACTTCTTCCTCTGTTAGATAATGGACAATGCTGAGTATGGCTGAAAGCTACTAGATAGCACCAAAGAAAGAAAGAAAACTAGACTGTCAGGTCCTGGGGCAAATACTGCAAGGTATACTAGCTTTATCTACTGTGTCACTTACACAGTGACCTGTGAAGTGCTCCATCTATATTTGTTGATTGTGGTGTGACGGGGCAAGTGTCCTGTCCTCAACATGCCATCCTGGCCTTCAATGAAGAGACTGTGGAGGGAGACCCAAGTATCATCCCTGGTTTCTTCACTAATTAGACACATCATCTTGAACTTTTTCTTAACATCCCTTGATTCCCAAGTCTCATTTTATTTTTGCCATTGAGTTGCTTCCAACTCATGGTAAACCCACTGCATCAGAGTAGGTAGAGCTGTGTTCCACAAAGCTTTCAATGGCTGAATTTTCCAAAGTAGATTGGACTTTTCTTCCAAGGAACCTCTGAGTGGACTTGAACCTCCAATGTCATGGTTAGCAGCCAAGTGTGTTAACTGTTTATACCACCTAGGAACTTCTTATAGTACATGGAGATAATAATATTTGCATTGGATGATTATCAATGAAGCAAGAATGTGGCTGGTTTTCCCTGAAGCCTTCCTTCTTATCCTTGCAGGGTGGAATGAGTTGTTGATCGCCTCCTTCTCCCACCGCTCAGTTTCTGTGCAGGATGGCATCCTCCTAGCCACTGGTTTACATGTCCATCGAAGCAGTGCTCATAGTGCTGGGGTCGGCTCCATCTTTGACAGGTGTCTCCTCTCCACCTCCAGTGTTGTGTGTGTGTGCGCATGTGCGCATGTGCTTGTATGTGTGCATGCGCATGGCTACTGGGATGTGGGATGGACAACCCAGACACTTTGCACATGACTAGAAGCAGAGACATTAGTAACATGAGAACATAAAACTAGGGAATAAGAGAGAGATTAAGAGAAAGGTTGCAATTACAAGGAGATAGAGCCAATCAAAAGCCAACACAGTTTCTGGGGAAATGGGAGAACCTGTTATTATTCCTATCATTTTCCAAAGAAGAGACTGGGTCATTGCCAATATCTTGTAAGTTTAGGGGCTGAACTGCTTATCCTAGGGGCTGGGGATAGAGAAGATGATCCCAAGTCTGTCTTCAGGATGCTGAGCAAGATGGGCTAGACTCAGTACCAGGATGCTTGAGGGGAGACCAGTAGCAGAAGTAAATCCAATTTAGTGGGGTAGCCACTGGCTTAATTAGGGATTCTGTGTTTTAAAAACTGCAAAAGTAAAACCAAGCTATCTCATCTAAATGGCTAAATGAAAGGAATAGAGATCAATGTCTTGGGGAAGAGGGTATGGAGGAATGGTGAAAAGGAGAGAAAGATTGAGGATAATTTTTCTGTCCAATACCAGAGACTCGTATCTGCTTTCCACCATCACCGTAAATGTGCATGCCACTTAAGATGTCTCTACTCTGGTCTGCCCTTCCCCTACAACCTGTTCCACACCACACAGAGAAAAATCCAGGCCACTGGAATGACTCACCCCTACCCTTCACGGTGCCTAGAGATTCCTACCCTCTCACAGAATGCTGCCCTTAGCAGGGGTCTGGTGGGTAGGCAATTCCCTTACCCTGATTGCCATGTTGCATTTCTATTAGTTTTCAAGACCTCTCTGATATCTTTTCAGTCTTCCCTTCAGTCTTCATGGCCTCATCCTTGGTGTTCGAACAGTTATTTTGTTGGGTTTTGCGATATTCCTTAAGGTTTCAATGCCACAGTGTCAATTCAACTGTGAACTCCTTAAGATCAGGGACTGCATCTTATTCCCCTCCTACCCCACCTTGTACCTGGTCCATCATCTGGAAAATGTGGGGTGGGTGCCTATTAAATATTGATTAAATTCAGTTTATCAGCCCTTGGCTGATACTCATGATTGTCTCATCATCTGCCTTTGTTTCCTGAGAACAGAGTTCTGACGGAGCTGGTTTCCAAAATGAAAGATATGCAGATGGATAAGTCTGAGCTGGGCTGCCTGCGTGCCATTGTGCTGTTTAACCCAGGTGACCGTGTAGTGGTTATCAGTTCTCCACAGGTTCTCATAACTTACGCCCTTTCACAGCGGAGACCGAGAAAACAGAGTCAGGCATCCTGTCCCCTCTGCTCATGGCCTCTGTCCCTAGAGCCGTCTTGAAAAGTGTTTTGAGTGTGAAAGAAAAAAAAAGTTTAACTATAACTCTCAGGGTTTTTTGTTTTATCTTGTTTCTTCATACAATTGGATCAGGGAGTTTTCATTTATTCACATGAGGAAAACTCCAGGAGAAGCAAGTTCTGAGGGTGTTGCAAGTTCAAGGGATCAGGATTTTGTCTGCGGACATTCAGATCTGAGATGAAGCACAGATAAACAAGAATAGTTGCCCAGGAAGCAATTGCTTATGTGAGTCTGCAGTTAGGAGAGAAGCCAGGACCCGAAATAGACATCTGAGAGCTGTCAGCTTATACCTGTCATGTACGGCCATGAGTCTGGTTGGGATTCTCTAAGTAGTGAGTATATATTGAACAGGAAAGAGGATTGAGTCTTACATGGAGCATTCCAGCACTTAAAGAGCAGGGAAAAAAGGAAGAGCTGGTAAAGGAATGTATGAAGGTGACTCAGCAAAGGAGGACGAAAACTGGAAGAGAGCCCTGGAGGTCCAGGGGAGGACAGTATCTCAAGGAGGAGGTACTGACCAGCTTTATCAAATGTTGCTGTGGGTCAAGAAAGATGAGTTTTCAAAATCATGAAGTAATTTCTATATGCATCTTTTCTCCTGAATTAGGGCGTTAGCTCATTGATGGAGGACACATGTTGATTTAGCTTTTGTGCCCCATCTCATCCCTCTGTCTATGCTTACTTAGTACATGTTGTTGTTGTTAAGTGCCATCAAGTCAGTTTTAATTCATAGTGGCCCATATAGACATGTAATAAGTGTGTGAAGGTAATATTTCTAGGATGTTTTTGATAAAATGAGACTCTCATCCTCAGAGTCACTGGTGGGTTCATCTGGCTATTCACAGAGTTTAAAATCTTTGCATTAGAGTGCATTAGAGTCTACTGGGTAGATTGGATAAAGAACAAGAGCCAGGAGGCACACAGTGGCCCCTATCCTATGTCTCTGGTCACTCTGAGGAAGCTGGCCAAAGTAAATAGGGCAGCCTTTATGGGAGGGTATCTACTGAAATGTGGAGCCAGAGGCTAAATCAGACGTCTTTTTCAGATGCCAAGGGTCTGTCCAACCCATCTGAGGTAGAGACTCTGCGAGAGAAGGTTTATGCCACCCTTGAGGCCTACACCAAGCAGAAGTACCCGGAACAACCAGGCAGGTGAGGGAGTACTGGAAGTATGGTAACGTCAACATTGACAGCAACTACTCCCCCTTTCCCTTCATTGAGCACCTAAAATGCAGCTGGCACTGTCTAGATTTTTTTTTTTTTTTTAAATGTTGTTTATCACTGACAGCAAGCTGAAAGCCACTAAAATATTAACTTCACAGAGCCAGAGGTTTTGTCTGTCTTGTTCACCATTCAGCCTTCTTGCATCAGAACCTAAAACCATGACTGTTGAATGAACACATGCAGGAATGAATGGATCTGGGTATTATTACTATCTCCAATTTCTAACCAGGAACCCAGACTCAGAGGTTAAGTAACTTGCCCCAAATTATAAAGTCGGTAAATTGGTGGAGCTGGGATCTATACCCAGATCTATCCAAACCTATTGGTAGGGGTAAGCCAGAAAGCAATGCAGCCAAACTCCAGAGAATCTGGGCTTTGGAGTTTGTCTGCATTGCTTTCTGGCTTACCCCTACCAAGGTTCCCATTCAGTGGAGGGTGTAGGCTTTGGTAGACAGGAGATATGGCCATTGGTCCTGATGATGTGCCATTTGTATGGGCTCTGGCAAGGTGCTACCTTCCTCAACTAAAAATGAGGACGTTGGTTTAGATCTCTGAGGTCACAGAGCAATATAGCTATTCCTGGAGTAACTGGAAAAAAAAAAAAAATCCCCAAATCAAAAGTTTCCTAGTTTTTCCCCTACTGATTCATGATCATAAGGAAAGAAAATATGATCCTCCAATCACACAGAACACTGAAAATGAAACTTGAAAACACTGCCTGGTAGACATATCTGGTTTGCCTTTAGGACTAATTTTGCATGCTTCATTTCTCACAAATGACTTTTATTCCTCTGTGAACTCTAGTTTCCATTAAGCTGATTATCCTGAATCATAAGCCAACATCTTCAATTGTCCAGAAGGGGCTGAACCCTGTGGTTTTTTGTTGTTTTGGTCTGAGGCGCTAAGCAAATTCAAGTGAGTGGATTTCAGCTCTTTGGTACAAACAATGGGCAGACCTTGTGTGTTAACGGGAGATTAAGCTGCAACAATAGACCTCCCAAACACTAATAGTTCAACACAGTATAAATCTCTTGCTCATACATTAGTCCTGGGTAGGTAATCAGATCTGGAAGGTACCTGTTTTCATACCATCATTCAGGCATTTTCCTTCTTATGGCTCCACCAAGTCCCAAGGCCACATTGTGTTTTGCATCCAGATGGAGGAAGCAGAAAGAGCTGGGAAAGCATAGAGAAGAGTGAATGTGGGCAAGACCTGGAAGGATCCGGCACCCTTCAATGACTTCCATTGGTTAAAACATCATGTCACCTAGCAAGCCTTAAAGGGGCTGAGGATTGTATCCAGCTATTTGTTAATGACCACCACTCATTTGACAGTTTGTTGTACTGTGGTGGCTTGCATGTTGCTGTGATGCTGAAAGCTATGCCGCAAGTATTTTAAATACCTACGGGGTCATCTATGGTGCACAGGTTTCAGTGGAACTTCCAGACTAAAATATACTAGTAAGAGGGAAAGGCGGACTACTTCTGAATATTTAGCCACTGAAAACCTCATGAATAGCAATGGAACACTGTCAGAGAACATCAGATTATTGAATATTGAAACACAAGGAAGAGCACCAGAATATTGTCAGATACACTGTTGGAAGATGAGCCCCTCAGGTTTGAAGATACTTACTTAAAATACAATTGGAGAAGAGCTACCCCCTCAAAGTAAAGTTGACCATGATGACATGAATGGAGTAAAGCTTTGGGGACTCTTGTTTGCTGATGGGGCACAACTCAAAACAAGAAGAAACAGTTGTAATATCAATTAATAATCTGAATATGGAACATGCAAAGTATGAACCTAAATCTGTAAGTTGCCAAAAATTAAATGGAATGCATAAACATCAATATCCTAGACATTACTGAGCTGAAATAGACTAATATCGGTCATTTTGAATCTGAAAATTCCATAGTTTACTATGCTGGGAATCACAAATTAAAGAGGAATGGCACTGCATTCATCATCATCAAAAAGAACACTTCAAGATCTATCTTGAAGAATAACGATGTCTGTGATAGGATAATATCCATAAACCTCCAAGGTTTCAAGTTTGAATAATAGTGGTATTAACTGGTCTATGATGATGAAACTGAAGAATTCTACAACTTCTACAGTCTAAACTTGATCGAATGTGCAATCAATCACTGGGGATTGGAATGCAAAGGTTGGAAACAAAGAGGGAGAATCAATAGTTGGAAAATTAAACCTCGGTGATAGAAATGATACTAGAAATTGCATGATAGAGTTTTGCAAGACCAATAACTTATTCATTGCAAACACCTTTTTGAAACTATGTAAAACAAAAAAAAACACCTTTTTGAACTATACACATGGATGTTCTGAGATGGAATACACAGAAATCAAATTGACTACATCTGTGGAAAGAGATGGTGGAAAAACTCCATATCATCAGTCAAAACAAGCCTGGGACAAACTAAGAAACAGACCATCAATTTCTCCTATGCAACTTTAGGCTGAAGCTGATGAGAATTAAAATAAGCCCACAAGAGCCAAAATATGACCTTGTGCATATCCCATTTGAATTTAAAGATATCTCAAGAACAGATTAGACACTAGTGACTGAAGACCAAAAGAGTTGTAGCATGACATCAAGAACATCCTACAGGAACAAAGTAAAAGATCATTAAGAAGACAAGAAAGATAGAGAGAAAGAAAGAGAGAAAGAGAGAGAGAAAGAGAGAAAGAAAGAAAGAGAGAGAGAGAGAGAGAGAAAGAAAGAAAGAAAGAAAGAAAGAAAGAAAGAAAGAAAGAAAGAAAGAAAAGAAAGAAAAGGAAAGAAAGAACCAAAATGGATTTCAGAAAAGACTCTGAAATGTACTCTCTAGTGTAGAGATGCTGAAGTAAATGGAAGAAATGAGGGAGTAAAATAACTGAACAGAAAATCTCAAAGGACATCTCAAAAAGACAAAGTCAAGTATTATAATGAAATGTTCAAAGACCTGGCATTAGAAAACCCAAAGAGAAGAACATGCTAAGCAATTCTCAAGCTGTAGAAAAAATTCAAGCATCAACTTTCAGTACTGAAGGTTTCTATGGGCAAAATATTGAATGATGCAGAAAGCATCAAAAGAAGATGGAAAGAATACACAAAGTCACCATACCAAAAGGAAATGGTTGATGTTCAGTCATTTCAAGATGTAGTATATGATCAAGAGCCAACGATACTGAAAGAAGTCCAAGGTGCACTGAAGGCATGGACAAAGAACTAGGCTCCAGGAATTGATGGAATATAAATAGAAATCTTTCAACAAACTGATGTAACTCATTCATCTGTGGCAAGAAATTTGGAAGACAGCTGGTTAACTGATTGGAAGAGATCTATATTTGTGCCCATTCCAAAGAGAGGTGACAACAGAATATCTAAATCATTGAACAATATCATTAATATCACATGCAAGTACAATTTTGCTAAAGAGAATTCAAAGATGGCTGCAACAGAGGTACTGCCAGAGGGTTCAAGCTGGATTCAGATGAGGACATGGAATGAGAGATATCTTTGCTGATGTCAGATGACTCTTGACTGAAAGCAGTGAATACCAGAAAGATGTTTACCTACGCTTTATTGACTAAAAAATGCTTTTGACTATGTGGATCATGACAAGCTATGGATAACATTGCAAAGAATAGATATTCCAGAACACTTAATTATGCTTATGAGGAACCTGACATGGACCAAGAGGCAACCATTCAAACAGAATAAAGGGGCACTCTTTCATCATACTATCCATTCTGTACACTTAGCAGATAATACAAGAAGATGGATTATATGAAGAAGAACATGGCATCAGGACTGGAGGAAGACTCATTAACAACCTACAATATGCAGATAATACAACCTTGCTTGCTGAAAGGGAAGAGGATTTAAAACACTTACTGATGAAGATCAAAGACCACTGGGTTGCACCTCAGTGTAAAGAAAATAAAAATTATCACCACTGGGCCAATAAATAGAGAACAGATTGAAGATGTCAAATACTTCTTTTGTTTGAATCTACTATCAATAGTTTTGGAAGTGGCAGTCAAGAAATCAAATGACATATTGCAATAGACAAATCTGCTGCACAAGACCTTTTAAAAATGTTCAAGAGTAAAGATGTCAGTTTGAGGACTAAGGTGCACCTGACCCAAGGCATGGTATTTTCAGTAGCCTCATATGCATGTGAAAATTGGACAGTGAATAAGACATTTGTAGAAGAATTGATGCATTTGAGTTTTGGTGTTGGCAAATGGCCAGGGCCATAATTAATTAAGGAATTAAAATAAATAAATTGAGGCATATTAATTGAGGAATTAATATAAATAAATGAGACATGGGGAAACCTGTGCATGAAGAATTCATTGTCTTTGCAAAGCAACAATGAAATACTTTCTTTTCTTTTTATTTTTCTTTCTTTCTTT
>NW_006408904.1:340597-341924 GCF_000296735.1 Chrysochloris asiatica
TAATAATAATAAAGCATGTAATGAGAAGATTTTGAATTTATCATGATCCATGACTCCGTAATCCGCCGACGCCGCATACGCTTTCGGAAAAACCCTGGAATAAGTCTGCTGGGGCTGGCTCCCGGCAGGCAAAGAATATTAGAAGTGCTAGGGACTGCCAGAAGAACAAACAAATCTGGGTTGGAAGGAGCCAGAATGCTCCTCGAAAGCAAGAATGGTGAGACTTTGTATCTTATAGTTAGGACATATTATCAGGAGGGACCAGTTCCTGGAGAAAGACATTATGCTTGATAAAGTGGGGGATCTACAAAAAAGAGGAAGACCCCCCAATGAGATGGATTGGCACAGTGGCAGCAGCAGTGCACTCAAGTGTAACAAAGATTATGAGGATGGTACAGGACCTGACAGTGTTTTGTTCTTTTGTGCATGAGCTGGAACCAACCTGATGGCAGCTAATAACAACAACATGTGTTAATGAAGGGGCGTGGGAAGTCAATTTTAGTGGACACCTGATAATCTCTTCTACACCTGAAATAAATGAAAGAGCCCTGCCCAAGAAGTTAGGGCTGGGCTGCCGTCATCAGCTTGGCCCCTGGCTACCGTGAGCCTTGTACAAATCGTGATAATGAAAAGTCTTGTGTTAGATGGTTTTGACTGGATCTCTAAACCAACGTAAAACATGTTTACTGAGAACATGTGTGCAGGGCAATGGGGATAATCAGGATCTTATTCATCCTTTCTCCAGAATTGCCTCCAGGTTTTACTGTTTATCTTAAGAAGAAACATTTCTAATTCTTCCTAATTTTAAAAGCAATGCATTTTGTTATGATACATATGTAAGCTTATGTTGCTTAATGTCTGACCCTTGTACACCAATGGTCCCATAGGTTGTTTTTCTTTTGTTTTATTAAAAGAAAAAGCTGCTCTCCTTGGGTTTATTTTTTCCTCCTGATGGTTTTAAAGACACCAAGCCCAGAATCCTGCAACCCTGGACTGTAGGTGAGATCCAGAGAGGTGAAACAGAGGACATGGCTCTCAGGCATTGTCCAGTGGGCAGGTGGCAGCAGGATCTGCAGGCTCCGGGCTGTTCCTGCTGCTAGGTTCGCAGAAATGTACGCAGTGTGGGTCACACTCTGCTCCTGCCACCACCTTCTCAGCTACCACTGATGCTGGCTCTTATTCCTCCAACCTCCGTCAGCAGCAAAGCAGCAGCAGCAATGAGTAAAACCAGAATAGGGTTCTAATAGAGAGTTCACATAGCATCCAAATCACATAATATTCTATTTCACAGAAGACATCATGATATTAAGCAATGCATACCATATAT
>NW_006408904.1:342864-344570 GCF_000296735.1 Chrysochloris asiatica
ACCGGGCAGTGTTTCGTTCTGAGTCGGTACTGACTCGATGACACCTAACAACAACAACAACAACATACACAAAAATGTGTATGATATGAATCCATGCAGCTTAGTGCATTTTCCCCTCCCTTAGCCATTCTAGGCATTTAATCAGATTATTTAAAAGTATAAAATTAATGACTCCCGTGGTTTTATAATATTTCATCCAGTGGATGTATCCTTCCCCTGTGGTTGACATTTAGGTGCTTCAAATGCCATTACCTTAAAAGTATTAGCACTTGACTCTTTCTTGGGAAAGGGGTTTGCATAGGTCGGGGTTTCCTCTTGTTAAGTACCGTCAAGTTGGTTCTGACCCATAGCGACCCTGTATAGGGTTTCCGAGGAGTGGCTGGTGAGTTTGAAACACCTACCTAGTGGTCTAGTGCTTTATCCCACAATGCCACACTATACTGGAAAAAGATGTCAACCCTGTTGCCTGAACTAAGGCGGAGCCTGGGAGTTCAGCTGGTGCAGAAGCTGGGGCTCCTCTGGGCAAGCCCAGTGCAGCCTGTGCTGAAGGTGACCTCCCTAACAATGTCTCAGAGGCTCAGCAGGTACAGAGGTGTCACCTGGTCAGAGCAGACAGTCATAATTCTGGTCACTACTGCTGTGCATAACATAGTTGAAGGGGATTCTGGTACGGACAGGTCATGGCACCTTTCTCAATGGTAGACGCTGCCACTCAGTGGACACTTTCTGGAAGTGCACTTTGTAAGGGGTGGAGGTCTACTTTGTCTAGCACAAAGCACAGATTAAAACTCAAGAGAGGGCAAAACTCTCACTTGAGTTCTTTCATGCACATAGACATTGAAACGGTGAAATTGCTACCTTGCTGTCAGAAGTGAGTGAGGCATACAATACCACTCCCATGCCTGGGGCTATTCATGGAATATATTTGTCTTAGTCTTCATCTCCATCTCTAAACCAAGGACAGATTTTTTTTTTTTTTTAATGTTTTGTTGTGAATTATGTGATAGTTTACATGGGAGAACATTAGCTTTACATTCATCCTATTGTATATCGTTTCATTGCCATGGTTACAATCCCCTCCACGCATCTCAACCAACCAAAGGGTATACACTGCAAGCCTGCCCCCTAGTCATCAGTACACAGTCCCTCTCCCTCTCTGGGTCTAGAGTCCCCAACCACTCCATCTCCCCACATCATTGTCTCTGCCTCCGTCTCTGGCGTCGTCGCTGTTTTTTTGGGTAGGGTACAGCTCTCAGCTCTTCTCCCTTGATGGTCCCAGGACCCTCTGCTCCTGTCCTGCAAAGCCAACAACTCCCCTTCTTTTGTTATAAAACGTCTACCTTTACATTTCCAACCCTCACAGTCAGTCCTGATAACAATGATTCACTGTTGTACCACATGAGTACTATCCCCATCTCCTTTCATCAGTCTGCCCAGACAGATTGGATACTACTCAGTGGAGATTCTACCTTCCTTCACGCCCTCTAGATCTAGGCTCCCTCTTGAAAGCTTGTAAGCCAGTCACTTCTTGCCTTTGTAGCTCCCCCCACCCCCTAATTTTGGGTAGCTAATGTCCAAATTGCCCATCCCTGTCTCTACTCTGTGTATGGGGGGGTGGGGTGGAAATGATCCTCCCTGTAAAGATTTGTTCCCTTTTCTGAGCTACTGCATCCATAGGTGTAGGTCAAGTTCATCAAATTGTATCA
>NW_006408904.1:346075-362545 GCF_000296735.1 Chrysochloris asiatica
TACATCCTTGCCAGCATTTATTGTCCTCTACTCTTTGCTGTTATTGTTGGTGTGAGATGATATCTCATTGTTGTTTTGATTTGCATTTCTCTAATGAATCAGAACCAACTCCATGGTACTTGGTATTTAACAACAACAACAATGGCTAGTGATTGTGAACATTTCTTCATTATGTTTGTTGGCAGCCCTGATCTCTTCCTTGGTGAAGTGTATGTTCATGTCATGTGCCCATTTTTTAACTGGGTTATTTGCAAGGACAGATTTTAAAGAGAACAGTATCTTGGCATATTTAGCATTTTACATATAGTGGAATTTGGTATTTGTGGAGTGGAAAAAACAAAAACCCACCACCACTATGAACAATTTAAAAATCCAAAAGCAAAAATATTTTCAGGTTGTCTCTGCCTAACTTTGAACTTTATAGAGAAGTAATCTTCTTGGTCTAAATTCATACAAGTTTTTAATGGCAGAGCTGTCATTAGGGGCTCCATTTCTTTACTCTTTTATTTTCGTCCTAAATTTTATTGATCTTGCTGTTGCTGTTAAGAACATACATAGCAAGGCAAACTTGTCTCTATATGTACAATTTAGTGTCACCAGTTCCTTCTTCAAGCTGTGCAATCATTCTCAACTTCTCTTCCTGAATTGCTCCTCCCTTATTAACATATAAACTCACTGTCTCCTAAATTCCCCATCTAATCTTTTAAGTTGCTCTTATCAGTCTGATCTCTTATAAATAGTTCTTTTTGTTGTTAAGTGCTGTCAAGTCAGTTCTGACTCATAACAAACCCTGTATAGGGTTTCCAAGGAGCAGCTGGTGGGTTTGAACTACCAACCTTGTAGTTAGTAGATCAGTGTCACAAAAGAGCATAATGTTCAAGGAAGGACTTTTTAACCAGTTAAGCTAAGCTGGTGTTGGGCTTTAAGAAGACTTCAGGGATATTTTTTTAATATTTAATATTTGAAGATTCTCTCAGGGCAAGAGATTTAGGGATTCATCCATCCTACATGGCTCCAGGAAATCTAGAGTCTATGAGAATTTGAAATTCTGTTCTGTATTTCCCCCACTTCTGATCAGGATACTTTTTGTGACATTTTTGATCAAAATGTTCATTAATGGTAACCCAACACCAGACAGTTGTTTTGCTCTTCTGGCAATGGAGGCAAATAGCTACACATTCCATATCCTCTTTCTATTCCTACCTCTCCTTCCTCTGTTGCTACAGGTAAATAGAGATCAATTGTTTTTCCTTGTATAGCAGCTTGCAAGATTTTATGATTTCAGGCACTATTCAGTGGATTTGGAGGTAGAACAGAAACACTAACATGTTATTAGACCAATTGACTAGGATGTCCTATGAAACCATGACCCTAAACCTCCAAATCAAGGAACCAAATCTATGCAGTGTTTGCTTATACATAAGCAGCCTCACTTAAGCTACTTTTCTTAAAATTATTGTTATAAATCTATGTCCCACACAACGTTTGCCAATTCAGCTTTTTATAGGTATATAATTTATTGACAGCACTTCCAATAATCAGCTCTCCAATCCTATTGTTAATCCATGCAATTTTTCTATCACCACCAACCCTCCTTTCCCTTCTCCCTTTGAAACCTTGTAACCACTAATAGACTTTGATGTCTCTACCTTCTCTTGTCGTTTTATATAAGCAATATCTACAATATTTTTCTTTCCATGATTGTGTGATTTCATTCGGCATAGTGTCTTCAAACTCCATCCACACTGTAGCATGTATCAAGACTTCATTTCTCTTACTGACTGAGTAGTATTCCATTGAATACATTTGTTTATCCATTCATCTATTAAAGAACATTTAGCTTGTTTTCTTATTTTGGCTATTGTGAATAGTGTTGCAATGCACACTTTGGTATACAAGTCCTTTTTTTTCTTCTTCTTCTTTTTTTTTTAGTCTCCGTTTTCAAGTCTTTTGGAGCTGACTCCTAGGAGTTGATAGGTCATATGGTAATTCAACTCTACGTTTTTGAAGATCCATCCAATGTTTTCCACAACAACTGTACCATTTTGCCTTCCCATCAGTAATATATGAGTGTCAATTTCTCCATATAGTATTTCCTGTTGTTTTCATTGTTGCTGTTTTTAAATCTTAGCCATCCTAATGGGAGTGAAATGATATTTCATTGTGGTTTCAATAGCTAATGAAGCTGAACATCTTTTCAGTGTGTTTGGTGGCCATTTTAATGTCCTTTTTGGTGAAATGTCTATTCAATTTTTTTGCCCATTTATGATTTAGTACAACATTTTTTGTTGTTAAGTTGTCCAAGTCATATACATTTAATCTGGGTATTAGATTCTTGTTAGATATATGATTTCCAAAGATATTCCCCCAGTCATTAGCTTGTCTTTTCACTTTCTTTGTAAAATCTTTTGATGAACAAAAGTTTTAAATTTTTATGAGGGCCCATTTATTTATTTTGTCCTTTGCTATTTGTGCTTATGTTATTATATTAGATAATTCATTGTTGAAAGCTAGGCTTTTACTGCTTGTTCTTCTATGAACTTTATGGTTTTAGTTTGAACATTTTGGAGTCTTGGTGTGACAATGTAGGCTAAGCACTGGACTGTTAATCAAACCAGCCAGCCACTTCTCAGAAACCCTATACAAATTAGCTATGAGTAGAACCAACTCATGGCGTTGTGGGTTAATTCAATAGACTACAAGGTCAGTTTGACTAACAAGGTCAGTGGTCCAAACTTAGCAGCCACTCATCGGAAACCCTATGCAGGGTCACTATGTGTCAGAACAGACTCAATGGGACTTAACAATAACAAAAGAACCAACTCAGTGGCACTAACTACAAAAACAACAGTTTTACCATTTAAGTCCTTAATCCATATTGAATTTGTTTGTTTTTGTGTATTATGTGAAGCATTCATCCCTTTTCATTTTTCTGCATATTGGAATCCAATATTCCCAGCACCATTTATTGAACAGACTCACCTTTCCACATCAAGTGGACTTAGCACCCTTGTCAAAAATCATTTGACCATAGATGTATGAGTTTATTTCTGTACTCCCAATTCTATTCCATTGGTCCGTAGGTCTGTTGTTATACCAATACAAAGCTGTTTTGATTCTGTAGCAACACTTTGTTATTACATGCTGTTGAGTCAGTTCTGACTCATATTGACCCCATATAAGGTTTATGAGGAGCATCTGGTGGGTTTGAACTGCCAACCTGAAGTTAGCAGTCCAATGCTTATCTCACAGTGCCACACCAGGACACCATGTTGTTGTTAGATGCTGTTGAGTTGATTTTAACTCATAGCAACTTTATGAACAAAAGAATGAAAAACTGCCCAGTCTCGTGCTATCTTCACAATTGTTGTTAAACTTGAGCCCATTGCTGCTGCCACTGTTCCACTCCATCTCCTTGGGAGTTTTCTTCGTTTTTGTTGACCTTCCACTGTACCTAAATCCATTGCTGCTGCCGCTGTGCCAGTCCATCTTGTTGGTGGTCTTTCTATTTTTTAGCTAACTCTCCACTTTACCACACATAATGTCCTTCTTCAGGGACTGGTCCCTTCTGATAATATATCCCAAGTAAGAGAGACTTTCAAGGAGCATTCTGGTTGTACGTCTTCCAACACAGATATTTTTGTTCTTCCAGCAGTCCATGGTACTTTCAATATTCATCTCCAACAGTATAACTCAAATGCATCAGTTTGTCTACAGTCTTCCTTAGTCACTGTCCAACTTTCATATGCAGATGAGACTATTGAAAATACCATGGCTTGAGATTCAATCCAACTTTAGTTCTCATATTGACATCTTTGCTGTTGAACACTTTAAGTAGGTCTTATGCATCAGATTTGCCTAATGCACAGATGAAATCCTTTGCATATCAATAAAGCACAGGTAAACATCTTTCTGGCATTCTCTGCTTTCGGCCAAGATCTATCTGACAGTAGCAATAATATCCCTTTTTTCATTACCTCATCTGAATCTGGCTTGAACATCTGACAGTTTCCTGTAAATGTAATGTTGTAGCCATTTTTGAATTATATTTTACTTGTATATGATAATAATTATAAGCAAAATTTTACTTGCATTAAAATTAATTATATTGTCTGATGATTTCTACACTCTGTTGGGTCACTTCTCTGGAATGGACACAAATCAATTGTGTCTTTAAATCAGTTGGACAGGTAGCTGTTTTCCAATTTTCTTGCCATAGGTGAGTGAGTGGCTTTAATGTTGACTGGGTAAATTTGAATAATAGTTGTATCAATTGGTCTTCTTTGTAGGTGTATGAATATTATCCTATCATAGACAGCATCGTACTTCAAGATAGATCTTGAAATGTTCTTTTTGATGATGAATTCAGTGCCATTCCTTTTCATTTAGTCATTTCTGACATAGTAAACCATGTGATTGTCAAACTCAAAATGGCCAATACCAGTCCATTTCAGCTCACGAATGCCTAGGATATTGATGTTTATGTGTTCTATTTCATTTTTGAGAGCTTCAAATTTTCCTGGATTCACACTTTGTATATTCCATGTACCAATTATTAATAGATGTTTGTAATTGTTTCTCCTCATTTTGTGTTGTGTTCCATCAGTAAACAAAGGTCCCAAAAGCTTTACTCCATTTGCATCACCATGGTCATCTCTACTAGGGCAAGAGGGGACAGCTCTTCCTCAGTCATATTTTGAGTGCCTTCCAACCTGAAGGACTAATCTTCCAGCACTATATCTGGCAGCATTCTGGTACTATTCATCATATTTCAATATTCAATGTTCTGATGCTATCTGACAGTGTTTCACTGCCATTCATAAGGTTTCCAGTGTCTAAGCATTTTGGAAGTAGTCTGCCTCTCCTCCTTCAGTGTCTGTCTTAGTTTGGAAGCTCAGTTGAATCCTGTTTATTATGGGTGACCCTGCCAGCATTCAAAATACTGCTGGCATAGCTTACAGCACCACAGCAACACACAAGCCAACACAGTATGACAAACTGACAGACGTGTAATGTAATATTCCATTCTTGTTGTTGTTGTTGTTGTTAAGTGCCATTGAGTCAGTTCCAACGCATGTTGTTGTTGTTGTTGTTGTTATGTGCCGTGGAGTTGGTTCCAACTCATAGTGACCCTGTACAGGGTTTCCGAGGCTGTAAATCTTTACGGGAGTAGAAAACCTCATCTTTCTCCCATGGAGCAGCTGGTAGTTTCGAACTGCTGACCTTGCAGTTCACAGCCTGATTTGTAACCACTACACTATCTTGTTGTTAAGTTCCATCGAGTCAGTTCCAACCCATAGCGACCCTGTATAGGGTTTCCCAGGAGCCAGTGGTGAACTTGAACTGCCAACCTTGCAGTTCAAATGGGTTTGCAGTCTGGTGCATTAACCCACAGCACCACACCAGGATTCTGTAGGACTCCATTGGTGTGGTTATTAGGTGCCATGGAGTCGGTACTGACTCATAGAAACCCTATGCACAACAGAACAAAACACTGCCTGATCTTGGGCCAATCTCACAATTGTTGCCACACTTGAGCCCACTGATGCTGCCACTTTGCCAATACATCTCGCTGGGACTCCATAGTATGTTTTAAAATCAGGAAGTGTGAGTCCTCCTACTTTGTTCTTCTCTTTCAGTATTGTTTTAGCTACTCAGGGCCTTTAGTCATTCTGTATCAAGTTGAGTATTGGATTTTGTATTTCTGATTGGGATTGCATTGAATCTGCATATCATTTTGAATAGTATTGACATTTTAACAATATTAAGACTTCTAATCCATAAACATGGAACATCTTTCAACTTATTTGCCTTCTTTAACCTGTTTCAGCAGTATTTTAGAGTTTTCACTGTGTAAGTCCTTCATGTCTCTGGTTAGATTTATTCCTAGGTATTTTATTCTCTTGGATACTAATGTAAATGGAATGGTTTCCTTAATTTCCCTTTCACAATTTGTATTACTGTTGTATAGAAACCCAACTGACATTTGTTTGTTGACCTTGGAAATTTTCAACTTTGCTAAACTCCTCTATAAGCTCTAATAATATTTTTGTAGACTCTTGAGATTTTCTGTACACAAAGGTAAGTCAAAAGTATGACTACTAGGATTCTAGTCCATGCATACACTGGCTTCTTCCAAGCAAAACATGATTAAGTATGTCTCTGTGATCAGTGGATGGCTACAATAATCCTCATCTTGTTGTCAAGTGTCATCAAGTCAGTTATGACTCATTGCAACCATCTATAGGGTTTCCAAGGAGCAGCTGGTGTATTTGAACCACTGACCTTGAAGTTAACAGTCCAGTGTCATACCAGGACTAGTCTTATTAGGGTGCTTCAAAAAAAAAAAAGATATCCAATCAAGACATGGTTTCCTACAGGGGATCTACTGGGCCAGTTAAATCCAAGGCCGAGAGGCCAGCTTACAAGGTTATGGTGACTGCTGTTTGAGAATTCAAAGGGGAAACTTGACAGATTTTCACAAAGGACATAGTAAGATCACAGGGGCTTATTAGGAAGAAGGTTTAAGACAATGGAAAACTGCACTGGTGAGAAAAAGGCCAGGAAAGTTGCATCACGGAGTTGTTGTCCACCATGACAATGCACCTGCTCATTCTTCTAGGGTAGCAGAGCTGCTCTCGGAGAGTTTCACAGGAAAGCTTACTTTATCCACTTGACAGCCCTAACTTGATCCTTCAGACTCCTTTTTGTTCCCCAAACTCAAAGAACACTGAAAAGGAACATGATTTGAGTGCCTCAAGGACACCCAAGCTGCCATTTTGAAGGATGTAAACCAAAGAGCATAGAATTCTTTGGGTAGGTTATTGTTGCTGTTAAATACCATCGGGTTGCCATAAACTGGAACCTATTCGACAAAAATTGGTTTGCTAGTCCACTTCCAAAGTGAGATTTTTCCCCAACTCCCTCTGTCTCCCTCTTAGAATCTTCAATCACAGATGGGACAAGAAGACAAACTGAACATCCCTTCTGGCAGTACAGATGCCCAGGGGAAGGATTAGAGAGATGGAAACACTACCTTCAGAAATATATAGCAGTTTTTTGATATTTGTGTTTAATAAAGCCCCCTATGATTTTGTAGCAATACTTTTTTTGAGTTATCCTCATACAGTACTTTATCATTTGCAAATAGAAACAATTTTACTTGTTTTCCAATCTGGGTATCTTTTATTTCTTTTTCTTGTCTTATTGTTCTGGGTAGACTTCTTCTTTTTTTTTTTTTTTTTAAAGTTTTTATTGTGAATTGGTGAAAGTTTACGGGACAGGTTATCATTTTTACATTCAGCAAATCATACACCTTGTTGCATTACAATGATTATAATCCCCTCCATGTACCATCAGTTAACAGTATTTCTCTCTATTCACTTTAGCTCTCTCTCTTTTCTTTTTTTAACACTCAGGCATATATATAATGCTTTACGCCACCAAAGGGCACATTCTGAAAACCTGCCTCCTGGCCACCAGCTCTCAGCCCCTCTCTTCCCATGAAGCTAGGGTCCTCAGCTGCTCCCTCTCTCCATGTCCCCATCTCTGGTGTCACTGCTTCTCTGGATAAGGTCTCACATTCTGCTTGTGCTCTTCTCCCTGGATGGTGCTAGGGTCCTCTGTTTCTGGACTGTCTGAGTAGACTTCTAATACAGTATTGAATAGTTATTACTAGAGCATGCATCTTTATCTAGTTCCCAGTCTCAAAGATAAAGGGTCCTGTCTTTCTCCATTCAGAAAATTGCTGACTGTTGGCTTTTCATATATGCTCTGAAACATATTGAGGATTTTCTCTTCTTTAAGGTTTTTATCAAGAAAGGGGGTTGATATGGAATGGTTCAACATTCAAAATCAAAAGGTCAACAGTTTCCTAAGGACAAAGTTGAGAAGGAATAGGTGAAAGGAAGGAAAGGAAGGAAGGAAGGAAGGAAGGGCATTGAATTTTATTAAATACTTTTTCTGTATCCATAGAGATGACCATGTAGTTCTTTTTCTTTGCTCTTTGATGCTGTGTATTATGTTGATTGCTTTTCTAGTCCCTCATTTCTGGACTAAATCCCAGTTGGTCATGACCTATGACTTTTTTACTATGCTGCTGAATTCTGTCCACTAGTATTTTGTTGTCAGCTTCCTTACTCTTAATATCATAGCTTCTTTGGCTGCATAGAGTTACCATCCACGTGCCCTCACGCACTTTATGTTTAAAATATTTTGAAGTTTAGTGTTGGCCTTAGCACAGACCTTAAATTTTTCTATGTAGAAAAGTGATTCTCACCTTTTTTTGGATGGTACCACATTATTTTTCTCATGTTGCCACATTTCTTTAAAACATCATGCGACATAAATATAGAAATATATACATTTTCAAGGAAGATTGCAACTTCTATTTGTTAATTTTTTGTTTGACATAATACTATGATACCCAGTACAGAGTCATCCCAAATCAGGAATCTCTGATTTAAGGCCATCAAAATGTAATGTAAATGAATGTAAAACTGATGATCTTGTCTGTAATGTAAATGAATGTAAAACTGATGATCTTGTCTGTAAACCTTCACTCAATTCACAATAAGAAGTAGAAAGAAAGAAAGAAAGAAAGAGCATTGAATTTTATTAAACACTTTTATTAAATCTCTGATTTAAGGCCGTGAATGTGTTTTGGGCCCTGGTACTGCCCCTTAGAAGCCATGCTGGCCAGACTTCATCTCTCATACTTCAGACATATTATCAGGAGGGACCAGTCACTGGACAAAGATATCATGTTTAGTAAAGTGGAAGGTTGGATAAAAAGAGGAAGACCCCCTATGAGATGGATTGGCACAGTGGCGATAGCAATGGGCTCGGGTGTAGCAATGATTGTGAGGTTGGCACAGGACCAGGCAGTGTTTCATTCTGTTGTGCACGGGGTCGCTATGAGTTGGTACTTACTGGATGGCACCTAACAACAACAACAACTTTGTATTGGAAGTTGTGAGTAGATCTCCTTGAGGTACAGTTATCATTATTCACATTAAAAGTAAGCTTCACTGGCAAAAAAGATTTTGAGAGATGAAAAAGGGTCACAAAGGCAGAGTGAAAATGGTCACAGATTGAGATACCCACAAGGATGTGCAGATGTGAGACTAATTCTTTCACACGCTGTTCTCGCTCCCATTTGTGAACCTCACAGCTGAGATCCTCCGTTATAGAAGGATATGTGCGTGCAAATGCATGAGTGAGTGAGTACCTTGTGAGCACGAGATTTGTGGGTGTGTGTATGCATGCACATGTATGTGATAGAATGAGAGTACACACGCCTGTATATATAAAGGTATGTGAGGCTGTGTGTGCATGTGTGAGAGAGTGTGTAATATGTGTATATAATATGTGTGTATGGTCTCCCCAGAATAGACAGGGCAGAGAGTAGTGTTTCTATATCCTCCTCTTCCTACCTTAAAAGTAGAAAACAACAACCCCAATCTGTTATTTTGAGTCAGTTCTGTTTCACAGCGACCCTAAATGACAGACTAGAATTGCCCCTAGAGGATTTCCAAGGCTAGAATTCTTATGGAAGTAGAGTTACATATCTTTTGCCACACACTTTCTTTTAATTAACTTAGCCACAAAATCACCAGGATTCCTTCTTAAAAGTAGATATAGCCTAATTTGTTATTGTTGTTAAGTGTTGTCAAGTCAGTTCTGACCCGAAGCAACCCTATATAGGGTATCAGAGGAGTAACCGGTGAGTTTGAACCACTGACCTTACAGTTCAAACTGACCTTGTGGTCAAGTACTTATCCTACAGCACCACACCAGAACTCAATAGTCTAATCAGTTGATAAAAATTGGTAACAAACTTGTTAATTGAGACAAATTGAGATTACATTGCCAAGATATACTGTAATGTGAGGACTTGCTGAGAGTGGAGACTACCTCTGTTCTTACTCATTTTTTATCCCATAATCTACTGTAATGCCTGGCACATGGTTGTTGTTGCTGTTAAATGCTGTTGAGTTGGTTTCGACTCATAGCCACCCTGTATAGGGTTTTCCGAGGAGCGGTTGATGAGCTTGAATCGCTGACCTCGCAGTATAAACTGACCTTGCAGTCCAGTGCATTAACAAACAGCACCACACCAGTACTCCCTGACACATGGTAGGTACTCAAAATGTTCATCTAGCAGTGATACCTATTTCTTGCCTACTTTGCACCATGCTCTGTCTAAAAGCTTCTGCAAATCTTCACAACACTTCAGGAAGAACAGGAAGGAACACCCAGCTAGAAAGGGGTGGAGATAAGAGTCAACATACACAGTCTAGCTCTTCTTCTCAACTTCCATGAAGGAAGGTTACTGAGGACAATTCTAGAGCATGGCCACAGAACTCAAAAGATTCTCAAGAAGCTGTGTGATGCAGTTTCTTCCTTTAAGATTGACTAGCCTGCTAGGCCGTTTGTAGGAGTCCCTGGTGGTGGTGGTCACATGCCATGGAGTCATTTCCAACCCATAGCAACCAATCCCAAGGCTGTAAACCTTTACGGGAGCAGAAAGCCTCATCTTTCTCCCGCGGAACAGCTGGTAGTTTCAAACTGCTAAAAGAGCCCTGGTGGTGCTGTGGGGTAAGTGTTGGACTACTATTCACAAGATCCATGGTTTAAGCACACCACCTGCCCCATGGGATTGAGAGGAGACTGTCTGCTCCCATCCTTGGAAACTATATAGGGTCACTATGAGTCAGAACCAACTTGATAGCACTGTGTTTGGTTTTAGGTGGCACAAATATTTAAGCACTCAGATACTAACTGAAAGGTTGTCGGTTCAAATCCACCTCAAAAGGCTGGTCTCCTTGTGATCTACCTCCAAAAGCTCACAACCTTGATAACACTATGGAGTGCAGTTCTACTCAGAAACGCTTGTTGTTGTTGTTGTTATTGTTGTTAGGTGCCATCGAATCAGCACTGACTCATAGTGACCCTATGCACAATAGAATGCAACGCTGCCTGGTCCTGGGTCAACCTCACGATCGTTACTGTTACCATAAGTTGGAATCAACTCCATACAACTGATTTTCTAGTCCATTTCGGAAGCACCTAAAGTTAGACTTCCCCCATTTCCCTCAGTGTCCCTTCCAGGTGCTTTTGTCACAGATGGATCGAGAAGACAAAATGAACTTACCCTTGGCAGATGCCCAGGTCGTTTGCTGCTTCCTAATGCTTCCTTGACTTTTCCGCAGGTTTGCCAAGCTGCTGCTTCGCCTCCCAGCTCTGCGCTCCATCGGCTTAAAGTGCTTGGAGCACCTCTTCTTCTTCAAGCTCATAGGGGACACACCCATTGACACCTTCCTCATGGAGATGCTGGAAACCCCGCTGCAGATCACCTGAGCCTCACCTGAGCCGCATCAACCCCAGCCTCCCACCCAGGATTAGCCCTGGGCAGGTGTGTGTGGACCTCACCCTGCACACTTCCCCTTGTGTACTTTCCTCCAGCTCCCATCCTGACCCCCTTTCAGTTCCCAAAATGTGATGCTTATAATAAAGGAAACCTTTCTACACATGAGACTTTTATAGGTGGCGTTTTGTATAGATGTTAAATGTAACCCTTCTTTGCTATATTAAGGACTGGGGGAAACTTTCTGGAAGTTTCTTGGAAAACAAATCCACGTCTGTACATAAAATTGGTTTAAATTATTTTTTCACTTGCCGTGGAAAGCAAACAAACAAATAATAAAACAATATATGTGATATTGGCACTGCTTGGAGCAGAGGGTGTATTATTGTGCTGAAGGGGAGTTATCTCAGATGGGGGAGGAGGATGCTGGACTGGAGGTGGAGAACAGAGCTGGGATTCTGAGTCTATAAACCCCACTGTGGATGTCCTAATCTATGCTGGATTTCTCAGACAACCAGCTCTGCCCCAAGGCAGATCCTGGAGAGACTGGGAGAATATGCTGTTTATTAGAGTCAGCTTGGAGTTTTGTTTTTCCTTTTTTCCCCCTTTTCTTTCTAAGAATAACAAACAGAGAGAGCCATGTACTTATTGGGGGCAATTGATTGTAAGGCTAACAGATGTTTTCTTGGTAAGAGAAAGTTCGTGGATCCTGAACATTGGTGGGAAGAAGTAACAAAGAAATGATTTTTCTATCACTCGCTAGCCAGAAAAAAGACCAGCATGCACCAAATTTAATCTCCTTGATTATTTAACCCTGAGTAGTGCAAAGGATTGGAGTCCTGGTGTGGTGCTGTGGGTTAATGCGCCAGACTGCAAAGCCGCTTCAACTGTAAGGTAGGTGGTTCAAGCTCAACAGCTACTCCTTGGAAACCCTATACAGGGTCGCTATGGGTCAGAATCGACTCTATAACACTTCACAACAACAACAACAGTGCAAAGGATTAAGTACTAACTGAAAGTTTGGTGGTTCCACTTTTAGAAAGGCCTGGTGATCTGCTTCCAAAAGGTCACAACCTTGAAAACCTTTTGAAGCCCAGTTCTATTCTGCACACATGGGGTCACCATGAGTCAGAGGCAACGTATTGATCTTTAAAAGAGAAGGGGATAACCAGAGAGTTAGCAGCACCAGAGACGGAGGCAGAGACGATGGCACGGAGAGAGAGAGCATCTGAGGACTCTAGCTAGACTCATGGAAGGGGAAAGGTTGTATGCTGATAGGCAAGGAGCTGGTTTGCAAAATGTGCCCTTTGGTTGTTTAAACAATTGTATATTCTGCATGTTTTGTGTACATCAAAAAAGGGAGTCCTGGTATGGCACTGTGGGCTAATGCATCAGACTGCAAAGTCGTTTGAACTGCAAGGTCAGTGGTTCCAGCTGCTCCTTGGAAACCCTATACAGGGTCGCTATGGGTCAGAACCAACTCAACTGCACTTAACAACAACAATCATTACAATGAAACAAGATGCGATTGGTTGAGTGCAAAATTGATGTTCTGCCATGTAGACTTTCACTCAATTCATAATAAAAGCTTTAAAAAAAAAATAAAAGAGGAAGGGAGTAAACCTCTCCCAGGATCTTAAGGTTTGCCTAGCACTCTTGGAAGCCTACTATTTACTGGGCAATGGCTCCTTGAGGATGGTCACTGTGTCTAACTGGCAATATGGCCAGCTACCTAGCCTGTCTTCTTCAAGTCATGTTCTGCCATCAGCAGAAAAAGGACTTCAGAGATCTACAGCTCTGGACTGTCATGTATGACTTTCCTAGGGTTGCAGAGTGTAAAACCTGAGCAATGGTTGGTATGCAGTAGCCCTGTTTACTCTTCATCAAACTCTCAGACCTGGCTGGTGCCTGGTACACAGTGAGTATTGCTGCATTGAAGTACCCTAATTGGAAATAATTCTCTAAAGAGGAATGTGGAGGGCTAGTGCTGCATTCCTCATCAACAGTTTTGTCCTTTCAAAACTTTACTCGCCAGTGCAAACATATTCACCAATGATCATACATTTTTGGAGAAATTAATAATCACTTTTTAAAAAAATACTTCAAAACCAAACCCATTGCCTCCAAGTTACCTAACCCTATAAGACAAAGTCCTGGTGTGGTGCTGTAGGATAAAGCACTGGCCGGCAAGGTCAGTTTGAACCACAAAGTTGGCAGTTCAAGCCCACCAATCACTCCTCAGAAACCCTATACAGGGTTGCTATGGGTCAGAACTGACTCAATGGCACTTAACAACAACAACAATCTTTATCATGGATTGACACAGTGGCTCAAACAATTGGCTCAAACATAGCAATGATTGTGAGAATGGAGCAGTAAAGGGCAACATTTTGTTCTGTTGTACATAAAGATGCTAGCAGTTGAACCATCTTGACAGCACCTAACAACACAATCTTGATGGAAGTAGACTGCTTGCTACATCTGTCTCCCAAAGAGTGGTTGGTGGGTTCGAACCGATAACTTTTCTGTTGGCTGCTGAACGCTTACCCACTGCACCACCAGAACTTCTAGTAATATCACCTAGAATTACTGGGAAAAGTTTAGCAGTGGATCCCTTCACCTTGGACATTAAACATTGGCATTGAAGTCTTGATTCTGCTGGAGATTGCTTTCCTTTTAAAAAATGTATATTATTTTGAATTGTGATGAAAATGGTGGAGCAGAAGCCATCTCACTCACTCCTCTGGAAAATTCGCTGGACCCATTTAGATGCCCTAGTGGATCGTGATTGGGCAGCAGTTCAAATCCATGAGCTACTCCATGGAAGAAAGATGAGGCTTTCTGCTCTCATAAAGATTGACAGGCTTGGAAACCCTATACAGGGTCATTATGAGTCAGAACAAAACCATCACCACCCCTAATATGGGTAGGACTTCTAGAGGCAATCACAGCCCCACCTCCCATTCCCATCTTTCATCCTCTCCTCACTATACCCTAGCTCTTGCCTGGAGCAAAATTGGAAGACTCAGCAGGGCCTCTTCACACCAGTCAGGCAAGGCGCCTCCTGTAATTGCTTTGAAACCTATTGCTTTGAAAAAAAGCTCAGCAGGAGCCAAACGGCCTCTCTTTATCAGCAGGTCCCACAAGACTCACTCAGGCCCCAAAGGCCACCTCCTTCCTGACCTGGTCCCTCTCATGCCCCAGGCAACTGAGTGGCTGTTCAGCCCCAACTGGAATGAATTCAGCCTTCCTAAATCCTCGACTCATAAGTGACAGCAGTAAACTTCTAGAGTTCAACTCTCTGAGGAGAGACTCTTTCTCATTCAACATCTCCTCCTGTGGAAACAGCTCTGTGGAGCGGACATTCTAGTCAATCTTGTTGTTGTTAAGTGCCGTCATTGAGCTGGTTCTGACTCATAGCGACCCTGCGTATATGGTTTCTGACGAGCAGCTGGTGAGCTTGAACCGCAGACATTGCAGTTCAAACTGACTTTGCAGTCCAGTGCATTAACCCACCAATGCTGACTAGCATTTTCTGAGCCCCACCTTCACGTACTACCCAGCCTGATTCACACAGATTACAATAGAGGGATACCGCCTGGAGTCCACCGTTCCTCCTTGAAGACACTATACACTCTGGATATATCTAGAATCTGGCTCCTGGAATTACCATCTGAAGTCCTGGTGTGGCGCTGTAGGATAAGTGGTCAGATGCAAGGTCCGTTTGAACTGCAAGATTGGAGGTTCAAACTCACCAGATACTTCTCAGAAACCCTATACAGGATCACTATGCATCGGAACCTATGGCACTTAACAATAACAAGAAATAGTGCGTTTGGGGAAAAGTTGCTTAAATTTGCTGACTCTTAGTTCCTTCCTTCACATGTCAAAAATAGTAATACCAGCCTCATGGAGATCTTATAAGTATAAATAGGTGGTATAGGCCTGTGTTGATTATGTGCTTTGGCACCACACATATTTGGGTTTGAGTCCTGACTTTGCCATGTATGATGGATTTAGCCCACTACACAATGCCATCGTTGAAGTGATTCTGACTCACAGTGACCCTGTGTAGGGTTTCTGAGGCTGTAAATCTTTACCAGAGCAGCTACTCTCATTTTTCTCCCTTGGAGTAGCTGGTGGTTTTGAACTACTAATGTTTACTCCAGCACCAACTATATCTCACTTCCTTGACCTGTAAAATAGGATGGTAATACTATTCACCCCCACAGAATTCTTCTGAGTATTACATGAAATAATGTGCCTAAAGTTCCTAGCACAGTGACTGACATAAATATTAATGACAAAAATATTAATTTATTTTCTTCTATATATGAGTTAACACTTAATCTTAGTGTTTTTTCCTTTTTTTTTAGTACATTACCAGGGCATTTAATTCTGCAGTTTGGCATCCAACATACTACACTAGGAATCAAAAAGTCTGTCTCCTTGTTTTGATATACTTTCTGTAGCCTGTATTTTCATCAGTAAAATGGGAATTAAAATATCCCTTTTTAACTGTGAATACCATTCAACTTTCAGGAGTTCTAAGACTGCAGAGTCTATTCTGAATCAGATTAGTAACAAAATCATTTAAAAAGTGTCACAACTACCCAGGGCTTTAGAGTCAACCCAGGTAGCCCCAACTGAAAATCCATCTCTGATAGCTGAGTGACCCTGGGCGAGTTCCTTAGCCTCTTAGACCTCAGTTTCTACTTTGTAACCTGGGGATAGCACAAGTACCAACTCACAGGGCTTGTTGAGAGAATTAGACGAGATGATCTATGAAAGACATGTGGGACTGTCTCTCGCATATAGTGAGCTCTCAAATGGTTTCACTTATAGCATCTATTATTGTTGACCCAGATTATTTTCCACAACATTCCTGTTCTGAAAAAAAATTCCTAGACCCCATGAAAAGCCTCCTTGTCCAAGCCTTAAATCTCTTTTCCACTCCACTTATTCTTTAGCCTGAGAATTTCTCTCCTGATAGGTTCCATGCTCCACATTTATAAATCATCAGAAATACAGTCCTTACTCTGGTAGCATAGTGTGGTTACGAGTCGGGCTGCTAACCTCAAGGTCAGCTGTTCCATGGGAGA
>NW_006408904.1:390516-490105 GCF_000296735.1 Chrysochloris asiatica
GATCGTTTCTGTAAAGATTATTGCCTAGGAACCCCTATGTGGCAAGTCTACTCTGTTCCATGGAATTACCATGAGTCAGAATCAACTTGTGAAGTTGTTAAGTGCCGTCGAGCTGATTCTCACTCATGACCATGTATAGGGTTTCTGAGGAGCAGCTGGTGAGTTTGAACCACTAACTTTGTGGTTCAAATCGACCTTGTGGCCCAGTGCTTTATTCCACAGAACCATACCAGGACTCCTTAGTAGAACTTTCCAAAGCTATAATCTTTATGGGTGCAGACTGCCACGTTTTTCTCCTGTGGAGCTGTCAAATGCATATCCATTGCACCACCAGTGCTTCTTTATAGACAACTAATGGCACTGTAATGTATTAGTATACATATAGCTCCTAACTTCACATAGACTCCTGGTGTGGTGCTGTAAGATCAGCACTGGACTGTGAACCACAAAGTTGGCAGTTCAAACCCACTAGCTGCTCCTTGGAAACCCTACACAGGATTGCTATGAGTCAGAATCGACTTGATGGCATTTAATAATGATAACTTCACATGGGCTATCGGGATGCAGAATCAAATTTTGGTTTCATTCTTCTCATTCCTCACCTTCACCCTTCCCCTTGTCAATGTCTGCTCCCTGGTCTTCTTTTCTTTCTCTTGGTGGTATGATGGATAACTATCATTTTTTGTAAGTCTTCTAAATTTGGGGTGAAGGGAAGTTGATAAGGTGACAAACTACTTAGTGATGTGATAAAAGCAGACTTGAGTTCATTGATGGAAATAGACTTTCCCAGTGGTTCTCAAATCACTTTACAGAGTCAGTGGCCACTATATAGGAATGACTGTGGGACCAGGATATGTGCAAAACAGAAACATTCCGTGGCATTGTGCAGCATGGAACATTTGGAGGTTGTACGGAGCTAATATTTCTATGCCAACAAGAGATGCAAATGCAGCCAATGAAACTCCTAAATATCTTCTGACAAGAGAGGCTGGCCTTGTAGAGAAAAACCCTGTTGCTGCCCAATATTCTCCTTGTATGGCTCGGATCCACAGAGAGGCTGGTGGGAGCCAGGTAAGGCTTTCTCTCTATTCCCTAGGCAGCCCCACCTGTGTTGACAACCAAGCGAGTGTTAGCATTTGATTGCCTTAATTGGATGGCTAATTTTCAGCATGATTCCATTAGACTCCTAGGAACTGGAATGTATTCACCAACCAAAGTAGCCGCATGCCTGTGTTCTGCTGTGGAATCTGGCACTAGTGTTGGGCAAGCACCCAGGAGCCTGGGCTCGGCTCACCAGCCGAGGCTGCCCTGAGCTCTGCCAAGAGGCTGCTGGGGAGCTGGCTCATTGGCGTGGTTGCAGTTTCTCCTCCAACCAAGCCCACATCTCATACCACTGGTGTCAAGCTGACAAATCCCAACTACGGGTGGGGGCAGGCCGGGAAGCGAGGCTCTATTTGGAGACAGATCTCAAGACACTTTGGAGGTAGGTTGGCTAGTTTTGTGTAGGCCAGGAAAGCATTGCTCAGTGGATGGGATTTGAGGGTAAGAGTCACGTCCAAAGCATAAGGACTCTGCCTGAGTTTCCTAGTGTTGCTGTAACCCACAAGTGGGGGGCTTTAAAGAACAGAAATTTATTTTTCATAGTTCAGGAGGCAGGGCATGATTTTGGGGTGGTGGGTGAAAGCAAGTCCTTCCTTGTCGATTTTAGCGTCTAGTAGCCAGCAACCCTTGGAGTGCCTAGGTTTGTGGATTCATGTGCCTGCCTCATTATCAGATAGTGCCTGTCTTCCTCCTTGCATGTGTGTGTCTGTGCTGCTCTTCATGTAACTTACAAGTGATTAGATTTAGGATCCATCCTATTCTATGACTTCAACTGATTGTTTACATTGTATTAGACTACATCATAGATGTAAGGTGCTCTGGTAGTGTAGTGGTTACGAGTCAGACCATTAACTGCAAGGTCAGCAGTTTGAAACTACCAGCTGTTCCTCAGGAGAGAGATGAGGCTTTCGGCTCCCGTAAAGATTTGCAGCCTCGGAAACCCTATACAGAGTTGCTGTAGTTGGAACCAACTCCACAACATGTAATCACAACCATATTATAGATGTATGGTAATTAAATTGCATTGTAGTAGATTATAGAAGCTCTGGTAGTGTAGTGGTTACAAATTGGGCTGCTAACCTCAGGGTCAGCAGTTTGAAACTACCAGCTGTTCCATGGGGGAAAGATGAGGTTTTTCTGCTCCAGTAAAGATTTATAGCCTCAGAAACCCTGTGCAGGGTCGCTATGAGTCGGAACCGACTCCATGGTACATAACAACAACAACAACATAGTAGATTATATCCATAGTTATGTATAATTCAGAGAACTAAATTAGGGGTATACCTATTTTGTCGTTGTTATGTGCTGTGGAGTTGGTGCCAATGCATAGCGACCTTGTACAGGGTTTCCGAGGCTGTAAATCTTCAGGCGAGCCGAAAGCCTTGCTCCTGCAGAACAGCTGATAGTTTCAAACTGCTGACCCTGAGGTTAGCGGCATGATTCGTAACCACTAAGCTACCAGAGCTCCTTATACCTATTTTGGGGAAACACAATTCAATCTGTAACAGACCCCCTACATGGTGGAACTTTTCTGGTCTAGTGTGCAGCCTGTGGTGTAATTTTAGGTGCTCTCTCTAGGAAACTTGCTGCTTATCACCTTCCCAGACACACTATCTCTTTGCACAGAGAAAGTCTGACCTTGTTTGTAATGATATCACTTGAGGAGTGAGTTTGGAACCCCTAGGAGCCCCACTGCCCATCTGGACCACTGACATCAAGTGCTGGCAGAGACATGAGAGATGCTTCTCCCAGAGGTCTGAGGTGGACTAGAAATGTCTAACATTCCCCTGACAAAATAGCTCCACAGTGAGAGTGCATCCCAACACCCTCACTTAACTGAAATACAGAAAGGTGCCCTAGGGTGATCTCATTCAGGGACACCCAAATCTGGCTGCACACCAATAGCCTTTCAAAAGCCTTTTAAGTCCATGGAGGCCTATGCCCTGCCCTGATCCAGTGAGTTAGAATCTGTGAGGGTATGGTGGATGCTTGTCTTGTTAAAACTCCCAAGGTGATGCTGATGTGCAGGCAGGGTTGAGGTAAGATGCCTAGTCCACATTTAGGAGCTAGACCCAGAGGGGTGATTCACTGAGGCTACACACCCAATGAAATCTTCCATTACACTCGGTGGCTGTCCAGTTTTCCCGAACTTTGGCCTGCCCACCCCCCACCCCAATAGCCTTTCTGACTTCACTCAGTCATACATGTTCTACCATTCCACGTGTTTATGGGGTGCCAGCTCCTTAACCTGCCTTTATGAGAAAAAAACCTGGTGGGTTTGAACCATCTACCTTGCGGTCCAAATTGATCTTGTGGTACAGTGCTTATGTGCCACATCAGGACTCCACACTACATTTAAGGAACTATTATTGTGCTGTGGTGCAGAGCGAGACATTATCACACTAAGACTAGAGACCACGTCTCTCGACTCCCTTCTGAGACTTGCCAGTGGATGGTTTTCTGTTGTGTGAACTCTTCTGTCTTCTGATCCATTCACTTCATTTGCAGTCAGACACTGAAAAGAAACATGTCCAATGGGTTGCAAGAAACATCTGAGCGAACAGAATGAAATTCTATTGTCAAACTTTCAAGTTCAAGGATTGTTCTTTCTTTCAGGGCTCATAACTCCTGCCATATTTCTAAATGGCTTATGCATGTCAGCAATAGTACTTCCTCTGTAAACAATGGAATGTGAAGAATGACTTACAGAAAGATATATCACTCTTCAAAACATGCTTTTGACTTGGGGGTGTAAGTTTACATCCCGTGTCCCTGAGCATTCCTTTTCCAAGAGTTCTTCTTTCCGCCATTGTATTCCAGAGCATCTTTTCCATTCTTGCTGGAGGAGCTCTGGCTTTTGAGGGTGCCCCACAAATGCAGAAGCTGCTCAGGCAGCAGGCCCAGTGAAACTCTGACCCATTCAATAAAACACAAAAATCTCAGTGGGGAGAGGGCAGAGACTGCAGCAACCTCACCTCTCCAGGCTTATATGAAGGGGCTTCAAAAAGTTCATAAGAAAATTCTGTGCTCTCTTTATTCCATTATTCCATGGACTTTTTGAAGCTCCCTCATAGGAGTCTTGGTGGTGTAGTGGGTTATGCAGTGGACTGGTAACTGCAGTGTCAGCAGTTCAAATCCACTAGCTGTTCCATAGGAGAATGAGGCTTTCTACTTCTGTAAAGATTTACAGCCTTAGAAACCCTACATATAGTCACTGTGAGTCAGAGTTGACTTTATGGCAGTGGGCTTGATTTTAGTCATAGTAAATGCCTCCCTTTGAATAAAATGATGCTTCTAGAAGTTATTTTAGTAACTGGTTGTGTATGTGTATTATTATTATATTCCATTCTTATTGTGAGTCAGACATCTTTCTAGACTTTGAGATTCAGCAATGAGTGAAGCAATGCCCTAACCTATAGGAGTTTATATTCTAGTGGGAAGAACAGAAAAACAAACAAACAAACAAACACCCTTAGGTAAAGAATTCTGTTTCAGAGTAGGTGCTGAAAACAGTAATGCAGAGTAAGGGAACAGAGACTGACTGGGCGAGGGGGAAAGGGAGAATGCTTTAGATGGAGTGGCCAGGAAAGACTGTTCTGAGGGAAACAGTTAATCAGCGTGATTAGTGAAGAGACAAGCAGGTGATACTAAGATAAGGGATGGATATTTCATTCAGAGGAGATCTGTGTCTCTGTGTGTGTGTGAATGTGAGGGAGTGTGTATACAAGGGGGCTTCAAGAAGTTTGTGGAGAAACGCCATGATCTTTTCATTTAATTTTTCCATGAGCTTTCCACCCCCCCTTCTTTTATCTTATATTGAGGTGTACAAAATAAAAAATAATTAAACGAACAATATAGATGTGGGCATCAGGGCAAGAACAAGCCTTCTCTTGTGACTGCCGGCAGGAGCCAGTGGTAACCAGAAGCTTCAAGGGGATTAAAATATATGTATTTATACCTTTGTATATATCACATTATGAAGGTGAGTTCCAGAGAAGCAGGAATAGGTAGCACACAGAAACACACACTCAAGTCATCTGATGCTTTGGGCTGTGGCAGCAGCAAACCTTCCTCTCCCCATGCCCCCCGGCCCACTCACCTCCCCCCTAAAAAAAGAAATTGAAAAGATACATCCTTCTTGAAGAATAGGGCCACCCAATAAAGTCTGCCTTCATGATCAGGAAAAGAAAATACATACCTATTTTTTAATCAGGCTGATATGGCCTTTAAATGGCAGTGACCATTTCCTTCTTCTTGAAAATAAACAGGACAAGTTATTTTTAGCACTGAGGCTAGAGGGATGCATCACTGCCCCCCACAAGTACTTCACTTGGTTGTCTTCAAGACCATGTGGTTCTTCACCTGGCTGCTGATTTAGGTAGGGGGATCCCACAGACCACAGCCCCTCTTTAAGATGATCTCTAGGCAGTGGGTTTTGGTAAGCTTGACAAAAATTCTGGAGCCAGGTGGGGCAGCTGAGAACCAAGGACCTATGCTTAATTAAAGGTCCCCTGGAAATGACTGAGCTCCCAAGTTTTTTAACTTAAAAGGGAGGTAGGTGCACTGGGAGACCTTCCTCCACTGGGAGAAAGGGGGACATAGTCCCTAGGTACCTACCCCCCTCTTCAAACACACACACAGAGACTAAGGCACAGCTAGGGCAGGCAGGCATGCTTTGGCAATGAGGCCTCTTGGGCCCAGGGCATCAACAGCTGCAATGATGGGGTGGTGGGATGGGTGAGCTCAGCACCTTTGGAGGTGGGGGTGGGAAACAGAAGTCTCAGGGCAACAAGGAAGAAGAAAGTGTGAGGAGGAAACAGGAAGAAGGAAATGGGGAGAGAAACAAGAAGGATAGGATGAGGTGGTCAGGAAATAGGCAGGTGAGAAAACAAACAGGAAAAACCCAAGTACAGACCAGAAGAAAGAAGAAAAGGCAGTGAGAAGAAAAGAAAAATGACTCAGAACAAAACAGAATGAGGGCAACCTAACAAAACAGAGAGGAAAGGGAATAGTAAGGTAGAGGAAAGAGAAAAGGAGGGAACAAGATGGAAGAGTGAACAAGATCAGTGAGAGAGGAAGTGAAGAGGGTTAGGAGAAAGGGGAAATAGGAAGTAGAAAACTGAACAAAGGAAAAAGTCAAGAAAGCCCAGAAAAGTGGAGAGAAGGAGGTTGGAGGGAGGGGAAAGGGGAACCCCCCACACCCCCCAGGTCTCTCCGACCTTGAGAAGCCCAGGTGGGTAGAGTAGACCAGGTCGGCCAAGTAGGCCAGCATGTTGATGGTTGTCAAGATGTCAACAGTCAGCTGGTGGTCCCAGGCGCAGACGTAGTAGGTGTGAGACTGGTGGCAGCTTACATCCCTGGATGGCCGCCGTAGTGCTCGTTGAACTGGTAGAGGGTCCAGATGACAAGGGCAGTGATGTAGAGGATGACAGAGAGCAAGGCCAGATCAAGAGGAAGCTGGGGAAAGGGATGGGCATGGCATTGGTACAGTCGCCCAAGTTCAGCAGGATGGCCACAGTGGCCAGGATGAAGCAGATGGCATACACAACCACATACCACTCCAATGTTGCCTGGTGCTGGTACAGCCTGGGACTGCTGATGAAGACGAAGATGATGCAGGCCACAAAGGTCTCCAGCACCTTCAGCAGCCTGGGCATGGTGACCATGTAACCGGTGATCTCACCGGGCCAGGCCTGGATCCAAGTCACTTCAAAGGCATAAGCCAAGAAAGCTATACAAGAGAAGGCATTGGTCATGATGGCATGGTCCCAGACATGGCCATGGGACAAGAAATGGATGCCAGTGGTGGGGTAGATGATGGAGGTGGACAGGCAGAAGAGGGTGGCGTAGCAGATGAAGGTGATGGGGAAGTTATGCCAGGACAAGTGGAAGTGGGACTGGAACCCAAAGACCTCCACAATGAGGATGATCAAGGTCATCGAGAAGCAGAAACACCAGATAAACATGGACCCCATCCAGGTGCCCACACTGGCTACCAGCGAGAAGATGATACAGGTGGACAGCAGCTATAGCAGGCGGAGGTGGCCCAGAGGCTGGGTCAACGCCCGAGCGGACCCCACAACTGCGGGGGTGCACAGGCCCGAGGAAGATGAAGTGGTGGTTGTGATGGTCTTTCGGGTCACAGTCACCAGCATGGCAGTGGTTTTAGCTCAGGATTCAGACGGAGAAAGATCTGCTTGTGTGGGTATGGATACACCTGAGAAGGAATTTGGCCACGAGCCCCAAAGGAATCCAAGCGGTGACTTCGGGGACACCTGCCATGCCCCTCTCTTGGCCTCCACTTGCGCAAACAGTGAGGGTGGGTGTTTAGGGAAGAGGCCACCGCGGTGCATGCTAAAGGCCAGCATAGGGGCACATGTAGTTGTTTTCACGCTCCTGGGACTCAGAAGCTACGTGATGGGTGGGCAGGTGGGCCCTGCAGGGGCGGGCAACCCCTTTCCTTGATCTTCTGAAGCCACCTCATGTGTGTGTGCATTGTTGTCAAGTTGATGCTGACTACTAGTGACCCTACATGAATGATAGAGGAGCTCTATAGGGTTTCCAAGGCTGAAATCGTTTACAGAAGGAGGTTGCCACGTCTTTCTCCTACCGAGAGGCTGTGTGCTTAACCACTGTTCCCCAGGGCTCACATATGTATATGAAAGTGTTTATTTGTGTATGTGTGTACGCATATGTGTGAATGTGGCAGTAACAGAATGTGCATATGTGCACATGTGCATATGTGTGTACATGAGGCAGCTTCAAAAGTTCATGGAAAAATGAAATGCAAAGACAGTAGGATTTTACCACAAACTTTCTGAACCCCCTTCTATATGTGTATATGTGTGTGAATATGTGTATGGATGTGTGTATGCCTGCATGTGTGTTTGTGTGTATGTGTATGTATGAGGGATTGTGTATGTGTGTGCATGTGTGGGTATGTGTGTGTGTATGAATTAGCCCTCAGGCAGGTCAGGTGATTGGTTCATCATGTTCTGTGCAGGTTGGCTCGTACTTGGGTTGCTGAGTTCGGCATCCCATATAGGCAAAGGTCTGGCAAGTATAAATGAATGCCTTGAAGCAGGAAGTAGCTTGTCTTGTTAGAAGTGCAGCAAAAAGGTAACAGCATCTCATGGGCAAGAGGAGGAGAGACAGATGATGAGGGGCCACATTGAGAAGGGTCTTATCACCATTGTTGTTGGTGTTAAGTGCTGTCAAGTTGGTTCCAACACATAGCAACTCTTTGTAAGTTTTCCAAGGAGCAACTGTGGGTATGAACCACTGTGATTAGCAAGCAGTCCATTGCTTATCCTTTAGTGCTGTGGTCAAATTTTAACACACCGTAATATTGCCTTTTTCAAAGCCTATGTGGGTATTTATCGCCCATAGTATCACTCTCCTGTACTAAGGGTACAGTTCTGGTCATAACTATAGCTGGTCATCACAGGCTCTGGAGGTGTGGGCAGGACCGTAATGAACTCCATGGTGGCCCTCAACACCTCCCTGAATAACTCAGCATCACTCTGAAGCTGGCCTGGGAAAAGGGTAGATTCTAATTCCACTCTACTCTCCTCCACCCACCCTGCCACCTGCCCTTACAATTCTAAGTGTTTTTGAGTCCACCTTACTTCCAGGAGTTTCTGGGATTCTTACTGAGCCCTGCTAAGAGCCTGAGGAAGGTGCAAATTCTACCACTGAAACACAGAGACCACCCATCTGTTTGGGGACAGATTGCATGTTATTATGATGCTGAACAGGTTTCAGCAGAGCTGGAGACTAAGAAGGACTGGAAAGGAAATCCTGGCTGTCTACTTACAAAAATCAGTCCATGGAAACCCTATGGATCACAACTGTTGACTTGCAGTTATGGGATGGCAGATGCAGGATCAAGCAGAGTTTTTGTCCATTGTGCAGAATCATTATATAGTGGGGAGATTCAACTGACAGCTAACAACACTGCAAGAGACTAAGGGCTCTGAGGAAAAGACAGTATTCTCTTCTTTTCTGAAATAAATTGTGAGTCCCAGGGACTCCACAAGTAGGGCGCTCTGAGCAGCTTCCAGCCAAAGGATCTGCTGGTCAATCCTACAAGGAAACACAAGTTTAGAAAACAAATCCATTTTTACTCATTTCATTTAGGTCCGCCATCTGCTCCATCACCCTTGTGATAGTTTATCTTGGCATTTTGGGGCAGTAGGTCACATTAGATTCTTCTTTTTTTTTTCCCCCTCTACTTCCCCCACCCCAAATGTTCTACTAACATCAAAGTGAAAGGGATGCAAGGTAAAAAGAAATAAATCGGGGAGGATCCCACATGTTTCACAACTGCTTTCATGTCCGGGATGCGCAGGAATGCTGGGGTGGGCGCAGATTAGGTTATCTCCCCTGGTTCAAGGAAGGCTGGTGGGAGTGTGGTGTCTAAATGCAGAAGTGATCTGGACAGATAGCAGGGCAGCGGGCTGCATGAAAGCAAGAGTCAAGGGCAAGATTTTTCAAATGGAGATAGCATGTTGGATAACACAGGGCTTGGATTGAGCAATAAAACATGCAAACTGGTGGGAGGCGGCCTGATGTGTCAGGAGGAGCACGGAGAACCAGGCGGTGAGGGCTCTCCAGCCTGCTGAGGAAGGCACGTCCCCTCAAGAGCCCAGGTGTTCTCTTCTGTAAACTGGCATCGCCAATGATGGCTTTTCCGTATCTTCACCTTGCCTGAATACTTCTGATTTGGGGACAAGTCATTCTACTTCAAAAAAGTAATTGGTTAGCTTAAGAACTAAACGAGATTTCACTTTCATATGTCAGTCTTGGCCCCTGATCTTCAGGTCAGGATCTAATGGAGATACTGGAGTAAGCATGTGACAAAGATTTCAAAAGTCTCAAGCCACACAAAACAAAGAAGCACCGATGCATTTGGTAGTAATGGTCTTGAGAGTTTCATGGAGTGGTCTAAGCCATGAGCTCTAGCTAGGAAGACTCCACAGTGGAGAACATTTTTAGGAGACATTGGTGGAAAGGAAAACATTTTTAGGAGACAGAGGAACCAGCATTGGTGGAAAGAAGGCTAGTGAAGATTTTGGAAGAACTTTTATAAGATAAACATTGGACTGCTAGCCATAGGTCGGCAGTTCAAACCATTTCTCTGGGGGTGAAACATGAGACTTTCTCCTCCTGTAAAGATTTACAGTCTTGGAAACCTTATACAGGGTAGCTATGAGTCAGAACGGACTGATGGCAGTGGTTTCAATTTTGGTTTTGTATGTCTGTTTAACATATAGGCTCATAACCAAAAATAAAACCAAACCAGTTGCCATAGGTTTATTCTGACTCCTGGCAACTCCATGTGTTTCAAAGTAGAATTGTACTCTATATGATTTTCAATGGCTGAGTCTTGCTGGTGTTGTAGGATAAGCACTGGACTGCCAACTGCAAGGCTGGAGGGTCAAAACCACCAGTTTCTCTACAGGAGAAAGATGAGGCTGTCTGTCCCAGTAAAGATTTACCATCTTGGAAACACTGTAGAGCGTCGCTCTGAGCGGGGATCCACTCGATGGCAGTGGGCTTGGTTTGGGTACGTGCCTTTTCATTTCTTCTCATAGGATGAGCTGATTACAGCACTGAACTCAGTACAAACTGGCTTTTAATAAGCTTCTTCTTTTCAATAAAGTTTATATATTCTTTTTGTAGAGCAGGCTTGGCAATATGCCTCCAAAAAACTTCAAAATGGCCAAATCCCTTTTATGGAAAATTCTACTTCAAGGAATTCATTTTAAGGAGATAACCAGAGCTAATAATTGCTATTAATTGAACTCTATGTGCCAAACGTGACCAAAGCAAACTTTACTGTTTGGTTTCTTTTCTTACACAACCTTTTAGGGAAGAAACTACAATCACTATGCTGGACTCCTGGTGTGGCACTGTAGAATAAACACCATACTATGAACCACAAAGCTGGCAGTTCAAACTTGCCAACTACGCCTCAGAAATCCTGCAGTGGGTCCCTATGAATCAGAATTGGATTCTCGAGGGCACTTAACAACGACAGCAGCAACATACTATGTGTTAAAGAGTCCTGGTAGCATAGTAGGTGGCATGCTGAGCTGGTAACTGCAAGGTAGGTCAGCAGTGTGAATCTACTGGCCCTCTATGGGAGAAAGGCAAGGCTTTCAAAGTACTCCCTAAAGATTTACAGCCTCCGAAACCCTATACAAAGTCACCATCAGTTGGAATGACTCCATGGCACATAACCACCACAGCCACCACTACCACCATACTATGTCATAGAAAAATTTAATAAATTTGCATAAAGCCGCAGCAAGTCAGTGATAAAGTCAGGATTTGAATACAGGCCCTGATGTGGCACTGTGGATTAATGTGCTAGACTGCAAAGTCAGTTTGAACTTCAAGGTCGGCAGTTCGAGCTCACCAGTAGCTCCTTGGAAACCCTGTACAGGGTCCCTATGGATTGGAACTGACTCGACAGCACTTAATACAACAACAACTCAGAAACTCAAAGCCCGTTCCCAACCTCCACAATCTTTTATGTCTTTAATGATTTATATTTAAGGATTGATTAAAACTGTTATGGCCCATTCGTATGGTTATTATGAAGACTTGAGAAGTCATATTGACCAAAAGGTCTGTTTGAACCACACAATTGGAGGTTCAAACTTACCAGCTGCTCCTTGGAAACCCTATACAGGGTGGCTATGAGTTAGAACTGATTCATCAGCACTTAGCAACAACAGTAAGACCCCTTCAGTGCCCTGGAAAACTATTTAACATGTTATTGTTAAGTCAGAAAAATAGATGATGAGATATTTTAATATTTATAACTAGTGTAAGCCCAATTTTATGAAAAGATGTGATCGTGCTGAAGACTAATGAAATGAAATGTTGATACTTGTATAAATTGTGGGATTGTGGATAATTTTAATTGTATTTTTGATATCTATAGTTTCAAAATTTCCCTAAAATTAATGCAATATATTTTTTAAAACCAGGAGTAGTATCACAAAACAGTAGGCAGTGTTTTTTCTTTTTTAAACTTTTCATTGTGAATTGAGTTTGCAGTTTGCTTTTTTAAATAACATTAGTGAATCAGATTAGTGTTAAGCATTTGGAAGCCTTCTAAATGTTGGAGAGAACCAGAGCTAATGATTGCTTATTAATTATCATTGAGTCGTCTCAGTGCCATTGAGTTGGTTTTGGCTTCTGGTGACCTTGAGTATAACAGAACTAAAAGCTGCTCAGCCTTATGCCATCTTCACGGTCACTGGTAGGTCTGAACTCGTTGTTGTGGCTATTGTGAGGTGTCCAACAGTGGAGAGTCGATATGCTTCCCTAATTTTCAATGACCCTCTGCTTTCCCAAATATAACGTCCTGTTCAAAACATTGGTCTTTCCTGGTGGCATGTCCAAAGTAAACCAGATGACAGAACAATTTGTATATTTGAACTATGGGTTGGGAAAGCTAATTTGCTATGCAAACGTTCACCAAAAGCACAATGTTGTTGTAGTTAGGTGCTGTCAAGTCGATTCTGACTCAGTGGCCCCTTTTACAACGGAATGAAACACTGCCCGGTCCTGTGCCATCCTCACAGTTTTTGCTATGTCCGTCACTGCAGCCACTGTGCCAATCCATCTCACTGACCGTCTTCCTCTGTTTTGTAGATCCTCTACCAAGTTTGATGTCCTTCTCCAGGGACTAGTCCTTCCGATAACATGTCCAAAATACATGAGATGAATTCCCACTATCCTCATTTCTAAGAAGCATTTGGTCTGTACTTCTTCCAAGATACATTTTTTCATTCTTCTGGCAGTCCATGGCATAGTCAATATTCTTTGCCAACATCGTAATTCAAAGGCATCAATTTTTCTTTGATCTTCCTTTTTCATTGTCCAGCTTTCACATACATATGAGATGACTGAAAATACCATGGCTTGGGGCAGGCATACTAACACCTCAAAGTGACACCTTTTTAATACTTGAAAAAGGTCTTCTGCAGCAGATTTTCCCAAAGTAACATGTAGGTTCATTTATTGACTGCTGCTGCTTTCATGAGTGTTGATTGTGGATTCAAGTAAAATGAAATAAATCCTTAACAACTTTGAATTTTTCACTGTTTATCATGATGCTGTTTATGGGTGCACTTGTGAGGATTTTTGTTTTCTTTACATTAAGGTGTAATCCATCACTAAGGACTTCAAGTCCTTTTTGTTTTTAGCAAGGAAGTTTGTGTTACCTGCATATTACAGGGGTTTTTCCTTTTCTTTTCTTAAAGCACAATAGAATGTAAAAAACATAACAACAACAAAGTAAGTAAGATGAAGTTCCTCTATCCTTGAATCTAAGGAACATTTAGGTTTTAGTTCTTAAACTTAAAAGTGTTGTTGTTAAGTGCCATCGAGTTGGCTCTGACTCATAGTGACTGTGTATAGGGTTTCCAAGGAGAAGCTGGTGGGTTTGAACTGCCAACCTTGTGGTTTGCAGTCTAGTGCTGATCCTACAGCACTAAACTAAAATTAGAAGTAAGAAAATAGCTATCTTAACCCATCATTTAGCTATCCAGGACAATTATTTTGGTATATTTCTTTTTCGTTTTTTCATCTGGACATGTTTGCTTATTTGTTTATTTTACATAATTGTGTACAGATTTAAATAGCAACTATCTTGTTTCACTTACACATAGGGGCAAGAGAATTTCCTTTCTTTTGTACCTGTCTTCCCCACTTGATGTGTGAAGTCTGTGAGGGCTGGAATGGTGTTTTTATTGTGTGGTGTTATAGGACAAGCACTGGATCGCCAAGGTCGGTTTGAACTTCAAGGTTGGCAGTTCAAACTCACTAGCCACTCCTTGGAAACCCCATACAGGGTTGCTATGAGAAGGACCCTACTTAATGGCACTTAACAACAACAAGGGCAACATAGTGCAGTGCCTGGCAGGTTAGAGGTGCTGAGATGGAAGTGTCTATTCAGTTTTGCTTAACCTGAGAAGTTCTATGTTGGGATATTTTGGAGGGAAGACCACTGAAATGGGCCAGGCAAGATGGGGGGCCTTGGGAAAGATCTTCCTGCACATGGTTAGAAATTGAGATTTGACATATGAGGCCACTGGGACACACTCAGGTCTTGCAAGTGGGGGTGCTATTTGATCAAAACTATGGAACGGAAACACAATTCTGGCAGCTGTGTTGGTGGATGACTGGGTCAAAGGAGTTGAGAGGGGAAGAGGCTGAAACCAGGGAGGTAGGGAGGCTGCCCTTACTGGTTACAGAAGTCTGCACTGATTCCTGCTTGAGGAGGTGGAGCTTGGATTGGAGTTGAGTCTGTGCTGTGAGCAGGAGAGGAAAGGGTAACTAACTGGGCTTCCAGCGACCAGCCAGCAGCTGCCAGTGACCAAGGGAGCAAAGAGGGGGTAGAGGCAGAGACCATGGGGAGGGGCCAGGGCTGGGCGCTTAGGAGGCTCTGGGTGCCAGCCACAGAAGGGAAACTGAAGTTAAGGTAGCCCATCTCCTTAACCCACTCCACTCCCCCCCACTTTTTTTTTGGCTTCTTGGTTGCCTGGGTGTACAGAGGAACAAATTTGTGGTGTGGAAGGATTCCAGGCCAGTCATCCATCATCAACAATGAATACTCACCAAGCACTCATCGCTCACTCGGCAAGCTTAGCGAATCCAAAAGAGAGTTCTGGAAGCGGTCCAGGGGCCTGCCCAAGGTGACTTGCCAGATTCTTCCTTGAACTTTGCTCCTTTCCTTGCTTTCGTCCTCTGTTTTCTTTTAATTCAGAAAAAGCAACAATAAACAGTTCCCAGTCCCCCCTCCCTACTCAGGCCTGGTCCCTCCCTGTGGTTTGGCAGAGAAAGCACCTTGGCTGTCCCTGAGAAGATTATCTAACGCCTCCTGCAGGGCTGTAAGGCTGAGCTGGCTGCACCCAGGCACAGGATGCCCCTCGGAGAGCTTGTAGTCCAGTCAGGGTCAGTCTCCTGCCCGGGGGCTCCTCCCTGCAGCCCTCCCTTGGGTCCAGCAGGAGCCGGGAGGAGCCAGGCTGCCTGCATTGGCCAACTGCAAACCAGGCACTGGGCTGAGAGGAAAGGCGGATGTCACTCAACTAAATGCAAACCTGTCCTCGGAACCTCTTACTCATAAATGATCTGAACGTTGGGATAACCAGACTACTTAAAGTCTTGTTGTGAAACCCCAATGCAGGAGCACTTGAAAAGAAGTGTTCTGAAAAAGTACTAGTATCAAATGTTACTGATGATGATTAGTGTTAGTATAGTCAAGCACAGTCTTTAAAGATAATCTAAGGGTTCCCACTGGTGACTTCCTTTGCATCTATTGTCATACTGTGTTGACTTGTCCTGACATTGGTCTGGTAATTTCCCATGTTTTAAGTACTCTAAGAGGATGTTTTCCATTGACAATGCAATCTTACGCACTTAGACAATGAAAGTAATATTTGGCATTTTAACAAGCAGTAACATACAAAGCATGACAAAAGAACAAAATTAGAACTCTTTTTATAATAGGTTTATAAAACTGTAATCAGTCCACATTCAAGACAGATGAAGATGGGCAAAAATACCGAGAAAAGGCTTTCTTTCATTCTCTGCAAGATAATAGAAGGCAGAGATAACGTTTCAAGGAATCTCCCAACTGCTTGTTTCAAGGATTTCATTCCAGGCCACTTCAGAATGACTCAGAAGCCTTCCTGGTTAGTTCTTATTTAGAGACACTGCTATGGGTTCCCACTGCACCTGCGTCTATCTTGAGGCACCCATGGTGCTGACCAGAAGCTCTGCTTTCCTGGACGTCTCCACAACAGTCTGCGGACTGCTGGGAGCAGGGGCTGGCATTGCTCAAATGTACAACCCACTGGGCAGCACAATTAAGGCCACAGAAAGTGTATGATGACCAACGTGTATGATGACCAAGTGTGGTTGGTTGTTACAGTGATTTTAGGCTAGGTGGAGTAAATGGTCCCCTATCCTTCCTTCTCTCCCTACTAGTAGAATGGCTGCAAGGTCCTAGCTGATGAACACCCATGAGTACAGTGAAGGTGAGGTTGCTAGGGCAATTGCTTTAAAAGGAAGCAAGGTCTCTTGCAGTCCAGTTCATTAACCCGCAGCAAAATGATCAATGTTCAACTATTTCAAGAGGCAGCATATGATCAAGAGTCACTGGTACTGAAGGAGGAAGTTCAAGCTGCGCTGAAGGTATTGCCAAAAAAAAAAAAAAAAAGCCAAGGCCTCCAGGAATTGATGAAACACAAATATAAGTTGAAATGTTTCAACAAACTGATGCAGCACTCGAGGCACTCACTCGTCTATGCCAAGAAATCTGGAAGACAGCCACCTGCCTAATTGGTTAGAAGAGATTCATATTTGTGCTCATTCTAAAGAAAAGTGACCCAATGGGATGTTGAAATCAAACAATATCATTGAAATCACATTCAAGTAAAATTTTGCTAAAGATAATTCACAAATGGTTGCAGCAGTACATTGGTACATTGACAGGGAGCTACTAGAAATTCAAGCCAGATTCAGAAGAGGATGTGGAACAAGGAATATCATTGTTGACATCAGATGGATCTTGGCTGAAAGTAGAGAATACCAAAAAGATGTTGCCTTGTGCTTTATTGACTATGCAAAGGCATTCAACTGTGTAACTCATAACAAACTATGGGGAACATTGCATAGAATGAAAGTTCCAGAACACTTCATTGTGCTCATGAGGATCCTGCACATAGGCAAAGAAGCCGTCGTTCAAACAGAACAAGGGGAGAGTGAACATTTTAAAAGGTGTGTGCTGAAATGAGATGGGAATAAGATTCTTATGATTCAGTAGTAATTGTTATCATGACTAACTGCAATTGTCACAACTGTAAAGGTAAAATTTTTGTAACTAAAAGGTGGGAGTAGTTAATCTTATAGTTCAGGACTACAGGACCCCAGGACTCTCAAGGGAGAAGAGCATGAGTAGAATGTGAGACCCTATCCAGAGAAGCAGTGACATCAGAGATGAAGGCTGAGATGGGAACATGGAGAGAGGGAGCAGCTGAGAACTCTAGACTCTTGGAAAGAGAAAGGCTGTGTGCTGGTGGTCAGGAGGCAGCCTTGCAGAATGTGCCCTTTGGTTGGTTGTTTAAATAATTATATATTCCGGAGTGTTTTTGTGTACATTAAAAAAAAAGTAAATACTGTTGAACTGTTGAATGATGATGCATGGAGGGGATTGTAATTATTACAATGAAATGAAATATGATAGGATGAGTGTAAAACGGATGTTCTCCCATGTAAACTATCACTTAATTCACAATAAAAACTTAAAAAGGAAGGAAGTTCTCACTGTTGGGAGCTCATCTTATGTTTAATTTGAGTGACTACATTTTGGAATGTGATTAAGTTGTGATGAAGTACATTTTTAATCCACCTTGGGGTCTGATGGCAGACACCCTCGACAACTCTAGAGTTGGAAATCAATTCAGTTATTACTGCCCAGAGAATCATACTCAAAAGATGGAACCTAAAACTGCTGTCAGGACTTCATGTTAATGGGAACTCCATTGGAATCCAACTCCTAGTAGCTGGGTTTTCTCACCTGCAAAACCATAACTTCTGTGTGTGGGCTTTGCGCTTATCTCAGGGTGAGAGACAGAACAAATTTACAAAATTTCCCACAGGGAGTTCTGCAGAAGTGGTAGGCCAAATCTGAAGCCCACAGGTGATTGACAGCCAGCCTCCTCAGAAGGGCAGTGTAGGCCATGCATAAGTCTAATGACGGCGTTTGCAGAGCCAAACCATACACCTTCCATCAGAATGAAGCAGGCAATTTTCTAAAGGTTATGTTGTTATTAGGAGTTGGTTTTTAATTCATGGTGACCCAGTGACCCAATGTGACAGAATAGAACTGCCTCATTGGATTTTCTAGGTTGTAATCTTTATGAGATGGCTCAATACAGTGGCTGCAACAATGGTTTCAAACACAAGGAGGATTGTGAGAATGGTGCAGGATCTGGCAGTGTTTTGTACGGTTGGACATAGGATCTCTATGCATCAGAACTGTTCCGTGGCATCTAACAGCACAACCAGTCTTCACTAGAGCAAATCGCCTGGTCTTTTCTCTGGCAAAACCAGTGGTGGGGGCTCAAACTGCCAACCATAATGGTTCACAGCCAAGTACTTAATCACCAGGATTCCTACATGGTAATATAAAATTTTAAATAACATAAATTGAGAATAAACCACTCATTAATTTTTTTTTTACTTTAAATACATAGGTATTTAATTCATATCAAATTAAAAACATGTATATTTCTTTATATTAAAGAAACTTGCTTTTGCTTTTTTTTTTTCTATATTCTGTAGGATAAGTACTAGACTGCTAACTGAAAGGTCAGCAGTTCAAGTTCACCAGCCGCTCCTTGGAAACCCTATTTGTAGTTGTTGTTAAGTGCCTTCAAGTCAGTTCTGACCCATAGCGACCTTGTATAGGGTTTCCAAGGAGCGGCTGGTGAACTTGAACCGCCAACCTTGCAGTTCAAGCTTACCTTACAGTCTACTGCATTAACCCACAGTACCACACCAGGACTCCTGGAAGCCCTATACAGGGTCACTATTTAAGTCAGAAGCAACTCTGTGGCACTTAACAACAACAACAAAAGGTATTATATGCACATGAAAAATTTGTGTTCATAGAAAAGTACACAGAAGGGGAAAAAAATGCATCCTAGTGGTGGGGCACTATAGGTTAAACACTAGATTTCTAACCACAAGGCTGGCAATTTGAACACATCAGCTTCTCTTAGAAAACCTATACAGGGTGGCTATGAGTCTGAACCAACTCGATAGCACTTAACAACAATGATCCAAAAGTAAAAAAATCAAAGAAATCAATACCGCCAACCATTTGGTTAGAGTCAAGTGCTTTATCCACTGCATCACCAGGATCCTAGTTGCTGGCAAGTCCATTTTAACTCATGGTGACACATGTGTGTCCGAGTAGATCTGTGCTTCGTAGGTTTTTGTGGTTCTAACCTTTCAGAAGCAGATCACCAGGCCTTTCTTCAAAGGTGCCCCCATGTGTGTTTCAACCACTAGTTAAGATGCTGACCTGATGACGCTCCACACCTAAAGACTAACCTTATGTGACAGAAAAATAGAGCATGCGAGTAGTTGGAATGATCCAAAGCCTAATCACCAACAGAAACTCCAAACTACGTCTGAACACAAGACTTCATTTGGCTCTGCCTTCTGGACTTTGGAGAAGAATACTTTGGGTGTCCATAGTGGAGTTAGCAGCTATCTGGTGTATGAGATGGTTATTCTGCCTCTGTTAGGTTCCCTGCAGAGGAAAAGCAGGCAAGGAAGATCTGTCTATGGAAAAGACAGTGATACCCCAAGTTCTGTTTGTTAAGGGACCTGGGGCTTGCAAAGGAAAGACATGGCTCAAGAAAACTTCCCTTGTCACTGCAAGGTTGGATATGGTAATGAGGAGGCAACCAGCATTTTGAATATGCATGAGTGGATTTAGCACCATTTGGAATAATATGAAAGAACCAAGCTTAAATCCTGGTTTGTAATTGGAGAGATGCCTCCTCTTCAGCGCTGTATAAAACAGATGACGCTGAGCTGGTCTCCTGAAGCAGCTGCTAGGAACCACCTTACCACAGAGATGTGTCCTGCAGGAGCAAACAGGTTTCAGCCTTGGGGCCTGCCCCAGTTTGGAAATATTGTGGAGACTTGTGGCATATATATGTGAGAGATTTGACTTCTGTGGGTACTTGGGGCCACAGTATAATTAGAGGAACAACTGAAATCAGTTTATGAATAGAAATAATTACTGAGAGCTGCTACACAAGTTACTCAATGAAATCTAGAGGAAAGAAAATTCATTCTCGGCAAGAATGTTCAGTATACCATGGACCAGATGGAAGGGCTGAGTGGCATCGCTGTGCAGTTGTTTAGGACATTTCCAGGAATTAGCCTATGCTTTCTAGTCTGCTCTTCAGGAACAACTTGGGAAGAACCATAGCAACCTAGAAAGTTACACTCAGCCTGTTCCCAAGTCCAGGCGGAGCACTGACAAGTTTTAGGGTGGAAAGGGTCCACTTATCATACCTGAAACCTCCAAATAACCGTCCCCCAGTCCCATCCCTGTTCTCCCCGGAGCAGTGGGAAACTTACATTTGTGTGTGAACTGGATACCAGCTATTGCCAAAGTATGACCAATGACCCTGCTTTGAAATTGAGATATTCGTCCTTACATGTGGATGAATTCATAATTGGTGATAATGCAGACATGTACAGATTTGACATCCAACTCCATACTGAATAAAGAAAAGAGAAACAGAAGAACTGTAGGTGAGTAGTGGTGGGGGATTGCTAAAAGTGCTTGAGAACAAACAGCATGTAACCATTTTCAAGGAATTCTTTGTGTATGATAAATGTGCTGCTTGTAAACAATTGAACAAATGTGAAGCAGTGCCTGCAATAACTTAAGCTGTGAACACATCTGGAGTAAGAATTCTAGACAAATGATGTTTCTGGATAATTGGTTTATAAAAATTCAAAGAAACTGAGCACCCTCTAGCCTTAGTAATCACTCTTGAGATTTTCTGGGGAGGGCTGACATAGAAGATTCATTATTGAATTATCCAACAGAACAGCAGTACCCTCAGAGGTGGCTGAGTGAGCCCCACCATGGAATGTCTCTGCATTGAGTTTTCCATAGTTGTCGGATTTGATTTCTCTTTTCTCTTGGCCCTCTCTGCTCTCCATGGTCATTTCCTTGATTGACAGTTTATTTCTAATCTAAATTGTCATTTCTACTTCTGATGTCATAGCTCCATAGCTGTCTGCCACTTTTGCCTTACTTGCTGCTTTTTTCTTTCTTTCTTTCTTGCTCTTCATTTTTGTATTCTCTTTGCCTCAATGTCCTCATCTGCAAAATGGGAAGAATGATAGTATGTGCCTGATAGAATTGTTATGTGGCTTGCATAAGTCACACCTGTCAGCAATTGAAACAGGACCTGTCATATAATAAATGCTCGATAAATATTAGTGTTAATGTTGTGGTTGCTAGTCAGTATTAATTCTGTTCCTTTCTGGTTTTGACTGGGTGCTGGCAGAGTTTGACTTTATAGGCATTGATACTCATTGAGAATCCCAATTTCTTTAGTTAATGAAATAATTGAATTTCAGCAAATTGGCTCTTTTTGGCTATTTTCATTGCTGCGGGTACTTAAAGACCTCTTTGATTGTTCCTGGGTTTGTGACTTTTCTTGGCAGTTAGATCAAATTACAGTGAATTGAGATATTAGGTGCCTGAGTGCAGGTGATGAAGTACTGCAGGATCTAAAATAACAGAAGTGTGTTTCACTAATAATTTTAATAGTCTGGATACCCCAGTAGTTTCCTTTTGCCTTCTCTCCAATTAGTTTGAGTTTATGAGGCTTTTTATATGTTAAGAGTATATGCTTCGTATGTGTGTATATATCTCCCATCTCAACATTTACATTATTGTTGCTGTTGTCAAGTGTTATCAAGTCGGTTCTGACCCATCGCAACCCTGACCAAGGTTTCCAAGGCTGTAAATCTTTACGGGAGCAGAAAGCCCCATCTTTCTCCCACGGAGCAGCCAGTAGTTTCAAACTGCTGACCTTGCAGTTCGCAGCCTGATTCATAACCACTACGCTACCAGAGCTCCTTAACATTTATATTAGTAAAACCCAAATCAAAAACCTGCTGCCGTTGAGTCAGTTCCAACTCACAGTGACTCTATAGTACAACTTAGAACTGTTCCATAGGGTTTCAGAGACTGTACATTTTTACCAGAGCAGACAGTCTCATCTTTCTCCTTTGGAAGCATGGGTGGGTTTGAACTGCTGACCTTATGGTTAGCAGGCCGAGGGTTAGCCCACTGTACTACCAGGTGCCGTGGAGTTGGTTCCAACTCATAGCAGTCCTTATAGGGTTTCTGAGGAGTGGCTGGTGAGTTTGAATGATTAGCAGTTCAGTGCTTATCCTACAGCACCACACCAGGACTCCAAACATTATGGAATAGTTGTTGTTACGGACCATTGAGTTGGTTCTGACTCATGGCGACTCTATACAGAGTTTCCCAGGCTGTAAATCTTTGTGGGAGCTGAAAGCCTCATCTTTCTCCTGCAGACTGGCTGGTGGGTTTGAACTGAGGACTTTGTGGTTCATAGTCAAGTGCTTATGAGATGGAGCCACCGTGTTCCTATGTAAAAGTGGACAGGAATATTCATAGTCACAGTGAAATAGTACTGTGAACTCGCTTCAAAGCCAGTGGTAACTATACTGGGAAGACCTCATCCAGAGATCGACCACTCCCTCCATCTTGCCTCTGCTATGAGTCACTCTCTGCAGAGAGTAGGCACTTCTCTGTCAGAGCAAGGCAAAGATTTCGCTTTTGCAAAGTTTCCCATTCATTTATTCACCTACTCATTTAGCATACATTTATTCATGGCCATGGTTGTTGTTGTTAAGTGTCATCAAGTCGGTTCCAACCATAGCAACCCATAAAGGGTTTCCAAGGAGTAGCTGGTGAATTTGAATTGTTGACCTTGTGGTTCAAACTGACCTTGTGGTCCAGTGCTTTATCCTACAGTGTCACCCCAGGACTCTGTCATGGGCACTAGGGAAACAGCAATATGAAAAACAGGCCCTGGTACTCTCCCGGACCTTAACTACTAGTGGGGGGAAACAGAAAAGCAAATCACAACAAACCGAATAATAAAGCAGATGGTGATAGAGACTATGGAGAAAATGCTGGGTAGGAAGACACAGGGGATGAAAGATGGGGATGGGAGGTGCTGATAACATTTATTGGTATTAAGTGCCATCTAGTCCGTTCAGATTCATAGCGACCCTGTATAGGGTTTCTAAAGAGTAGCTGGTGAGTTTGAACTGCCAATTTTGTGGCTAGAAGTCCAGGGATTATCCTATAGTACCACACCAAGTACAAAGACACCTTCTTCGAAAGGGTGATAGTTGGGATAGAAACTTTAAGAAGTGGGATTAGGAGATGGGTGGAGATCTAAGGGAAGAGTGGGGCAGACAGAAGGAAAGCAAGTACAAAGGTTCTGAGGTGGCACCTGGCTGCGACATTCAAGAACATATTGAAGGAACTGGTTGTAAGTTTCCGTCAAGTCAATTCCGATGCACGACAATTCTATGGATAGCTAAATGAAACATTGCCTAATCCTGTATGATTCATAATTGTTGGTATGTTTGAGTCCATTATTGAAGAAACTTTGGTGGTGTTGTCAGGTACCATCAAGCCACTTCCAACTCATAGCACCCCTACATATATAGAATGAAACTCCCCAGTCTTGTGCCATCCACATTGTTGTAGTCACCATGCCAATTCATTTCATTGAGGATCTTCCTGCTTTTCACTGGTCTCTCCTGATAATATGTCCAAAGTATATGAGATGAAGTCTTTCTGTGCTCATTTCTGAGGAGTGTTCTTGATGCACTTCTTCAAGGCAGAGTAGTTTGTTCTTCTCTCAGTCCATGTTCTTTGCTAGTCAATATTCTTTGCCAACACCATAATTCAAAGGCATTAAGTTTTCTTTGTTTTTTCTTATTCATTATCCAGCCTTCACATGCCTATGAGGCAATTAAAAAGATGAGGGCTTGGGTGAAGCACATCTTTGTCCTCAAGTGACATCTTTGCTTTTTAACACTTTAACAAGGTCTTTTGCAGCAGATTTGTCCATTGCAGTGCATCATTTGATCTCTTGACTGTTACTTCCATGGTCATTGATTGTGGATCTAAGCAAAATTCATTCCTTTAAAATTTTCAATATTTTCTCCATTTATCACGATGTTGGTCCGGTTGTGAGGATGTTTGTTTTTTTTTTTTATGTTGAGGTGTAGTCCATACATAAGCCTACAGTCTTTGATCTTCAACAGTAAGTACTTAAAGTCCTCTTCACTTCCAGCAAGCAAGATTGTGTCATCTGCATATTGCAGGTTGTTTGAGCCTTCAAAGAAAGGAAAAAGAAAAGGAGAGTGATTTAAGATATTTAGAAGACTTAAGCAAATTTGAAAGTCTCGGTAAATAGTGACTATTCTAGATGACAATAAATCACATATTTATGTTTTGTGTGGTGCTGGAGGATCAGCACTGGACTTCAAACCACAAGGTTGACAGTTTAAACTCAGAAACACCATACAGGGTCACTATGAGTCGCAACCGACTCAATGACACTTAACAACAACAATAGCTTTGAAATAGGCCAGGGCTGGTAAGCAGGTTTCATTTTATTTGTCAAATTCAACTAATTTGAGGTGGCTGCTTGAGTCCACTGTGGAGCGGGAATCTAGCGTCTCTCAGCTCACTGTTGCCAGCGTGTCTCCCACGTGAGTCATGGGGTGCGGGAAGAGCAATCTCAAGAGAAGAGATTTAAACTCACAGCCAGATTCCCAAGCTGTCTCCTGTGAGCGGACCCTAGAACAAAAACAAGTCGTATAGATAGCCACTGTATCAATCCATCTCATAACAACTGCAGCCGAGAAAACCATATAAGGCAGTTCTACTCCGTCACATTGGGTCACTGGGTCAGTATGAGTTGAGAAAGAGTTAGAAAAATCAGAAAGAAGAGTGATAAAGGATGCTGGAATTGTTTGGCCTCATAGGTGTGTGGAAAGGGAACAGAAAGTTTTCATGGAGTTACTTCCATTTCCTTGTTGCTGTACACACCAAGTGGGCATGGAGGTTGGAATGACTCTAATGCCTTTCCAACTATTGGCCACGCGGGGGCGCTCAAGTTCACAGCAATGTCCGTGCTGTTGTAACCTCGGTGGGTGGCATCCTGGGAAAGGAGGGCAAAGACACCATTAAAAGGAATCCTAGTAAAGTAATTTGATTGCGTCTTTGCTTCCCAGTGATGACAGCTGAGGAGAATCTGTTTTCTAAATGTGATAGCCGTCGCTGTTTGTCATTTTAGTGGCTCCTGAAAGATGGATTTTGACTGCACTGAGTTGCGGGTCTTCAGAGTTCGGCGTGTTTTTAGACAGACAAGACTACATCTCTCTCTCCCTTCTCAGTCTCTGCCATCTTTTTCTCTCCACCCTCTGATAGGGTGGTATGTGCTGTGCACCTTTCTCCTGTGCCTACGATGGCTCCTTTCACCCTCCGCAGTTAAGTGCTGTCTGAAAGAAATGTTGTATGAGAATCTGACAGACCAGAAACAGTCTCAAAAGGATCTCCAAGAGTTTGACTCTCTCATCATGCCGTTCTGGGTCATTTTGTTTTTCTGGGTCTCTGTGTCTGGATGGTGGGGTTGGGTGGGCTGGGTGAGAGCCGACAAGAGGGATGGGGAGAATTCGTGTTAAAGAGGGAGATGGCCGGACAGCCAGCATTCTTTACATTTCTGGCAGCTGTCCCCACAGATCTTCCCTGCTGACAAGGCCAGAGAGAGATGGGTCAGAGGCCATATGAATTTACCATATGAATTTACAATTGGTGATTCCCACTTTTCAGTTTCAAGCTTGGTGTAGTCATTCACGGACTTAACTTTTTGTATGGGCTCCCAAAGGATCTGTGATAAAATTGTTGTTGTTGTTGTTAAGTGCCGTCGAGTCGGTTCCGACCCATAGCGACCCTGTACAGGGTTTCCGAGGGTGTAAATCCTTACGGGAGTAGAAAGCCTCATCTTTCTCCCGCGGAGCGGCTGGTAGTTTTGAACCGCTGACCTTAAGGTTCTCAGCCCGATTCGTAACCACTACGCTACCAGAGATAAAATAACCACTATTAAATCTCTCATCAGTTTTAGGCCTAAGAAAGGTTATGGATCAGCCAGAGTCCAGAGAGGAGACAGAAATGACACCAGGCACTGGAACCCACCCAAATCCAAACTCACGGCCATTGCTTGATTCCAATGCATCGCAACCCTGAGACTGTAAATCTTTATGGGAACAAAAAGCCTCATTTTTCTTTTGCAAAGAGGCTCATGGATTTGAACTACTGACCTGGTGGTTAAAAATCCAGTGTGTACCCTACAGCGTCACCAGGGCTTCTCAGTGACTTGAACAGAGAGACTTTAATGTGAAGAGTAGATGATTAGGCACAACATTGTTAATCAGGTAACTGAAAAGACAAAATGCGAACAGAGTTATAAATGATGCACTTTCAGAAAGTCCTGCTGCTCCTAGGACTGGAGGAATGAAAGGGAAAGGGTAGACATAAAAATTAGAGCTTTGGAGGAGGGTCCTAGTGAACCTGTAAGGAGGGAGCACCTGTCAGGTGACACTAATGTCTGTGGAATAGGCATAATAAAGCTAGTTCTGCGGGGGTGGCAGAAGATACAAACTGGGTTCAGTTACTATTATGAGAAGGAATTGCTACTGCTGAGGTGAAAAACTTTGCTGGGTGAAAGCAAGCTTCTAGGAAGAGGCAAATCCGTTCTCCTTGTACCCGAACCTCCCGTTGTTACCTCATATTTGCGAAGCCTAATATGGAATCTGGAATCCTGGTGTGGTGCTGTGGGTTAATGCACCAGACTGCAAAGCCATTTGAACTGCAAGTTTGGTGGTTCAAGCTCACCAGTCACTCCTTGCAAACCCTACACAGGGTTGCTATGGGTCGGAACTGACTTGAAGGTACTTAACAACAACAACAATATGGAATCTGTTGGCAATGCCAAAGTGTAGCTTGAGTCCTGTCCCCCGCATCACCAGCCAGATCACAGAAGCATAGGTTTAGAGTTAAAATTAGTACAATGTGATCAACAGAAAATGCAGAAGGGGTTTCTGAAGTGGGCAAGAGAAATGAGAGGGACTCAGCCAGTTTTTTTGTTTTGTTTTCCCTTTCCATTTTTTATTTTATACATCAAGACTAAGGTCTGATGATAGATTTCTAAGATGTCAGATGGATGCCTGAGACCATAAGGCTTATGAGGGCTTTAGCACAGTGAGGTGGCCCTGTCTTGATCATCATTCGGAAGAAAGTTCTGTGGAAGCTGGTAAAGTACTGAGGGTCTTGCCTCAGAGCAGCCCTCCAAATCTGGGAAAACTGCAAACAGGAGAGCTGCCGCCCTCTTGTGGACATATGTGGTTTTGCAGGAGGATAATGCGATCGGAAGTCTGCTGGGGTAGTTAGTTGGCTGGCTGACTTCACTTCCTTTAGGAAGGATCCGTGGGAAAGGGTTAGTTTGACTCTCTGATGTAAATGAAGGAGCTGTCAGCACTGGCACATGGTGAAGGTGCCATTCTTCAACGGTATTAAAGTTTCATCACTGAGATCTAGATCTACCTGCCAAAGAACCTAATGATATATCCTCTACCCATGGCCAGTGATCAATGTCTAGAGCTGAAAGACATTGGAATCCAACATCTACTCTAGGTCTTTTGGAATATCCTTTAGAACAGGAATTAGCAAACTCTTTTTGTGAAGGGTCAGATAATAAATATTTGATTCTTTCGGCAACACGGTTTCTGATCACAGCTACTCAATTCTGCTTTTGCAAAAGCAGTCATAGACAAATAAACCAACGAAATGACAGAGCATACCTGTGTTCCAGTAAAACTTTGCTTATGGACACTGAGATTTAAATTTCATTTAATTTTCATGTGTCATGAAATACTCTCCCTTTAATTAAAAAAAAAAATCATTTTAAAATGTAAAAAATCTTAACTTGGAAACCTGTTGCTGTTGAATCAATTCCAACTCATGGTGGTCTCAAGTACTAACAGAGTGGAATTGTTTTCCTGGCTGTGATCTTCATGGAAACAAGTTGCCAGGCCTTTCTTCTCAGGTACTTTTGAGTTTTGAATAGTAGCTGATTATAGATTGCTTGGACTGGATTTGACCCATGGGTTGTAGTTTGATTTAAAATCTTCAGCAGTTAGTTAAAATCATAACGTGGTGCCACTGTGTCCTGGTGTATCCCTATAGGATAAGCACTGGACTGGCAACCATAAGATTGGCAGTTTAAAACCCACCAGTCACTCCTTGGGAAGTCTATACGGGTTCACTATAAGTTGGAACCAACTCGATAGCACTTAACAACAGCAACAACAACAACAACTGAGAACTGAAATCACTCAAGCAATATCTACACTACCTTGCCAGTTACCTGAAAGTCAGATAGTTACCAGCTGAGTCTGTCTCAATAGATTCAATGGTGTTGGGGTTCAGCCAGAGCTCTGAGCATCCTGGTTTGCTGTTTGAGAGAGTTTATGCAACAAGTTGTTGTGTCTGATTAATCCATTCTGTCTTACAGAGACACGAGAAGGCAGAGTAGCAGTGCCCCACAGGGTTTCCTAGGCTGTAATCTTTATGGAGGTGTCCTGGTATGGTACGTAGGATAAGCAAGCTTGGTTTGAACTGCAAGGTCCATGGTTCAAATCCACCAGCCGCTCATCAGAAACCCTACACAGGGTCTCTATGAGTCGGAACTGACTCTATGGAGCTTAACAACAACAATCATCTTTATGGAAGCAAATACGAGGCCTTTTCTTTTGGGAAGCCACTGGTGAGTTTGAACTGCTGACCTCAGTTAACAGTTCAGTTAGCATCTGGATCCTGGTGGTGCAGTGGCTAAGTGCTCGGCTTCTAATGGAGAAGTCAATGATTTGAGCCCACCAGGCATTCAGCAGGAGAAAATATCTGGCAATCTGCTGATATAAAGATTACAGCTAAGGAAACCCCTATGTATAGGGCAGTTCTGGTGCTGTGGGTTAATGTGCCAGACAAAGTTGTTTGAACTGCAAGGTCAGTGGTTCAAGCTCACCAGCTGCTCCTTGGAAACCCTATACAGGGCCACTATGGGTGGGAATCAACTGGATGGCGCTTAACAACAACAACAACTCTGCTCTCTAGGGTCATGGCTAGGAGTCAGATTTAACTTAACGGCATGGCGCATGACATGCAAATGAAGCTGTAGCTCTAACTTCTACCTCTTTGCTCACTAGGCAGAGAATTATGTTCTCATTTAGATTTGTGTTGCTGGGTGTTAATCTACGAACCTCATAAGAACTTTGAGGTGAAGCCTAGCATACCATTTCCTCACTTACAAGAAGAATCACCTCTGGAGAGCTTGAAACAGCATACTCCCTCAACACGATGAAACTATAATTGGCTTAATGAAAATGGAATTTTCGTAAGGTTTCCCAGGGAACTTAATCATTTTTAAAAGTCAACTACACCTGTATTGGAACTTACATGAAATGTGTGGTTTTATTGGTTTCATGAATATATAAATCCACCCATTGGAGATTTAAAGGAGCAAGGATGAGTATAAGGAACTTGGAAGGATTTAAAAGATCTTTTGTAGGAAACAAACCAACCCAAGTTGAGAACAGTGCTCCCTTTTGGATTATAGAGGGGGAGGAGGCCATTAAGGATCTTTAGGTGGGTTTTCTGGGATGTGCCTGAGGAACTCTGGGAAGACACATCACAACCTCACCAGGTAGGGTTGGGGGAACGGGCAGGGAGGGAAACTAGGGAATTCTTCTCTGTATCCTTTTTCATTCCTTGGGTTTTGAGCTCCATTAGTGTCTCCCTTTCCCTTCTTCCTTCCGCCTCTATTTCAGGGCCTCCCTGAGGACTGCATAGTTCCAGGAGACACACACTTGACTTGGTTTTCTAGTGAAGGGGGCACACATTTAAAGAAAACAATGCGAACTAAACAGAGAATGTGTGAATGCCCTGACAGCCTGTTCTCTACTAGGACAGAAAAGAAAGGGAAGGGAACCCTTGGCTGAAAACACAGACACACATACAAACCTCAGCCCATTGTCACTGAGTTGACTCTGCCTCAGGTGTGTTAGACTAGAACAGTGCTCCATAGGATTCTCAATGGCTGATTTTTTTTACCGCACATCACCAGACCTTTCTTTGGAGGCATCTCTGGGTGGAGTAGAACCTCTAACCTTGTGGTTAGCAGTTGATGCATTAACTGTTTACACTACCCAGAGACTCTGGTCGAGGACTGAGCCTGCTCAAAAGCTCAGGGATGTCTCAGAAATGTCTAGGGAATGTCTGTCATTTTTCGGAGGGTAGAGTGATGAGTGTATGGTGTGAGAGATGGAAAGAGAAGAGAGGTCAGGGAGACCAGGCTAGAAGACTTGGTTAGGGTCCATTTGTGAAGAGAAATTAGATGTTTCCTAGAACATGTTGTTGTTGTTATGTGCTGTGGAGTCAGTTCTGACTCATAGCGACCCTGTACAGGATTTCCGAGGCTGTAAATCTTTACGGGAGCAGAAAGCCTCATCTTTCTCCCGCGGAACAGCTGGTAGTTTTGAACTGCTGACCCTGAGGTTTGCAGCCCGATTCATAACCACTACGCTACCAGAGCTCCTTCCTAGAACATGGGACCCTATCAATATGCATGTCTGAAAAGGAACAGATGACAGTGGGAGCCACAGTAAACCTCGTCTGTGAAGTGAGAGCAGTTGGCCTGGCTTAGTCCCAGGGCCCTGTTATGAATGGAATTGTGCCCCCAAAAGTGTGTTGTAAATCCTGACCTATTTGGAAATTGATTTTCTTTGTTATGTTAATGAGGCAATATTAGCACATGATGTGTCTTAAGTCAATCTATTTTGAAATATAAAAACAGCAGATTGAGCAAACCAGCAGAGATGAGGAGAGATAGATAGATATGCTGCATGAGGTCTCCGAGGAACCAAGAACCAGAAGCTGAAAAGATGAGGACTTTCTCCCAGAACCAACAGAGAGAGAGAGAGACTTGCCGGAGAATTTGGGCACCTAGCTTTCTAAACTGTGAGAGAACACATTGCTGTTTGTTGAGACCATCCTTTTGTGTCATCTCTGTTATAGTAGCACTAGGTAACCAACAGAGATCCCTTCCTGGGCTGATTTTTCATGACTTAGCCATGTTTCTTCATGACGCACTCATGAGACCCAGCCCACTGAGGCCCAGCCAGGCACCGGCTGAGCTCTCTCTCCCATGAACGCCCTTCTGCCGTCAGGAGCTGAGAAATATTATCAGCCCCTGTGCTCCGGGGAGAAGATGTGGCCTGGTGTGAAGCCACTTGCCTGTGCCTGGGAGTGAGTCAGTGTGAGGCCAAAGCCCACTACCCAGTGGGAAGAAAGATGAGAAGCCAAAGAAACTCCGATGGCTGCGCTCCTCCCTCCCCGCCCTGCCCAGATGTTCTGGGAGACTCTGGCTGAACTCTGGGGCACACCCATCTGTGCTTCTGGCAAGCGTGGCAGGCTGGAACCTCTGCGCTGGCCAGCTCGTCACTGCTGCTGGTCCAGAACCAGGGCAGGGTGGCTTGGTCCTTGTGAGGACGAGGACTGGAGACTGCCTGGAGAACTTGAGTGGAGCAGGTATCTACCTGTGGGTGTCCCTGGAGGATCTGAGGCAGAGGTGTGGCTCTAGGAACTCAACAGCTGGAAGAAGGACAGAACATTTTGCAAGCTGACATTCAGGGTGGATCTGGCTTCACTTGTCTATGAAATCAGTGAGATAATGGATGTGAAAGCATTATGAGAACTCACCAAGCATCTTATTGCACCTCACCCCATGCTCTTTGTCTTGGAATTCCTACTCCTGCTCCACTGTTCCTCTGCTTCTTGGATTCCTTTCCTCCTTCCTTTCTTCTCACCACACAACTAGAGAGACATGAAATGCCACAGACTGGTGCTTCAGTTGAGAGAGAAATTTGCTCTCTCAGTGTTTAGAAGGCTCAGAGTTTAGAAATTTAGGGTGCTGAATCTAGGGGCAGGCTTCCTCTGCTGGTTCTGGAAGAGGATTGATCGTCTCTGAGCTTATGTTCCTAGGTGATCTTTATGTAGCTTGACGTCTATCTTCTTCCAGGTCTGCTTCTGTTTGCTTGTTTAGTTGCTTTTAAAATCTTAAAAGAAGGAGCCCTGGTAGCATAGTGTGTTACACGTTGGACTGATAACTGTAGGGTTAGCAGTTTGAGTCTACCACCTGCTCCATGGGAGAATGATGAGGTTTTCCACTCCCGTAAAAGATCGATAGTCTCAGAAACCCTAAACAGGGTCATTCTGAGTCAGAACTGACACCACCACCATATCTTAATAGACTGACTTAAGATACACCCTACACTAGTCTTGCCTCATTAACATAACAAAGATACCCCATTTCAAAATAACCACAGGTATGAAGGTTAGAATTTACAGCACGTATTTGGGGGAGGGGGCACAATTCAATCCATAACATTCCCCCTTTGCCTGCCCCCTAAATTCATGTCCTTGCCACATACAAAATGCATTTACCCCATTGCAAACATCTTAAGTTGATTCCAAGTCCCAAATCTCATCTTCTGCATTATCTAACTAAAATATGGGTGCAACTTTAGGCATATTCCATCCTGGAGCAAATTCCTCTTCATCTATAAACCTGTGAAATCTAGAATACAAGTTTCCAAAATGCAATGGTAAAACAGGCACAAGGTAGACATTTCTACTACAAATGGGACAAATCTGAGAGAAATAGGGGATAACAGGCACTGAACAAGCCCAAATCCCAGCAGAACAGATTGCATTAGCTCTCAAGATTCGAAAAGAATCCTCTGTTCTCTGAGACTATGTGAGCAATGGCCCTGGGTGTTGGATTAGCCCAGACTCTGGGTGTAAATCTTTACAGGAGCAGAAAGCCTCAGCTTTCTCCCTCGGAACAGCTGGTAGTTTTGAACTGCTGACCATGAGATTAGCAGCCCGATTTGTAACCACTACGCTACCAGAACTCCTTCCCTTCAGCCCTGCCAGGCCCTATTCTTCTGTCCCTAAGGCATGGTACGCTCAGCTTCCGGTAGCAGTCCCACCCCCTGGCACGCCTTAACAGCAGCCCAACCCACACTCCTGAACTGAGTTGGTGAAGATCCAACTCTTTGAAAACTAGGAGGCTATGGCTCCACCCTTTGAGACCCCAGAGGCCATTCATTGCCCCACACTTTGAAACTGAGGCAGCTCTGCATTTCATGTTCTTTCCAACGTTGCTTCTGATCTAAAAGCTGCTCCAGGAATGGTTCTTTTCTTCTCTTGGAAGACAACAGATGTAGCTCCTTTGACCTGTTTCCTGTCTGTGGAATTCCAAGAGGCAGACAACATCCTCTCTTTTTGTTCTCTTTCTGTCTCCTTCCGTCTAAGCTGATGAGATTTCTGCTGTGGTAGTTGGTTAGATTCGTCCGTCACCAGCTTAGTCTTTTTAACAAAAGATTGTGCTAACCTTGGTGAGCATTTTAGGACACGTATCCCAGTTTGTATAACAGAGTTTTCCAACTCTTTCAATTCTGTTTTTATTTTGCACAGTTCAGTTTTAAGCCTATCTCATCTCACATTTTCTCTAAGTGACAAGCAGAAATCAGGGCTTCAAACTGGTTCAGTAATGACCCATGAAGTGAAACTAGAATAGTTATGAATATTTTAAATCTGAGTGATCTAGAATGTTAATTGGAACAGGAAAATAATTATGAATTGAAGCCCTGGAATGGAAGACTCTGGAGAAGTGTAGTGAATCCTTTCTAGAGCTGGATGTGTAATGTTGCCTTTTTGCCAGGACTATGGAGAGTACCACATATTTAAAGGGATGCAATTGCCCACCAAGGAGCTCTTGTAGCATAGTAGTTACGAATCAGGCTGTGAACTGCAAGGTCAGCAGTTCGAAACTACCAGCTGTTACATGGTAGAAAGATGAGGCTTCCTGCTCCCGTAAAGATTTACAGTCTTGGAAACTTTGTAAAGGGTCGCTATGAGTCAGTTCCGACTCCGCAGCACATAACCACCACCAGTTGGCCACCATCTTTGAGCGGGGCATCATGTTTCCCAGTCTGCTAGTCAAGAGATATGGTTGCTATGCAACGTACACACTATCCTTGTTTCCTAAGAGGGGTAGTAAATTTCTACCGAGGCTTCAACCCATGATTTTCCCCATCTGGTTTGTGTTCTGGTTCATCCACACTTTAAAAATTCAGGTCCATCCTGGTGTTACTCTGCCAGTCAATGACTTAGCTAGGCTGAATTGATTTGAAACCCTGGGAAAAACAACACAGTTTCTTTAAGATCTTACTTATAAATCTCCACAGTTAAATATCCAAGTTCTTTGCTTACAAGTTCAATCTTCTATGAAGCATTAGAACATAATTCAGACAAGTTCTTGAACACTTTATAAAAAGCATCTCCCGTCTTTCAATGTCCTATCACCTGTTCATTATTTCCTTCTAAAGACTCACCAGAGCACATTTAACATCCACATTTCTAGCAACATTCTGCTGCTGTGCCATATGTATTCTCTAAAATGACAGAGATTTTCTCTATAGCTCTCCTCACTTCCTTCTAAGCTATTATCAGAATCATCTTTAACGTCCATAATCCTACCAACACTCTCTACAAGGAAATCTAAGCTCTTACTATTGTTAAGTGCTGTCGAATCAGTTCTGACCCATAGTGACCCTATATAGGGTTTCCCAGGAGTGGCTGGTGAGCTTGAACCATCGACCTTGTGGAACAAACAGACTTTGTAGTCCAGCGCATTAACCCACAGTGCCACACCAGGATTCTGGGTTCTTACTATTAGACACCTTAAAAGTTTTCCAGCGTCTCCATCATTCAATTCTGAAACCACTTCCACATTTTAGGTATCTGTTAGAGCAACTCCACTCCAAGTGCCAAACTCTATCTAAGTAATTTGGGGCTGGATTCCTGGTAGGGTGCTGTAGGATCAGCACTGGACTGTGAATCATAAGGTCAGCATTTCAAACCTACCAGCTGCTCCTTGGAAACCCAATTCAGTGTCATTATGACTTGATGGCACTTAACAAATAAACAAACACACTGCTCTAAAGAAACACCACAAATTGGTGCCTTCATAAAGAGAAATTTATTTTCTCAAAGTTAAGAGGCTAGAAATCCAAATTCATTGCACCAGCTATAAGGAAAGGGTTTTTCTTGCTGCCATTTCTGGGAGAAGATCCTAATCTCTTAGCCTCAGCTCCTGGGTGATCTCCATGTGGGCGGGCATCTCTCTTCTCCCATCTCTGCTTCTGTTCACTTGCTTAATTTCTTTTATATCTCAAAAGGGATACACCCTAGGCTAATCCTGCCTCATTAGCACAACACAGACAACCTGTTCCCAAATTGATGCTAGCTACAGGCATAGAGGCTATTATTTACAACCCATACTTTGTTGTTGTAAAGTGCCATCCAGTGAACTCCAACCCATAATGACCCTGTATAGGGTTTCTGAGGAGCAAGGTAGTGAACTTGAACCGCTGACAATGCGGTTCAGACTTTTCAGTCCAGTGCATTAACCCGCAGCACCACAGGGGGATATAGATCAATCCGTAAGGAGCCCTGGTAAAGTAGCGCATTATGAACCCGGCTGCTAACCACAAGATGAGCAGCTAGAATCTATTAGTCACTCCATGGAAGAAAGATGAGGCTTTTTGCTTCCCTAAAGATTTATCAAATGACACATTGCATTAGGCAAATCTGCTGCACAAGACCTTTTTAAAGTGTTGAAGAGCAAAGATGTCAACTTGAGGACTAAGGTGCACCTGACCCAAGCCATGTTATTTTCAATAACCTCATGTGAAAGCTGGACAGTGAATAAGGAAGACCGTAGAAGAATTGATGCTTTTGAGTTATGGTGTTGGAGGAAAATATTGAAAGTGCCACGGGCTGCCAAAAGAACCAACAAATCTGTGTTGGAAGAAGTGCAGCCAGAGCGCTCCTTAGAGGCCAAGATGCCCAAACTTCGTCTCTCAGACTTTGGACATATTGTCAGGAGAGACCAGTCACTGGAGAAGGATATCATGTTTGGAAAGGTGGCGGGTCAGAGAAAAAGAGGAAGACCCCCAATGAGACAGATTGGCAGAGTGGCAGCAACAATGGGCTTACGCCTGGCAACAATTGTGAGGTTGGCCCAGGACTGGGCAGTGTTTCCCTCTGTTGTGCAGAGGGTAGCTATGAGTTAGTGCTGACTCGATGGCACCTAACAACAACAACAAAGATTTATAGCATCAGAAACTCTGTATAGGGTTTGTATGAGTCACAACTGCCTCAATGGCACACAACCATCACCACCACCAATTCATAATACTGAGTCTTATTAACTCAATTTCTGAGATGTCTCTTACATTCATCCTCGTTAATTTCATTTCCACTATTCTTGCCCTGGTCCAGCCAGGCCCTAGATTTCTCATTTATACTAGAGTGATAATGTGTATCTGTTCTGTCTTCCCTTTTGTCTTCATTTGAATTCATCAGCTATAGTGATACAGCTTTGGAATCACAGTCCTAATTTGTTTTGCTTCTTTAATCCAAAACTTTCAAAGATTTTCTTCTGACTAGTCTGGCTTTCAAAGCCTCTTGGTCTGCTCCACTTCTTCGGAATCACTGTGCCTTTCTACTTGTCATGCCTTTTCTTAAGCCATGGCATCCCCACCTGAAATACTTTCAACTTCAGTATTCTCCAGATAATTTCCCCCATTCATTAAAGTTCAAAAAGTGTTATGGATAAATTATTTGGAGTGTAAGCTGTATGGATGCCTCAGAGAATATTTGGTTATAATGATTGTATTTATTTAATCATATAGTAAATATGTAATTTTGTGCAAAGCACTGTTCCAAGGACAAGGGAAGAAAAGTGCATTGCTTACTAATTTGACCACAGGCATCTGGAGCTATGTGGTCTGAGGACAGACTTTATTTTATATTTGTTCAAACAAATCCACAACCACAAATCTAATACTGGTATGAGAACATCAATAGATTGGATATTTCCCTTTTTACCTTAGCTACCAGGAAGCTCACAGGGAAATCTGACAATACTAAGTCAAACCACAGTGCCCTCAAAGAGACAACTATTAACCCTTAGATTTAGCATATCTGCATTGTCAGTTTTCTCTAATTCTAATTTTGTAATTCTGTTATTAATTTGCTGTGCATGTCTTTAGTTTTATGTTAATTAAAATTCATCTCAGAAGAGGTGGAATATAGTCAATATATAACGTAAAAATGTTCAAACACTGTTAATATTAAACACATTTGATCTTCATTGTCATGCATTATATATGTTTTTTTCTTTTATTACAGATTTTCTCCTAAAGCCAGCTACCCATTGCTTTCGAGGTGACTCTGACTCATAGTGACCCCACAGGAACTTCCCGATGGGGTTTCCAAGACTCTAATCCTTACAGAAGCTGACTGCCATATCTTTCTTCTTCAGAACCATGGGTGGGCTCGAACCACCAACCTTTTGATGAGCAGCCGATCACTTTAACCAGTGTGCCATCAGATCTCCTCAAAGCCAGCTAGTCATATAAATATAGTTGTTTCCAGATTTCATCAGATCCCTACAATTTTGTAGTTTACATTTCACTTTCTAAACACAGTGAGATTTTACATTTTACCTCAATTGCAATGTTGTTGTTATTAAGTGACTCATAAGTTCTGACTCATAAGGACCCTGTTCTTACAAACTACCCAATTTGTGGTACTTTGTTACAGCAATCCTAGGAAACTAACAAGGCACTGTCATTGAGTTGATTCTGACTCATAGTCACCCTATAGGACTGAGCAGAACTGCCCTAGGGGGTTTCCAATGCGGTTTATCTTTACAGAAGCCAACTGCCTCATCTTTCTCCTGCAGAACAGCTGGTGAGAGCCAACCACAGATCTTTTCGTTTCAATTAGCAGTCAAGCATTTTAACCACTGTGTCACCAAGGCTTCTGAGGAACCAATACACATCTCAAGTCCTTTTGGAAAACTAGGTGAGACATACTTATAAATCAACTAACAGTTCAACAACCAGGGTATACCCAGCAGGAGAGATGAGGTGTGTGTGCTCTGGGATTCAGGGGTGGGATGTCTTCAGTGCTTCCTCAGCAGCCAGAGTCTGGCTCCTTGTCCCAGGTAGGTAGCGATGCAATCAGGTCCCTTCCTTCTTAGAACACCTGTAGGGAGTTGGGGTTTGCTCCTGAAAGACTTGTGGAGGTGGCCTTCTACCTCCTTCAACACAACACTCTCTTTCAGAGCAGCTGCCTCCGCCTTGGACATTGGCTACCCAGCCCACACATCCACACTGCTGCACCCCAGCAGTGGGCACCTTGGTGTAGCAAAAGGCATCAGCCAGTCCTCCAACTGTCCTGCCGAGCTTTGTGTCCAGGGGCCTCTGCCTCATTTACCCACACACTCTCTGCTGAGTTGCACAGGTATGATGAGCACAGGAAGTAAATCCAATGGTAACAGACCTCTTCTTAGCCCCACTTTTTGGTGCTTGGGGAGTTCAGGCCTTGCACCCCTCCTCCATCCCTCCTGGTTTCTGCTATTTGGTGTGAAGTATCACATGTGGATGTCAACGATGAGAGTCCTCAGGGTCCAAGACTGAAGGGTTCACCAGGAAACCTGCAGTCTGCAGACTTCTCACATAGCAAGTGTGTCTGTTCTCTAAGAAATGCCTGCTTGAGTTGTGGGGAAGCCAAGAGCTAGATACCCCATGGTCCTTAGTGCCAAAGGCTATCTTCAGTTTAAGTCAAGGTACCTCCTCTGGATAGCAATGTCAATGAGCTAAGTCTGCAAGTTTGCATAAAAACGTGGTTCTAGAGGGACTTATTGGAGTCCTGGTATGGCGCTGTAAGATAAGCACTGGACTGGTAAGCACAAGGTCAGAAGTTTAAACCTACCAGTCTGTTCCTTGGAAACCCTATACAGGGTCGCTATTGAACTGGAAACTACTCATGGCGCTTAACAATACCAATAACAACAAAGGGCGCTTATTGCCTAGTAATAAGGGACCCTGTATAGTGTTTCTGAGGAGCGGCTGGTGAACTTGAACTGTCAACTTTGTGCTTCAAACCAACTTTGTGATCCAGTGCTTTAGTCCACAGTGTCACAGCAGCTAAATTCAGTGTGTGCCTATCACTGTGGTAGGTTATTTTTCAGGTAGCACAGGTGATTTGCACTGACTACTAATCTAAAAGTTGGTGGTGTGCACCCAACCAGCAGTATGGTAGAAGAAAGACCAGGCAACCTCCTTCTGTAAAGATGGCAGCCAAGTGTACCCGCTGAAGCAGTTTTACTTTGTAACACATGGACTCACTATGGGTCAGAATGGACTCAACACTAATGGGTTCTGGTTTGGTTTTATTTAACACATATAACAGCCTCTCAGTTATTTCCTTAAAGGGGAACCTGAGACTTGAGGAGATGAAGCAACTTGCACAAGGCCATCATGAGTGGCAGAGTTGAAGAGCTATCCTAGGTCTGTCCATCCAGAGACCATCATGTAATGCTGACTTCTCAGCCATATAGCACACCCCATGCAGGGCAGAGAAATACTTTAATTGCTGCACCTCCTGCTACCATCATATCACAGCCCCCTGACTGGAAGTTGGCATGGCTCCTGTTTGCTCATGAGAATAGGGCAAAACCTAGGGAGTTTTCCTTTAGAAGCTATTTGAGCATTAAGTTAATTGGGCAGATTACTCATAACATTCCTCCATTAGGAGTCCTGGTGTGGTGCTGTAGGTTAATGCGCTGGACTACAAAGTTGGTTTGATCTGCAAGATCAGCGGTTCAAGCTTACAAGCCACTCGGAAACCTCGGAAACCCTATACAGGGTTGCTATGGGTTGGAAAGTCGACGGCACGATGCTTAACAACAGCAACAATCCTCCATTAGCTCTCACAGTAACTCTCAAGGAACATCTTAGTCTTCTCCTTGTATGGACAAGAACAAATGGAGCATGCTGAGGTTGAGTAATTTAAAATTAAACAGTTTACAGATATCTGAGCTGGTATTTGAACTCAGGCTGTTTCAAAGCACTGTGTAAGTTCTTTTAACTATGCCTTGCTGTACTGTAAGGTAGACGAATCCACTCAGAGACACTTGGGGGAAAAGTGCCTTCTCAATTTAGTCAACAAATACTTACTGGGTCTCTCTGGCATGTGCAGCATTGTGCTGGGCAGAGGAGAAACAAGTGAATCTGACATGGTCTCTTAAGGAGCTTGCAAGCTGACGAGAAGATACGGCAGGCATGTAGATAATTGTATTATGTGGTCCAAAGTATGTGGTTCTTTAAATGGTGTCTTTGTTAGCTGGAGAGTCCCTCAATGGGACAAATGGTTGATTTGCTTGGGTGCTAACTGAAAGTTTGAAGGTTTGAATGCACCCAGAGTCACCTGGGGAAAAAAGTCCTGGCAATCTGCTTCTGGGAAAATTAGCCATTGAAAAACCCTATGGAATCATCCTCAGGTAAGATTTAAACTTTAAACTGGGTCTATCCCTTGAGATCAACTTTCAGCAAAATACCAGAACGGCATACAAAATATGGGATATTACCTGTAAAATCGAGGTTTTATTAAAAAATTGTCAGTATGAGACCTAAAGGACAGCATTTATTCTAAAGCAAAGATGACGAGATAAGGGGGTAGGGTAACTAGATTATGGAAGTGGAACAACCAGAACACAATTAAAGAGAATATGGACACATTGTCAAAAAAACGTAACTAATGTAAGGAGCTCTGGTAGCGTAGTGGTTACGAATCAGGCTGCGAACCTTAAGGTCAGCGGTTCGAAACTACCAGCCGCTCCGCGGGAGAAAGATGAGGCTTTCTACTCCCGTAAAGATTTACACCCTTGGAAACCCTGTACAGGGTCGCTATGGGTTGGAACCGACTCGACGGCACTTAACTTAAATGTTACTGAACAATTTATGTGGAAATTGTCAAAGGAGAATTAACTTGCTGTGTAAAGCTTCACCAAAAACACAATAAAGTATTATTAAAAACAAACCAAAACCAAAGGCAGCCCTATGGAGCACAATGCTACTCAGACACTCATGGGTCATCAAGAGTCAGAGTCACCTTAACTGGATGGCAGCTAGCTTTCCTGGTGTGTTGGCTGGTAGAGTGTCCTGGAAACTTACAACAGTCCTTGCCATGCCATATCTGCATTGCCTGTCTTCCCTCCTATCTCAGCAGCTGATTTGGGGGTCCACTTTATCACCTTGGAAGGGGCAGACACACCTTGTTCCAGATCCTTTGAGAGATCTGAGTGTCAGCGCAGATTCACAGGATTCACAGGAAAAGACTCCACCTCTGGGTATTTTGTACTCAAGCGTGTCCCCCCGGTGCCCCCCCCCCCCAGGTCTCTTCTCTATTAGCTTCATTACAGTGTTGCTGTCCCTGTCTAGGCAGTAATGTTTCTGCTTTTTTCCCTCTCACTTGAAATGCACTTTGACATTTTTTAACAAATAACACAATTTTCCCTTTGTGTTTCCCTTAATAAAACACAGAAATGAGAGCAAGAAAAGGAAAGTAAAAAAACATGTCCCTGTCATCTCCACTCTATAGCAGGCCAACCCTCCCTCTGCCGGCCTCCTCCCTCCCACCAAGCATCCGTCTTTGCCTCCTCCAGCCTCACTCCTCTCCCCAAAACTTGGCCACAAAGATTCATGAGTCTGATACGTTTGCTTTTATGCTTTCTGTCATTGAAAGGGGTAGTCCCACAGCTGGTCTGCCTGTCTCACCCTCATCTTCCACAAATTGCTATTTGACTGCAGACAGAAATGGGGCAAACGGGAGCAGGGTCAGGGGCATCTCCCACTTGAAGAAGCACCCCCAGATAGCCAGGTCTCTGCAACACCCTTTTGGGCCTCCACAGATACTCCCCGTTCTTTGGCTCTTGCCTCTTTTTCCCCCAGTGATGGTAGATTTCAGGCCAAGCTGGCAACAGCCCCACAATTTCCTCCTCCAAGGAAAGTACTAGGCTTAAGACATAGTCTCTGGGTCTCCTGGAATATACTCGGCATTGCAAAGTTTCCTGAGGTTTGGAACAAGCACCTATCTCTTAACAGGAAAAAAATGTACATTTTCACACTTGAATCAAAACACCAGATTGTACAAATACAGTTTGGGAAAGATGTGGCCCATATGGAAAAGGACTTAGGAGGTTTTGTTAATAACAACTACAGTGTCAGTCAGCAGCAGCCACTGAAAATGCTCACATAACATCAAGCTATTGCCAGAGATAGGAAATGAGATCCTGAAAACACTATCAATGGAAAGTTGCAACACATCTGGGTGCCATTGTTTGTGGCAGATGTGAAAAAACCACAGCAGATTGAGAGAAAAGTGGACAGGATGGTGAGGGCAGCTCTGCCCAACATAGAAAAGGCCTTGGATGTAGGATTTGACATTTGGAATGGCTGGCCAGGAGGGGAATCACTGGGCCAGTGGGAGGAAGTGCTAGGGAAGTGAATTTTGACCAGTGGTGCTGCAGGTTAATGGTTTAGGTGGGTTTGAACCACAAGGTTGGCGATTCAATCTCACCAGCCGCTGCTGGGATACCCTATAGTTGCTATGAGTCAGAACCGACTCAATAGCAACAACAACAACAACAACAACAACATAAACTAGATAGTTAGACCAGAGGAACCATAAGGTCACTTCCGACTCTAAACATGTTGTAAAATGGGAGTTCTTTTCTGGAGCCACTTACCTGTTTACCTCACAAGCACAAATTCACAAAGGAAAGTACTTCTTTATCATAAAAGGGAGATTTTTGATAAAATGGCTTTGCTTTGTAAAGGACTCCTGGACTTTGGCTCTATGGAATCTTAAAGGGAAGATACTAGCCATTCATGTCTAAAATGGAATTGTTATGAGGATCTTTCATGGATAGATCAGGGTGGTTATCTTTCTGCCCATCCATCCATCATGCCACCGATTTAACCAAACACTGGAATAACAGTCGGGCAGGAGTGGGATTCTTGTTTCTCAAGTCGTTGGAAGAGGTTAAAAGAATTCATAAAAGACAAAACTCCAAATAAATAAGTTGTACTTTATTGGTATAGAGGCATCACTTGGACCCATCATTCAAGTGTGCACCTAGACAAATACTGCAAATCATCTATGGAGAATTTGGTGCCTTTACTTCTCACTTCACTCCAAAGCTGGTCTAATTTCACAAACTTTAGGCTCTGAAGAGTCTTAAAGCCTAAATAACATGTTGCCGTCCAGTTGATTTCAACTCAGGGCAACCCTACAGGACAGAGAAGAGTTTCCACAACTGCAAGTCTCCATAGAAGCAGACTGCCCCTTCATTCCAGAGAGGAAGTACTGAAACTCAGAAGAGTGAACTGATGGCCCGATTGACTCAAAAGCAGGGCTAAGAAAGAAGTGGAAGGTCCATTGATTCCTGACTCAAATGACTTTCTTTTTCACTGTGGTACCTCCTTCTACAGTGAGAACTCTGTTCATCCATCACTCAAGGTCATGAAATTTGTTAATCACATATATGTGTCTGGCTCTGTGCTAAGGGTAGTGATGATGTTGTATTAGACGCATTGAGTTGGTGTCCACCCATAGCAACCCCATGTGACAGAACAGAATTTCCCCATACGGTTTCCTAGGCTATAAGCTTTACAGGAGAAATTCATGAGGCCTTTCTCCTGTGGAGCTGTTGTTGTTGTTGTTAGGTGCCATACGCACAGCAGAAGGAAACACTGCCCGATCTTGAGCCAACCTCACCACTGTTGCCACGCCTGAGTCCATCAATGCTGTCTTGGCTAATCCATCTCGTTGGGGGTCTTCCTCTTTTTCTATGACCCTCCACCTTACCAAACATGATATCTTTCTCCAGTGACTGGTCCCTCTGGACAATATGTCTGAAGTATGAGAGATGAAGTTTGGTCATCTTGCCCTCCAAGGAGCACTCTGGCCGCACTTCTTCCAAAAAGAATCTATTGGTTCTTTTGGCAGCCCATGGCACTTTCAATCTTCTCCCTCCAACACCATAACTCAAAAGCATCAATTCTTCTACGGTCTTCCTTATTTAGCTGTTGGATAGGTTCAAACCTCCAACATTTAAATATTCAGCTAGCAGCCAAGCATTTAGCCATTGTGCCACCAGGGCTTCTAGGAATGGTTGTCAAGAGAAGTTACCTCCCGAAACTTGTGTACTCTGCCAGATCCAAAGGCTGTTTGAAAGATTTGGGCCCCAGGTCAAATGAAAATCTATCCCCATTAAGGCTTTTCTTTAAAAGGAATGCTCTTAACACTTGTTAAATGATGTAGTGGAGTCATTGAGTTGGATCAACTTATACACAACAATCTATATACAACAGAACTTAGCACTACCCAGTCCTCTGCCATCCCACAATTGTTTATATGTTTTAGTCCATTGTTGCAGCTACTGTGTCAAGCCATCGCATTGGAGGTCTTCTTCTTTTTCCGCTGACCCTTTATTTTACCAAGCATGATTTTCCTCTCCTGATAAAATGTCCTTAGTACAGGAGACAAAGTCTTGCCATCCTGGCTTCTAGTTAAACATATTTAGTACTAGTGAAACAAATTTCATAAATTCAAGACCTGTAGAGAATTCAAAAGTCATCTGGGCATTAAAAAAAAAAATTCCTTATGGTTGTATTTGCCCTATTCTATTTTTCTTGCCTCACTTCCATTTTATATAATCTTAAGAATACTTGTAAATTTATATTTTCTTTCACACCTTGCTCTACCCGCAACGGCAAAAAGGACAAAGAACATGTGTCAAGAGACATGCCACCAGCCAGCTAGGCAACATTGGACAAATCTCCAAGCTGCTCTAAGCCCCAAAGATTCATCTTAAACAATGGATCAAACTATTTGTTCTGCCTACCTCACAAGTTTGTTGTAAAGATCAAGCAAAATCAAGTATGTGAAAGTATCCTGAAAGTATAAAGCAACATACAAATGTAAAGTATTAAACTCTTTGCCCTTTTCCCTTGTTCTTCTGAAGTCATATTGAGTGTTTGTTTGACTTGTGCTTGCTCATGGAAAGCACTTAGAATGGTGAGTGAGGTCATGCTCCTAAATAAAGCGAATTGGAGCAATTTGCTGCCAACGCTTTTTCTTTTAAAAAGAAATATGTCCTGTCCTGGAAGAAGGTAAGAGAAAATGTTTGCTATGTGACATCCCCTCTGCTTGGGTTAATTTCGCTAAAGTACCTGCTAATTTCAATCCTGCTCAGTTGAGGAGTAAGATGGGGCCTCCTGGGAATCCGATTGAATTGAATCTTTTCTGTTGTATTGAGGTGACCTGATATGGGCTCGTTTTTCCTCACCTGTAATATTGTGCCCATCTTACAGGATTGTGGTAAAGAGTTAACTACGGAACCAAGCCTGGCAGGAAATAAATGTTGGGCCAGTGTTATCTTTTATTTATTGAGCATTTACTTTTGGGGTCAGGCACCATTCTTCTGGGATACACGGATTGTTAAGACTGCCATGGTGCCTCTAGCTCTGGAGGAATTGAATGTCTGTCATTGCAACCAAAGTTAGAGGTATGAAGAGTTAACATTTCCCCCAGTTACTTTGTTGCCCTAAGACAATCCCCTTAGCTGACTTCAGTGCCATTGTGGGCTCATCGACTGGAGGTCAGAGCTCATGTAATCTCTACCAGTAGTAGCCCGGTTTAAGTCTTGGCCATGGGTTCTATGGCATATGCACACCCTATTGGCGAACCATTTAAAACGCAGTTTTGATCTAAAACGCGGGAAGCTGGGAACTTGCGGGAGCCCCAGGTGATGGAGAAGGGGTTTGAGGAGCTCTTAACTGGTGGACCGGAAAACTTCTCCTGGCAAGCGGCTTCTTGGCGCGGCCCTGACGGGTGTGAGGATTCCAGTGCTTTCATCACTTTCGGTGGTTGGAGAGCTGTGGGACAAGGAGCGTGCTGGCGCCGCGATCCAGGTGGCGCGGACACCTCGATTGCGACCCAGCAGGGGCGCGGAGCCACGGACGGCGGCTGGGCCAGCGTGCCGCGAGTTAGCAGTTACACGTGGAAGGGAGGAAACTTTGCGTGGCCGGGACGTTGCAGCGGCGGAGGAAAGCACCGGCGGCGGCAGTGAGGTGGGCCGCCCAGCTCTACTCCGAGAGGGCGAGTCGCGGCGCCGCCACGGGACGCGCTCCCAGCCCCCCTTCTGCGCACCCCACCCCCTTCCCTCTGCCGCGCACGCAGCGCCGCGGCTCGAGTTAGAAGCAGCTGGATCCGGCCGAACGAAGCAGGGCCCAACTCGCACCCAGGACTCCGGGCCCCAGCCTTCCGTCCTAGTCTTGGAGAGGTATCTGGCCTCCCCCTCCCCTGAGAAGCGATACCGGCGAGCGGGACGTCCCGAGAAGGCTGGGCGCTCGCGGCCACGTCCCGGCTCGGCCCGGGCGCGCAGAGAAGCGGAGCCCGGGGACGGCGCTCGTCTGGGCTCCCTCCTGGGTGCGCCTGAGCCTGGGGCGGCCGCTCCGACTGCCTCGTCGCGGACAGACGCCTCCTCGGCCGCAGCTTCCCGCGGCGTCGGCAACTTCACTCTGCTTCTGCAGCGGGGAACGAGCTCGCCTGCAGGTAAGGAAGGCTGCCCATTCTTAGGATCTGGTTTAGGCGTGCGTGTTTCTGAAAGTTGATTTGAAATGCATCCAACAGTGAGCTCGGCCAGCCGCGGCTCCACCGCGAGGCGAATCCTTTGCTTCTGCAAACATTCCCGACACCGGCCGACCGGCGAGCGGACCTCCCCGCGCGCCCTGCACGCCGCCGCGCGGCTCCCAGCTAGCTGAGCGCACGCTTGGAGTCTCGGAGCCAGTGGGACTTTCTTGGAGTCGCTTACTCTGTCCCGCCCCGTTCGGGCAGGTGAGGGCCGCCTCGGGGATATCTGGGGAGCGTGCTACGGGCCCTGTGGTCCTGCTGACTGGGCCTGGCCCAGCGAGGAAAAACACTTATTCCTTTAATCCTCATACCCTAGTATCTGTTCCCGCAAAGACGTCTCTGGGGCTCACATTAAGTGTAGGTTGGGGCGGAGTCGGACTCGGGATAGGAAACCTGGGGCCTAGGGGCAGGAGGGGGAGGTGGCTGGGGAAGGACAAACGCAGTTGGGGGCGGAGGCCTAAGTACATAACGCGTTGACTTCGAGTGAAATCAGATCAGTCAGAGCAGTTCTCCGTGACTTGTCTCTTTCCCCACCCCACGTTTCTCTTGACTGGACTCTACTCTCCTGGCTCATTCTGGTCGTTCTGGACACTCCCTTTGTCCTTTCCCAGGAGTGTGGCGGCTTCGGGCGCCGCGTCCCAGGGGGCACGGACGCCAGACGAGTCGTTTCTTCTCTACAGCAGGTCCACCCAGCTCGACCTGACCATGTTGGACGGCCTGAAGATGGAGGAAAACTTCCAAAGCGCCATCGAGACCTCGGCCTCCTTCTCCTCGCTGTTGGGTGAGCGTTCAGGCCATGCGCCCCAGGCGTACCTTCCTTCTGCCAGGTCTTGTGCCTGGGAGTCCAGCTCACTGGGACCGGAACGGCAGTGGGAGAGTTAGTGCTTCACTTCATGCATTCAGTTGAGCCCACTCTCTCTACACCTCTGTCCCTCTGTCCCCGTGGGTTAGCTTCCCTAGCCCAAACCAACTAGCCGCCTCCACTTCACGCGTCCGGCACCGAGTTCCCCAAAGTAGCGAGGGGCAGGCGAGCTTGGTTGCAGGCATCTGAGTGGCAAGTGATGAAAAATACCCAAGACTGGGTTTTTAAACACAGAGTTGATAGACGTCTCATAAATGACGCCCTCGTCCCGCCGCCCAAGGGCGAGAATCCGAGACTCGAGGCTTGAAGCGCCCAAGTTCGAGGCAGTTTCTCGCCCCCACCAATTCCAGCCCCAATTTTAGCTTCGGGCACGGCCGATAGGCTTTTCCGGGCCGGTGGGCAGCACAGCGCGGGGATTAGCCCCCTCGGCGGGGCCCTCGCCTCCGTTTTAATTAACTGAAGCCGGATCCGGGGGTCCGGCAGGTTCCCCGCCCCCCCCCCCCATCCCCACTCATTTTCCGCGACTGCAGAGGAGAGACAACCCAAAGGTCCTAGTAAAGTCCATACGCGAGTCTCTCAGAGCAGGGGCCAAAGATTATTGCTTGAACTGCCTAGTCCCCCAGAGTGGTTGCAAGCCTGGGGAACTAGTGTTTCATTTTAATTTCTTTAGAAGGAGAGATTTTCGTTTTGTCATTTAAGCCTCTTGCTTCCTCACTTGGAACCGCTAGAGCGGGGTGAAGGCAAAAGACTAGACAGTCGGGCTGGAAAAACCAGATCCGGAGAGGAATACGCCTCTCCCCTACCCCCAGATGAAACGAAATGACACACACTATGTGCCCCCCTTTCAGTTTTTCACTTCTACTTTAGGGAACATCGCGATTCTGTCCAGCCTCGGAAGGGCGCGGGGACCAGAGCAGGCGTTGCTTGGGCGCCGAGCGCTCTCTAATTAATACACACAGACCGCATGCTTCCTGCATGCTGGGCCGGCACCCCACATCCTCTCCCGACGCTGGGGTCCTAGACCCGGACGCCGAGACCTGGCAGAAAGAAAGGGACTTTTTAAATTCAGAACGATCTCACTGCTTTCCCTAGGCACACTCCTGCCCACATCCCAAAGCCTTCAGCCCGGATCCTGAGCTTGTCCTCGTATAACAAGGAACTTAGCCAGGGAGGAGGATCAGACCCTTTGGAAAACCACATTCAAATGTGTTGTTACAGGGGACAGGGTCTTCCTTAAATAACTGTGAAACGTGCCCACAAAAGCGGCTAAGGGCCCTCTTAAACAACAACAGCAAGAAAACTACCCCCCAAACCAAAGGAATGTAACAGCGAAAAATCTTAAGTACTAAGTGCATTGCCTTTTTTTTGATCCTTTTGGGATCGATTTCGTCCCCTTGAAGGGCTGCTGAACGCGTTGATACGATGCTGGGAACACTGGCCAGAACTCTCCGTGGAGTCTCAGTGCTTTGAATCTTTCCCCTATCCTCCCTCCCACTTCCTTTATCTTGTGGCTTTTCTTAATTATGAAAAAACTCCAGCCAAAACAACAACAAAACATTTTCAATTTGCACACCAGCCGACACAGCAGTTTGAGGTCCACTGGTTTCAGCAACAGTTAAGTTTGCGATGGGAGAGACGGGTACAATTTTTTCTCACGCAAAGGACTTTTTAGGAAGAAAAAAAGATACCAAGTTACCCTTCAAGAAATAGAGCAAAATTGGATTTTAACAAAAGAACCACAATGTCATTTGACTCCCTCATAATTTTAGTAATAGTCCACAGAGACAAGCATAATGAGTGATTTAATGATGAATTACAATGCCATAAACCTGGAGCGCAAATTTATTTGTCCTCATAATTTTGCGGACCGCGCGCACGTTTCCGCGCTTACCTGGGTATATTTGATAATTAAAGGCCACTTATTGATTTCCGCTTCCTCTCCCACTAGGGCTTAAACCTTTCCCACAATTGAAAGGTTTATTGAAAGCTTTACTCGGCTTGATTTTTCTCTGCTCTCCAAGTTTTGTCTTGGTTGATTAACAGGGGACTCGCTGGGATAGGAGGGGGCAGCGCAGTGCGGGGGTGGCGTGCGGTTCTTGGGTGTAGAGGGATCAGGAGCTAGTCGGGACCTGTTTAGCTGTGATTTGGGGACGGTCCCGCTCACCATCATACGTCTGTTGCGGCTGCAGGCAGAGCGGTGAGCCCCAAGTCTGTCTGCGAGGGCTGTCAGCGGGTCATCTCGGACAGGTTTCTGCTGAGACTCAACGACAGCTTCTGGCATGAACAGTGCGTGAGGTGCGCCTCCTGCAAAGAGTCCCTGGAGACCACCTGCTTCTACCGAGACAAGAAGCTCTACTGCAAGTATGACTACGAAAAGTAAGTGTCTCGCCGCCCAAACGACCCCACGCACTGGCATCAGCTTGCGCCAGACACTTTTTACCTCCTTACCCACATCCGCTTTTGAAAGCGCAAGAGGCGTCGTCCTAGAGATGTGGTCATTTTTCATCGTCTCCTTTTTACCCGAAGGGCCCCAGAAATCCGCGCCAGTGCGCTCAACCAGGGTGCGCGCTCCGCAGAAGCACGCGTTATTGCTGTCCTCCATGGTGTGCCCTCCTAGTTTTCAGCTCCCTTCCCCGACAGCCATTCCCCCGTTTTTCTGAGTGCTCGGTGGATCGCAACTGGCCCCTGTCTCTTGGCGTGTGCCGGGCTGTGAGGCTGTATAGACCCCACGGCTTCGGTCCTCTGCACGCATTTTTGCGCCTGGGTTTGTCGACTGGAGTTAGAACAGAATCGGCTTGGAAATGGCGCCTCTGACCTTCCCTCTGAGCTGCAGGCACTCAAGTTTTGCCTTCCCTTTCACAACAAAACAGGGCTGCTTCCCTTACCTCAGAGTTCTTCCAAATTCCCGGTCGCAGGGACTGTTAGGACATAAGTTAGGACCTGACCTGACCTGACGCCCCCTTCTCCATCCTACATGTCGGGTGTCTTGTGTGGGTTTGCAGTTCTTCCACGCTGCATGATTCCGTTCCCTGAGGTCGAATTCGTGCGTTTTGAGAATTGGGAGGCAGGTATGGCAGCCACTTACAAGAGTAGACGATTCGAATCGTGGTTTCTGTATTGCTTAAAGCCTGGGTGAGACTAGGCATGAGGGGTTGAAGGGATTTCCTAGTTCTTGCCAAGTAAATAGCGGAGGAACTCAGGATATAAGGAGAGGGAATTGCTTTTCCTTATGAAAATGACTAATTATAGATATTGGCTTGGCTGGGCTATGGGGGATTTTCAGGGAGAGGAAAGCCACGTTAAGGAAGGCCTAGTCTTTTGTATACTAGGACTGATATATGTGACCCTGTGGTGAGGGGAGCATTCTGTAAGGATAATGAAAGGAGATTTAACGTAAAAAACAGTTCTTTACATGTTATTAAAAACCACAGTGAAAAGGGGTGAGCTGGGGAGGTGTCAATTTAACAAAAAGCATTAAGAAAGAACAAAAAGATCCATATTGCTTGAGCTATGAGGGATACCAAAATTGATCAAATGATTAGACCTACTGACCACACACCCACAGATTCTTTAGTTTACTTTGTGTTCCTTTTCCATAGAATGGTTGAATATTCCTCCTATATGGGGGTTTTTGTTGTTGCTGTCCCATTTTAGAGAATGAAATAATTTCCAATGCATGCTCAATTTTAGATGAGTTGGCAATGCAGAAATATATAAAGAAGTAAAAACTCTGTATAACTCCTTCACAAACGTTTTTGAGCAAAGTTGTGCCTGTTCTGGTGCGGCGCTGCAGGATAATGCACTGGATCCCAAAGTTGGTTTGAACTGAAAGTGGACTGTTCAAATCCACCAGCTGCTCCTTGGAAACTATACAGCATCGCTGTGAGTTGGAACCCACTTGGTGGCACTTAAAAACAACATGCCTGTCTCTGCTCTTGGTTGCCACAATATCTGAATGAAAACTGTAATTTTTAGGTAATTGACCAGATTTTGCCTACACAATTTCAAGTATCACCCTTAGAGAAGGCTTCTTGTTGATTGCTCTCCCCCTTTCCCCCTCTTGCTTCTCACATAAAGCTTTTGGTATTGTGTGGGCCCAGTCTTTATCTTTCTGCTTATAGATTACCGAAATGTCCACATCCTTCAAGCAGAACACTAGCAAATTCAAAAGTATTGGAGCTTAGGGAAGGATTTGGGTTGTGCATTTCTATTCTGTTTGTTAAAAAAAAAAAAAAATCACAAATCAAAGAAGGCTTAAGGGTCAACACAGCTGTCTGGCCAGTCAGATCTTCTTTAAGGAAGTCTGACTGTGTCAAGAGGAGAAGAAACAGTTGTTGTAAAGTACTTAACACAACAATGTCCCTTCCATTTCAGCACTCCAGGTTCTGGGAGGTTTGGGCTTATTAGCCTAGGAGGGTCAGTTCTCCCCTCACAAAGCTACTTCTGCAAAGGGAAAATGACAGGGATCAACTTGCCAGCTGTTGACCAGAACCAGAAAGATTTTCTAGAGGGGTCTGAGCTACTACGTTAGTCAGAGAGGTGTTGCTGTTAATCTGTTGTGAAGGTTTACGTTTTCATTTTCATGTATTTTTCTGGAAACATGAGTGTATAAAGTCGAGTTAATTGTACTAATCTCATGACACAATACCAGCACTGCTCCACAATTATTTTTTAGAAGACTATTATTCCTCCTCTGCCCCCATGACCTGTGGTGCTGTCAGATAAAGCACTGGACCCCAAGGTTGGTTTGAACCGCAAGGTTGGTGGTTCAAATTCACCAGCCGCTCCTTAGAAATCCTATACAGGGTCGCTCTGAGTCTGAACTGACTTCACAGCACTTAACAACAACAACATGGACTCCTGGTGTGATGATATGGACTAAGCACTGGACTAACCTCAAGATTGGTGGTTCAAACCCTATATAGAGAGTCATTATGAGTCGGAAACAACTCAGTGGCACTTAACAACAATAACAATGTATTTGTCTGCATGGTAATGACTGTAGGAGAGAAAGGAGAGACTTTTTGTTTGTTCATTTTTAATTGTTTCTAACTGCCATGGAGTAGGTCTTGACTCAAAAGGACCTAGTATAGGGTTTCTGAGGAACTGCTGGTGGGGTTGAACTGCTGACCATGTGTTAGCAATCTAATGCTGATACTACAGATCTGCACCAGGACTCAGGATAATCCTTTGATTACAACCTGCTTTTACTGAGCACTGCACCGTTGTTTTTTGTTGTTGAATGTCGTTGAGTTGCTTCTGACTCTAGCACACTGTGGCTCAAACTGATCTTGTGGTCCAGTGCTTTATTGCAAAGCACTCTGAGCACTGGGCCATGAAGTGAGAAAAAGGCTTACTTCAGTAGCCTTATAGCCTAGAACCGTTTCCATCTGTGTCACCCTTACCATCAAGTATCTTTCAAACGCCTCCTTTACTTGGAGTGCAGGACAGGTATTAAGCAAAAGCTGTCTGTGACTCTGTAGAATCAGCACTGGACTGCAAACCACAAGATCTGAGGTTGAAACCCACCAGCTGCTCCTTGGAAGCCTTATACGGGATCACTATGAGTTGGTGTGGCAACAATTGTGAGGTTGGCCCAGGACTGGGCAGTGTTTCGTTCTGTTGTGCATAGGGTCACTATGAGTCGGTACCGACTCGATGGCACCTAACAACAACAACATGAGTCAGAATTGACTCAAAGGCATTTAGCAACAATAGCAACATCTAGAATGAGCAGATCTTTGTCTTCCAGGGGGTTACAATTCAACTTTGAGCAACAGTAGCGTAGTGGTTACAAATTGGGCTGTGAACTGCAAGGTCAGCAGTTCAAAACTACCAGCTGTTCTGTGGGAGAAAGATGAGGCTTTCTGCTCCCATAAAGATTTACAGCCTTGGAAACCCTGTACAGGGTCGCTGTGAGTTGGAACCGACTCCACGGCACATAACCAACCAACCAACCAATGAAACAGATACAGGGAGCAAGATGTGGGCAGATACTACCATAGTATATTTCTTCCCATAACAAATATATTTGTAAAAATAGTCTCTTTTAGTGGCTCCTTTTTAAAACGTGCGATCTAGACAGGGTTAATGGAAAGGAAAATGAGACTGAAGTTAGGTGATAGGACAATGATGATGATAAATTATAGAGCAATTAATAAAAAAAGAATTATTTGGGCAGTGCCCTTGTTTCCAAAATTGACAAAGATCAAACAATATTTCTCCACATTCAAATATACAGCCAATATACAGTCTTCTATGATGGTCACAAATATAATATTAGCAAGGAGGATTTATCGTATTTATTTAGCCCTTTGAATGTGCATTTGTGGCTGATGGGCAGTTTTGCATTTGAGTTATTAGCTGCTTATCTGAGGTTTCAGGCAGTTCATAAAAAAGTAGAAATTCCAGGCTATCAACCATAATGACACCTGTGAAAGTAGGAACCATAGAAGGTGGAAACCTGTCAGAGAAGGAAGACTCAAGGTTTTTTTTTTTTTTTTCACAAGAAATGATAGAAAAGTGGTAAGGCTGCACCCTGTCAAATACGGACACTTGTAAGACCTGGAAGAACAAGGCAGTCCAGTTGAGTTCTGGCTCTTACAGGCTTCACTTCATGATGTCCAACACCAACTTTGTGTAACTTGGCAAAAAAAAATTTTTTTGACAATGGCGTCATCAACACACAGTCGTTTGTTTGAAGACTTCTGGGGTATTTTATTGAACGTTCATCTCACACACTGTAACAGTCTTGGGAATAATTTATCTTCTGATCATCCTGAACAAATAAGCATTTAGGGTTGGAATGTAGAAAACTGATTTATGAGCATTCAGAAATTAAGAATTGGAGGTGCCCTTCATTGTCCATGAAATGTTTTTCTATTTTTGTTAATTACTGTGGGATGCTAACATTTATAAACTAGATGAAGCTAAATTATGTCATATAAAAGATATTAGTATGTTTATAGGTATGGGTATTTAAAAATTGGATTCCAGCATTCCTGAAGGTTAGCAGACAACCAAAATATTTTTCCAACCCAGGGGACTTCTATTTATATAACTGCTGTTCCTTTTAGTTGAGACCCTTATGATCTGGTTTCTTTTGAGTTTTCCCTGAATTTGTTCCAAACAAATATTGTAGTTAGACGTGAGTCTGAGACAGAAGAGACTGCTGAATAATAGGAATGTGGTAATACAATAGATAATTAAGCCTTCTGGAAAAGATCCCACATTTAAATCAAGTTTATATTGTTTCTTTCATGTGCCTGGCAGCTCCGTGTGTCAGGCGGGGGCCTCTCCCATCACATATGAAGTTTATCATTATTTCTTAGATTGTCCCGGACATCCTAGGAGCAGCGTGGGATAGTACTGCTGTCATCAGGGCTGTTCTCACAACATCATAACTCCTCACATGTCAGCAAATCACAGGTCTTAGGTGCTTACCCCCCTTTGCCTTTCTGTTGGAGCAGACCAGTTTTCATGAAGAAAGAGATTGAAATGGGGGAAAGGAGATCGTACACATACACCTTTTTTTCTTTTGAACTGCTGATTGGCAGCCCCAACGGTGAAAATGACTGAGGTAATGTTCTCTATTAGGAGCCGTAATGAACTAGTTCTGCATTTTATCAAGGTAGCGTAGGATGTGTGCGTATGTACGTAGGGAGGAGAGCTGGTTTGGTTTTATTACGGTGACATTACTTAGAGATCAAAACTGGGCGAGCAGTGGCTCAAAAAAGGAGCTTACAGATGAAATCACATTACGTTGTTACATTTTGCTTTCCTTTACCTTTTATTGACCCTGCTCCTGGCTCACTAAACTTTAAGGAATATAAAAATCAGACACAGCTAGGTAACAAATGGATATCTGCCTCAAATTGCATGGAGCTTAGCTTTAAATAAGCGTAGTGCATGGGCTGTGTCAGTGTTTATGTCTCTAAAAATATTTTAATTTTTTTCTGTTTCAGCAGGTGATTGGAAACATTCCTTGCTCCGAGGTGTATTCTGGTTTTATATGTGTTGGTCCTGAGGTAGGGCTTTCTTGGAATGCTGTACTTCAGATTTTGAAATAAAAATAGATAGTAGAAGTAGATATTAACGGTATGATGGGAATTAGATGTGAACATTGCTTTTTAGATTAGGCTTGTGGGATTCTTTCGATGTTTGTATTTATGGAACACATTAAGAGATGATTTATGCTTCTAGTTTTACATAATGTGAAGTCTTGAGTCCCTTGTCATTCACCTACCTAGTAAATAGATTTCTCTATTTGGGTTTCAGTGACAAGAGATTTTCTGATAGTTTATTTGTCTCACTTTGCTTATTTATAACTATTATATTAATCAACATACTGTTCCTAATTCTGGGGAGGCCTCTTCGTATTGCTTTTTGAATCTGGTTTTGTCTATAATAAGTAGTAGCAAATTATTTTTGTGCTCAAAGAGATAATTTGGGGCATAGGTTGTGGAAGTGAGGAAATAGACAAGGGCTTAAAATGCCCATGATATTAACAGAAATTTATTAATGCTTTAGTGTCAATACATATTACAAAATGTCCTTTTTGAATTGTATCAAGTTCAAAATAACTAAGATTGTATTGTTGACTTGTTTATTAAGTATAGTGGTGTGATGCTGAGAAATAAATTTTGGGGATAGAAAGTACAATTGCATCCATAATAGAGAGATTTTAAAATAAAATGTTTGCCTTAACTTTTGTTGAAAATGTTAGCTCTGCTTTCCTTATTTTTGTTTCTTTCTTGAAAAAACAACAACAACAAAAAAGTCTTTCTTTTGTGGAGTATTAAATGCCCTTTTATACCATCAGAGGCAAATTCTTAGTTGAGTGTTTGCAGGGTGAGTTAACTAGGGTGGGTGGCCTTGTGGGTCTGGAATATCCTTCACTTGCAGAGAATCAGAAAGGTTCCTAAGAGAGAGAACCCTGTTCTATATTCAACACCCTATATGTTTTCTGAAAGATCCCTAGCGACTTGTATAACTGTGTTGTTGCTAACATCCTTTTCCAACTTAGTTTGGAAAGAGTAAGAATATTTAGGAGCAAAGTGTAGAAAAGGTTCTGGGAGAATTTATCAGCAGTGATCGAGAAAGGAGGTCCATGCTTTATAACTGGCTCCTTTCTGCTGCTAGAGAGATTCTGGCTTGCTGCTCCTATGGGTTTATATTTTCTCTTTGTCTCTTTGACTAGCACGATGTGGGACATTTTATCCAATTGATTGCAATTAGAATTAGTTATGTTATTCTTGACCAATGCCGACTGCAGCTTCATGTCTCTTTGTCATTTATTAAATGAGAGCTGGCTGACTGTCTTAGGGAAATGAAGCAAACGCCTTCCAAATGTCAAATTGTTATTTTAGTAAAACACAATTATCTGAGGTGAAATTAATAAAATCGGCCTGGCCCTGGCATTAATTAGCAGGAGGATTAGAGCTAAAAAGGGGGTGTCAGCATTGTAATCTTGCTACATGTTTTGTTTTCCCTCTACTGAAAATAAATAAAATGAGATTTAGGATTGGGATTAAATTTCTTCTGGCAGTAGACGGCAGATGCAATTGGAATGCTGTAGAAGACAGTATGTAAGTAATACACTAAGACCTTCCCTCAATTCCCTAGCTTGTGGGTGTACTTGGTCCCATCACAAATAGCCCCATCTGGGTAGTTAAAAAGGGATTTTGAGAACCAACCTCTGTGCTGTGCTTTTCAGTGGTGAAGCAAGGCAACCAAATCATCCTTAGAGCTCATCACCTGGCTGCCATGCATGACTTAGCTAGAAATGAATGAAACCGTTGCCAGATCCCCCATGATTACTTTAGAAGGCCCTAACAACTAAAAATACACAACGGGTTGCAGCTTTTCCTAGCCCTGTAAGTGAAGTCACATGAAACGGTTTGGTCTCTTCCAGCCTGGATTCCATGATTGTAGCTTGGGGATCCTATTTTTGGATAACAGCAAGTATGTCTGGCCTTTCCAATCCTCTAGGCTGCCAGTGTCTCTCCACACCATTAGATTTGTGTTCTATCGTGGTTATCATATAACATCTATCAGGCTCTGATAGATATCTGGCCACTATAGATTGGACTCTACTGTCTAACAGGCCCAAATTATTTCTGTTCATATAAAAATTATATTTAGCAGCCAGCCTGGCCAGGAATGGATGACATGTCATACCTATAAACTTTACATCTGGCCCTTCCTGCTTCTGCCTACCCTGGACTCCCCTGTGACCTGTGGCACCCTATTAATTTGACTCTTGTGAACAATCAGATAATTACTTAAACTTCATCACCCACTTCATTTCCCGCTCATCACCCACCACCCCACCACCATCTATGTAGACTGTTGGTTTTCTTTTGATTCTGTTACTTGCAGCCACCTAATTAACCTCTTTGTTGTTGTCGTGGAATTGGCCCCCAACACATGGTGACCGCATGCTTAATGAACTGAAATGTTGCCCACTCTTGTGCCAACCCCATGACAGATTGCAGATAGAACCATTGTGGTCCACAGGCTTTTCATTGGCTGATCTGTGGCTGTAGATTGCCAGGACTTTGTTCCTAGTCTGTCTTGGACTGGACGCTCCAGTGAAATCTGTTCAGCATCACAGCAACACACAAACCTCCAATGAGAGATGGATGGTGTCTGAGCATGAGAAGCATTAGCCTGGAACTGAATCTGGCTCTCCCACATGGAAGGCAAGAATTGTGCCATAGATACACAAAAATAGCGCTGTCACATGGCCATCCAGTTACTGAGCAGGGGAGGGAGGCTCAGCTCGGTAGCTGGTGAGGGGTGTTACAACCAGGTTTACATGAGTCCATGTTCACGACTCTTCTGGATAACCATTTAGGGTCCCTTGCACTTATTTCTGAGTGTGCCTGGCACCTTAGTGGATGCTGAGTTTCCTGCCATTGGAAACAGACGGGTGTCTTCTGGTGGATCAGAGAAGTGCTTGAGTCTGATCCTGTCCCAGTAAAACAGGAGAAAGAGTCTTGGGTGAGAAGCCTGACAGTATTTCTAAAGGATGTAAATGCATCACTCAATTTACTGCTGCTTTTCCAGCCTGCGAAACCACCCTTGATCTCTTTGAGTACCAGATTTTGCAGTTATAATGAAAAGAGATCTCTGGAGCGTTCCCCTTACCTAATTCTATCCACCCATTCAGTTAGCCTCTTCTTGACTCACAATTTGGCTGCCTCCTCCCCATCCCAGCCTCAGGAGCCTTTAAAAGGATTTTTCAAAACAAAACATAACAAAACACCCCCTCCTGAACTCCAGATTAGCTTCTTAAGCTCATTAAAGTTCCCTTAAATACCAAAATGTTGGGCTCCTGGGGACTCTCCCTCCAAACCATATTTTCATTCTTAACATTGTTGTCATTCACTGTGCAGCAGATTAAAGATTAAGGCCCGCTCCCTCTGGGCCCAAGAACGTCCCTCCATCTCTGCAGGAGGGTCCGAATATGTCTTTGTTTGAACACCAGACAGGCTGAGCCTGAGTGGGGGCTGATGCCAGTTTGGCTTGAGTTCCCATCTCTCTTCAAGATGGAGGCCAAAAAGGCAGTGAGCTGTCCGGGGGACAAGGAGTGACTTCTGCAAATTCCTGCAGCTTGGCAGTCATTGGGCCCTATCTTAGTCACTAGAGAGAACCAAGGAACCACTTCAAGAGCTGTCCTTGCCTTGGAGAGCAAGGGTGGCTTTGGGACCTGGCAGAAGCAGTTATTAATTGCAATCAAGTCGGTTCCAATTCTTGATGACAGGTGCAGAGTAGAACTGTGCTCCATAAAGGTTTCAAGACTGTGACCTTTTTTAGAAGCTGATCAGTAGATCTGTATTCCAAGGTACCTTTGTTGTTGTTATTGTTAAGTGCCATTGAATCAGTGCCAACCCATAGTGACCCTGCCTGTATAGGGTTTCTGAGGAGTAAATGGTGACCTCGAACCTCCGAACTTGCTGTTCAAACCAATCTTGCAGTCCAGCACATTAACCCACAGCACCACACCAGGACTCTGAGGTGCATTTGGAAGGGTTCAAATTGCCAACCTTTTTGCTTAAGCGCTTAACGGTTGTGCCATCCAGGGACTCTGGTAGAAACAGTAGATCCTAGTTTCTGTGGATCTCATAGGTGTTCCTGGCCCATCGCAGTCCATAGGCGAACTGCTCATACCTGCCTTTTCCCTGATTTTTTGTTGCTGTTGCTAAGTGTCATGGAGTTGGTTCTGACCCATAGCACCCCCATGTAGGGTTTCCGAGGAGTGGCTAGTGAGCTTGAACCGTCGACCTTGCAATCCATCACGTTAACCCACAGGGTCACACCAGGACTCCTTTTCCCTGATATTCTTTCCTTTATTTCAGCCTCCTTTCCCAAAACACCTCCTTACCAGCATCCTGCCTTCTCCCTGTCACTTCAGGCTTCTTTCCCTAAAGCTGGCTCTTGGGGAGAGCTTTCTGATTTTGACAGTGGAACAAATCCTTTTTAACATAACCATCTAGAGTTCCCTCCCCTGCTGCTGCGCCCCCTTCACCCCTATTCCTCAGGCTCCTCCTCACACTGTGGCTTAGGCTCCTATTGTGTATGTGTTCCCGGGGAATGACAGCCACCATCTTCATACAGAGGCCCAGGGATGCAGACACAGCTCTCAAGATATGAAGGCCACTTGGCAGTGCCAGGAAGTAGACTTTAGAAATCCAAAGGGAAAGAACCTCCCAGGCGACACCTCCCTACATCTCTTTAGCTGGAATTTCTCTAGCTTCCCTGGAGCTCTGTGCACTTGGAATCTCCAGATTCAATCACAGCACTAGCTTTTTCCACTCCATTGTCAGGATCTTACCTTTGCCCTCCTTCTTGCTTTTATGCTCTGAACCTATCGTTTGACCTTTTACATTTCAAATTACCTGCTCTTAGCTAGCTGTCAAACTAGGGACACTGTTATGGAAGAAGTCACACTGGGATGTACACGGTGATGTGCTGTTCTTTCAAAGATACTTTTTAACTGGAAGGGTGTTCTGTCAAAGGAATGACTATCCTCTGGTAGAATTTTAGGGCCTAGAATGGGACAAATGGGAGAGATCAAATCGGGCTGCGAACCTGAAGGTCAGCGGTTCAAAACTACCAGCCGCTCCGCGGGAGAAAGTTGAGGCTTTCTACTCCCGTAAAGATTTACACCCTCGGAAACCCTGTACAGGGTCGCTATGGGTCGGACCCGACTCGATGGCACTTAACAACAACAACAACATGCTAATAAGAAGTCCAGGTGAGAAGCTGTAGGAGAAGCACTGGACAGTTAACTGCAAGGTCCGGTGGTTTAAACCCACCAGCCACTCCTCAGAAACCTTTCGCGTTGGGACAGACTTGACAGCGCTGAACAACAACATGCTAATAATACTTTGTAGGGAGGTTCCTATTTTGTCTATGTGCAAGACAGGCTCTAATTCTTTTCCTTTGCACTTTTCTTTCATGTCAAAAGTGGTGGTGGACAGATGGACATGAATGGCTTGAGCACTGCACAACTCTTTCCTTTTCTGGAAAAATCATTTGAAACAATGTCCAACTTGAAGAGACGCCTAAGCCACCGTTTTCATGTATATAAAGGAAAATATCAGTAATGGCATCAGAAGGTTATTGTGATAATTTTAAAAAGATAATATGAAAAGTGTTTTGGTAAAATGTAGCATGTTACATACGTGTGACACTGTAGGATAAGCACTGGACTGCTTATTACATGCGTGTGACACTGTAGGATAAGCAATGGACTGCTTATTACATATGTGTGACACTGTAGGATAAGCAATGGACTGCTAACCAGAAGCTCAGTGGTTCAGACTACCAGTTGCTTCTCAGAATGACTATAAAGGGCTGCTGTGAGGTGGAACTGACTCGATGGCACTTAACAACAACAACATATTGGGTTGGGTGTAATAATTGCCAACTTTTTGTTTTATATGAATGAAAACTTATGCATACTTTTCTTGTTGTTGTTATTGTGTGTCAATTTTGACTTATGACAACTCTATAGGAACCTTAGAGGACAGAGCAGAAATGCCCCACAGAATCTCTAGGCTGTAATCTTTATAGGAACAGACAGACAGGCCTTTTCTCCACCAGAGCCACTGGTGAGTTCAAGGATATTTAACAGCTGGGCATTGGGAACTCTGTATGAGAACCCAACATGGTATAGTGGTTAAGAGCATTGATTCAGTAGCCAGAATGTTTTGATTCAAATCCTTTCTCTATGGCTTGCTAACTGTGTGTAGCTTTGGATAGGGGCTTTGCCTGTTTCTTTTCTATAGCATGGGGACTGCAATAGTACCAGCCCACAGGGTTATTTGGGGTTAATATTTGTAAAGCATGCACATCAATGCCCATAGAAAGTTAGAAAGTGCTGCAAAATGGTTTGTTGGAAAAAAAAAAGTAACCTATTTAATTTTCAAAGAGCTTTCACATATACTGTCTCTATTGGGCCTTGCAACAATTTTAAGTTAGGTAAAGAGAATCTCTTCTTCCCCATTTTGTAGCTGAGGAAACTGAGACTCAGAGAGGTCAAGAACTTGTCCAAGGTCATGCTGCTTAAAAAGAGAGAGGCTGGGATGCTATCCCTGGCTGCTGACTCTCAGGCCAGTGGCCTTTCTACTAAATCACACCATCTGCTGCTTGAATTCTAGTGTTCACACCCCAGTGAGATCACAATTCTCAGTTGTCCTATTGAACCAGCTCTTGGAAAACAAGTCCCCACCTGCTAGATACTTGAGCTTCTAGGCAGCCTTCCGACGGTCAGCTGTTTATAGTAGTCTGTGGTTTTAAAGGAAGTCTTTGGGATTTGGGATGGCCGGAGTGCTTATGTGTGCTTGAAAGGCGCTAGTGGACACTTGTCAGTCCTGTTTGTCAAACTCCTGCACAAAATGTGAAGGTGCCCAGTCTTCTCCTGCCCCATTCCATCTACATCAATCCGCATCATCCTGTTAGCATAGCTACTTTTCCCACTGGAAGAATGACAAAAAAGGCAGATTGCATCCATTTTCCTTCTCACTAGCTCCCAGGTTTTTGCTCTCAGTGACTTTTGTTTGTGAGCCAGTCTGCTCATTTGGCAGCAGAACTGTTAAATATCAGATCCAGCATCTTCCAGACATAGCTTCCATTGGGATCCAACAGCAGCTGTCCATCCATTCCATGGATAGTCCCTTTCCAAGTTTTCTACTGAGCTGGTTGTGTTTTCAAATAAACCCCAGCCTCAGCTAGGAAAGACCCACTGTGCCTCCTTGTGAGACTAAATCCCAGAACTGTTCACCTCTCTTGTTTATTACTTGGATTGACTGGATTGGAAATGGAACCTTGGTTTTTAAGGAAGGTAAGTATTCCTGTATTGTATTCCTTTTGCTTCTATAGCTTGGACACTTTCTCTGAAAACTAGTTTCTGTCTATTTTAGAAATTCATATATATCCTGAATTAAATCTTTGTAAACTGGTGTACCAAAAATCTAGAGACTTCAGGTAACACATGAACAACTGAAATGCACTTTTTCTAGTTGTATGTGAATTTCTCATGCTTAGAATTAAATGGGATATAATAAATACCAGTTTGCTCATTAATTAAATCATTCATCCATTCATTTATCAGACAGGTTTATAAAATCCCTGTATGTTCCAGGTACGTAAGAAAGAATAAAATAAAGCCCTGACATATTAACAGTCTAGCAGAGAGTATTTAGAGACATAAATTAAACTGATGCCTAAGAAAGCGAAATTATTTTATAAGAGGTACGATCAGAGGGGCAGAAAACCAACTCTATGAATCCTTCTGTAATGCTACACACGGTTCATTGTCTTCATACTACGTATCACTTTTTGGAATATAAAAGAACATTTCATTATCTTTCACTTCCATTGTTCCAGGAACTTTTTGAAACTCCCTCATGCATTTATTTACGGGTTTGTTTTCTGTTTCTGTCACCAGATCGTAAGCTTCATGAGAGCAGCATCTTTCCTGTTCTTGAGTCTCTTTACTTTGATTTTTCTGAACTCCTGTATTCCTAGCATCTTGCACAGTAGTTAACACATACAGTAGACATTTGACAAATACAAGTTGGTTGAATGAGTAAATTACTGCCCTATAGGGGTTTCTAGGCTGTAATCTTTATTGTAGCACATTGCTAGGTCTTTCTTCCATGTAGCTGCCTGGTGGATTCGAACTGCCACCGAATATTTTACCCCATTGTGCTTCCAGGGCTCCTTTGTTATAGTCTATCCAGAGAAGCAACAAAGGTAGGAATTAAGACAGAGACAGTGTAAATGGAGAGGACAGACATGGTCTAGCAAATATTTCTGACACCTCATGTGTAGCATTTAAGGACTTACTCGTTTTTTATTTTTTACTGTGATTTGGGTGAAAGTTTACAAAGGAAACTGGTTTTCAATTCAGCAATTCATGCATATTTTCTTTTGTGACATTGATTGTATTCCCCACAATGTAACAACACTTCCCACGGAGAACTGCATGACCTTTAAGGAAAAAAAGAGGTACAGAAAGGAAAACTTTGAGTAAGATCCAAAAAGGACCAAGTGGGCAGTTTTGTCAACAACTGATACAGGAAACTGGAAAACTTGAACTGGTTTGAGGTTGGTAGGAGTGGATAATGCGAAAAATTGTGGCCATGTTAAGTTAGAGGTGAGATATTCAAGTGCAGATGTTCAAAAGGCAGTTGCAAACTATCTGGAGACTAGCATGGAGACAAAGCTTTCAAGTACATTAGCATGTAAGTATGAGAAGAATAACTAAGGGGAGACTATGTGGAGTGAGAAGAGATCCAAGGATTGAGTTTTGTGGAGCACCAGATTTAAGGAGCCTGGGAGAGTCTGTTACGTACGGAATGATATGGGAGTGGGTTGAATAATGATCCTCAAAAGATCTGGCCAAGTCCTAACCCCTGGTACTTGTGAAAGTGTGACCTTACTTGGAAGTAGGTCTTTGCAATGTAATTAAATTAATGATCTCAAGATGTTCCAGATTATTCATTCTCTGCAGTGTTGAGCATGGCTTATCATGATCCACACATTCAAAAAACCTTTGCGTAATCAATAAAGCACAGGAAACATCTTTTTGGTATTCTTTGCTTTCAACCAAGATCCATCTGACATCAACAATGATATTCCTTGTTCCACGTCCTTGTCTGAATCTGGCTTGAATTTCTGGCCTTTTCTTCTTGTTGCAGCCATTATTGAATTACTTTAGCAATATTTTACTTCAATATAATATTAATGATATTGTCTGATGATTTCAGAATTCTTTTGGGTCACTTCTCTTTGAAATGGGAACAAATATGGATCTCTTCCAATGAGTTGGCCAGGTAGCAGTCTTCCAAATTTCTTGGCATAGATGAGTGAGTGCCTCCAATGCCACATCAGTTTGTTGAAATAGTTCAATTTGTATTCCATCAATTCCTGGAGCCTTGTTCTTTGCCAATACCTTCAATGTACCTTGGACTTCTTCCTTAAGTATCATTGGCTCTTGATGATATGCTACCTCTTGAAATGGTTGAACACTGATAATTTCTTTTTGATAGAGTGACTCTGTGTATTCCTTCCATCTTCTTTTGATGCTTTCTGTATCATTCAATATTTTGCCCATTTTACCCTTCAGTGTTGAAAGTCGAGGCTTGAATTTTTTCTTCACTTCCCTCAGCTTGAGGAATGCTGAGTGTGTTCTTCCCTTTTGGTTTTCTAACTTCAGATCTATGCACATTTTATTATAATATTTAACCTTGTCTTGTCGAGCTGCCCTTTGAAATTTTCTGTTAAGCTCTTTTACCTCCTCAATTCTTCCATTTGCTTTAGCATCTCTATGCTGAAGAGCAAGTTTCAGGGTCTCTTCTGACATCCATTTTGATCGTTTCCTTCTTGTCTTTTTCATGATCTTTTGCCTTTTTCCTATATGATATTCTTGATATCATCCCACAATTCCTCTGGTCTTTGGGCATTAGTGTCTAATTCATCAAATCTGTTTTTGAGATGATCTCTAAATTCAGATGGGATATGTTCAAAGTTGTATTTTGGCTCTTTTGTGGACTTGTTTTAATTTTCTGAACTTGCATATGAGCAATTGATGGTATGTTCCACAGTCTGCCCTTGGCCTTGTTTTGGCTGATGATATGGAACTTTTCCACTGTCTCTTTCCACAGATATAGTCAACTTGTATTCTGTATATTCCATCTGGTGACATGCATGTGTGTAGTCTTTTATGTTGTTTAAAAAAGGTATTTGCAATGAATAAGTCATTGGTGTGAAATTCTGTCATGTGATCTTCAACATAATTTGTGTTGCCAAGGCCGTATTTTCCAATATTTTCCAACCACTGATCCTTCCTCTTTGTTTCCAACCTTTGCATTCCAATAGCTAGTAATTATCAATACATCACGATTGCATGTTTGATCAGTTTTAGACTGAAGAAGTTGGTAGAATTATTCAATTTCATCATCCATGGCTTTAGTGGTAGTTGTGCAAATCTGAGTCATAGTTGTATTAACTGGTCTTCCCAGTAGGCATATTGATATTATCATAGACAGCATTGTACTTCAGTACAGGTTTTTAAATGCTCTTTTTGATAATGAATGTAACACCATTCCTCTTTGTCATTCCTGGCATAGTGAAAAATCATGTGATTGTAAGATTCAGAATGGCAAATACCAGTCCATTTCAGCTCACTAATGCCAAGGATATCGATGTTTATGTGTTCTGTTTCATTTTTGTCAACTTCTAGTTTTTGTAGATTCATACTTTGTACATGTCACGTTCCTATTATTAATGGGTATTTGCAGCTGTTTTCCCTTATTTTGAGTTGTGTACCATCAGCAGATGAAGGTCCTGAAAGCTTTCACCATTCCAGTGGTCAGGGTCAACTCTACTTTGAGGAGGCAGCTCCTTCCTTCCAAGTTGTCTTATCGAATGCCTTCCAATCTGAGGAGTTCATCTTCTTGCACTATATCTGACAATATTCTGGTGCTCCTTATCATGTTTCAATAGTCAATATTCTGGTGCTGACAGTGTTCCACTGCTGTTTTTCATCTGTTAAGTTTGTTGTACTGTGGTGGCTTGCTTGTTACTGTGACTTTGGAAGCTACGACAGCAGGGTCACCCTTGGTAGACTGGTTGTAGCTGATCATATGCTATTCATAAGGTTTTCAGTGTGTAAATGTTCAGAAGTAGTCTGCCACTTCTGAGTCTGTTTTAGTTTGGAAGCTCAGCTGAAACCTGTCTACCATGGGTGACATAGCTTCCAGCATCACAGCAACACACAAGCCACCACAGTGGGACAAATGGAAAAAGAGTGGTAGTTCTGACCTTAGTATCCCACTAAAGCTTATGGTAGCTTTCCCATGGGTGTTCCTCGGGGACGGGGGGTTGGGCAGGGGGGCAGGAATACAAGTATATTTAAATTTGGAAAAGTTTTATCCACTAAATCCATTTTAGTGTCTTTTGTGGGAAGAATCTGTTGGTCCTATTATTACATACACAAAACCCCAAATTTTGTATCTGACAAGTGGCCTTACCAACAGGGACTACCCTGATCAGTTGCTGATCCTGTCCCCAGGAGTATGAATCTGGGTTAACCACCAGCTTAGTGGTTAAACTCAGGGTTAAGAGAAATGACTCTGAGATGAAGGCAGACTAGGAAGAAGGAGAGATGGACTACTTTCGAATATTTAGTCACCAAAATTATGAAAATGTTCCTGTAAGATACAGAAAAGGAAGACAGTGACAGAGATTGGAATGAAGCATCTAGAAGCCAAGGAACACCAGGAATGAAACCATCCCTGATGACAGCTTGATTTTGGACCTGTGGCCTCTAGAATTGTGAGGAAATTCTTGTTGTTTTAAGCCACCTAATTATGGACATTTTCATGACAATCTTAGGAAAGGAATACAGACTGAAGTAGTGAGTAGCCTCACTTGTCTGCTTCCCTCTCTGTTGGTGATCCCTACAGAAAATGGATTTGGTTAGCACCAGAGGAGAAGACAAGGTAGGGGTAGGGAATTTCAAGAAGTAAGATTTCATATGTGCCCTTGGAGTTGACATTGAGTTATTAGTAATCATTTTTAGGAGTGCTGATGTGGCGCTGCAGATTAATGCGCTGGGCTGCAAGGCCAGATTGAACCTCAAAGTCAGCGGTTCAAGCTCACCAAATGCGTCTCAGAAACCCTATACAGGGTTGCTACCAGTCAGAACTGACTCATGGCACTTACCAACAACAACAACCCTTTTCAGAGAGTTTCTTTAGAGGGATGTTATTTTTATTGTTATACGTCATCAAGTCAGTTCCAGCTCACAGTGATCCTGCATAGGGTTTCCCAGGAGTGGCTGGTGAATTGGACCCAACAATCTTGCTTATCCTATACCTCCGCTCCATACCAGGACTCCATTAGAGGGATGCTGTTGTTATTGTTAAGTGCCGTCGAGTTGGTTCCAACGCATAGCGACCCTGTATAGGGTTTCCAAGGAACGACTGGTAAGCTTGAACCACCGACCTTGTTGCTGCTCAAAGGGCTTTGCAGTCTGACACATTAGCCCACAGCGCCACACCAGGACTCCATTAGAGGGATGTTGTTGTTGTTGAGTGCCGTCGAGTCTGTTCCGACCCATAGCTACCCTGTATAGGATTTCCAAGGAGCGACTGGTGAGCTTAAACCACTGACGTTGTAGCTCAAAGGGCTTTGCAATCTGACGCATTAGCCCACAGCACCACACCAGGACTCCATTAGAGGGATGTTGTTGTTGTTGAGTGCCATCGAGTCTGTTCCGACCTATAGCTACCCTGTATAGGGTTTCCAAGGAGCAGCTGGTGAGTTTGAACCACTGACCTTGCAGTTCAAATGGCTTTGCAGTCTGGTGCATTAACCCACTACGCTACACCAAGACTCCATTAGAGGGACAGAGGGTAGCATTTTGATGAGTTGTAGAGCATGGTGACTCTGTAGGATAAGTACTGGACTGTGAACCACAAGGCCAGTGGTTCAAGCTCAGCAGGCACTCCATGGGAGAAAACAGAGACTTTCTGCTTCCGCGATGACTTATAGCCTTGGTCCTATACGGGGTTGGTATAAGTTAAAACTGACTCAATGGCACTTAACAGTAAAAGAAGTTGGAGAAGTGGAGGGAGTGATGTGGTTGACTTTTTTTTTTTAAGTTTTTAGTTGTGAATTGAGTGATAGTTTACATGGGAAAACATCAGTTTTACACTCATCCAATTGTATTTTGTTTTATTGCAATGATTAAAATCCCCTCCATGAATCATCGTTCAACAGTATTTGCTTCTATTCCCTCTGTTTTTCTTTTTTTTTTTTGATGTACACAAAACCATTCAGGAATGTATAATCATTTAAACAACCAAGGGCACATTCTGCAAACCTGACTCGTGGCCGCCAGCACACAATCTTTGTCTTTTCCTAGGTCTAGAGTCCTCAGCTGCTCTCTCTCTCCATGTTCTCATCTCTGCTTCCATCTCTGGTGTCGCTGCCTCTCTGCATAGGGTCCCACATTCCGCTCGTGCTCTTCTCCCTTGATGGTCCTAGGGTCCATTGTTCCTGGAATGTAAGATTAACTACTCCCCACTTTTTGTTACAAAACTTCTATCTTTACAGTTGTGACAGTTGCAATTAGTCATGATAACATTTACTCACTATTGAATCATAAGAATCTTATCCCCATCTCCTTTCACCATACCCATCTAGACAAAGTGAAAACTACTCAGTGGGGATTCTACCTTCCCCTGCACACTATGAAACTAAACTCTCTCTTGAAAACTTGTAAGCCGGTCACTTCATGCCTCTATTGCCCCCTCATTTTATGAGCCAATGTCTAAGTTTCCCATTCCTATCTACCCTGTATACAGAGGGGATAGAATTGATACTTGATGTTGGCTGACTCTTTTGAGAAGATGAATAGTTAAAGAAAGTTGGAGAGAAAAACAGATAGTGAGATGGATGTAGTGTGAAGGGAAGTGATTTTAAGGTGGATAGATTTAAGCCTACTTGCTGGCTAACATGAGTTTATCCAGGAAAGAGAGGAATTCGAAGATCTAGGCAAGATAGGGACTTCCACTTCATGCAGGAAAAGCCGGAGGAATGGTCAGCTACAAATGTGGGGCTCAGGTTGTGCCCCTGTTTTGCTCTTTCCCAACAATCCCTTTTATTCTTTTGTACATTTCTCTGTGGATTAGCTGGAACTTCACCATCCCCTCATAGGGAATAAGCCAACAGAAGGTGTGTTTGTTTTCTATCATTCCTCCACGTTTTCTTTCTGCTTCATGGATCTGAGGATGGCAGCAGTGAGACTCCAGTCTCCTTCCTTCTTCTTTAGATTGTCTCAGTTAAACTTCACTTATCTGTCTTGCTCTACCTATTCCTGTTACATGCGGAGGGTAAATGTGGTTACAGTTTGGTCCATGGTGTTTCACTGTGCAAGCTGATGCTATAGTTTAGGTCTGTAAGCTTCCCCTGGAGAGGGACGCATCAGTTGTGCTTGATAACTAGATCATTCACATGCCTTCAGTTGAAGGTCTTTAACTTACTGTGATTCCCAGAAAAACTCTCAAAATAAAATGTGAGCATTCTCCTGCTTTTTGACCAGGCTACTGTGACTCCTTAGCGTAGTGGTTATGAATCAGGCTGCTAACCTCAAGGTCAGCAGTTCGAAACTACCAGCTATTCTGCAGGAGAACGATGAGGCTTTCTGCTCCTGTAAAGATTTGCAGCCTCGGAAACCCTGTGTAGGGTCACTATGTCGGAACCGACTCCACGGTACTTAACAACAACAACTGTGACTCAGTCTCTTTAGTTAACTGGTGGGTTCTTTAGGTTTACTTTCTCCATGGAAGACTAGATTGGGTAGCAGTAGGTTCTCAGAATCCCTGTGCTGTAATCCTGCTCCTCACCTCTGCCTTGGCTTCACCACATCCTTGGACCTCTCTGAGATGATCATGTGTATCACAATGTCTTTACTTTGAGATCTCTGAGTGGTGTAGCATGATAACAAACTGGCTGATGTGTGCAGTGGGGGAGTGTTAATTTCTTTGGCAAGCAGTGGGAGGCTGGTGAATCGATTGGTGGGAATCTTTTCTTAGGACTAGGACAGTCATCCACATGACCTTAAGCAAGAAAAGGTAGTAAGGTCATAAGAGGCCAGGCAGTTAATTTAGAAGGGAATTAAGTTGAAATTGTTCCTGCTAAGGAAGCTGAAACTTTTTCAGTGGCTCTCCAACTGTGGCCAGTAAAATCAGTGGAAAATTAATCAGTGATGGGTTACTTGATATCATAAAGACCCAAGCGATTCATCGAAGGAATTTTTCTACTTGTCAACTGGTTGTTAGAGTTTAGTTTAGATTGAGTTCAACGGCACTAGAAAGGAGAGTTGGGTGGAGAACTGTAATACAAATTGCAAGACTTAATGTATTATTTTTCAATTTCCCTGTTGACAGTTAAAGAGCAAGGGCCAAATGGAATGCACTCTTTTAAATGACAACATGGACACAGTGGGATTGTAGGGAAGCCATTGGTAGCCAAACCTAGTTAATATCAACTCAGGTAAATGTTCTCCATCACTGGCCCCTTCCCCTCAACTCAATTATTAAAGGATTAAAGGACTTCCCCAATGGACTTCCTTAAATATTTAATGATGTTGCACAGCATTGCCGAGGGTGATCTGTTACAGCGAAGTGATTCCAGCTTTGCCCTGACATTACTGATTAATCGGAGAAAAAAGATGGTTCCAAAGCTTTATCTTACCTTTAATATGGTGAGACTCACCATAAATAAAGTCACATGCCATGGAATCCAGGTGAGGAGGGGTCGGCATTCATGTCCCCGAATTTTACCAGAGTAAACTTCTTTCACGGGACAAAGTGGAGGAAGACTGTATCTGACCTGTGGCCCTCTAATTGGTTGTGACACTTGTCCAGATAGTACTTACTCTTTCCTTGAATAGAATTGTGTTTTTAGGAGACGTTAATGGAGAGAGTCCTTGGAATAAGACATCATACTTGGTTAAGTGGAGGGCCAATGAGAAAGAAGAGGATCCCCAACAAGATGGATTAACACAGTAGCAGCAACAGTGGGCTCAAATGTGACAACAATTGTGACGATGGGGCAGGACCTGGTAGTGTTTTCTTCTGTTGTGCGTAGGGTCACTCTGAGTTGGGACCGACTCAACTGCACCTACCAGCAACAACAACAATGGAGAGATGTGTCCAGTGTCTTGGTTTGATGTTGTAATTATGTGTATATGGTGGTCACTTACAGGCTTCTTGTGCTTTGAGTTGTGGATTTTTTGTTTATTTTCTTAATAGTAATACACATATACAGGGACACACTCTGTCCCCCTTGTGTGTGTGCGTGTATATGTTGTTAAATGCCGTAAAGTTGGTTCCAACTCATGATGACCCTGTATAGGGTTTCCAAGGAGCAGCTGGAAGGTTTGAACTGCCAACCTTTTGGTTAGCAGTCTAGTGCTTATCTTACAGCTCCACACTAGGACTTCATATATACAATCATCATGGGGCAAGGTGAGAGGTGTAATCTGTGGCCAGGAAACTGAGTCGATGCTTTTTGGTTTCTGTGGGAACTCAACCCATATTCTTAGACGTACTGACACCAAGGGTTAAACAACTGAGCTAGTCAGCCACAATCAAATTTGAAAACTAGGAGCATGAACTCTCTGGTTAGGCAGGTTTGTGGTGGGGTGAGCCAGAAGGAGGGTTGAGGGTGTCGTATAGGACAGTGACTGACATTTTCCTGATGGGTGGCATCTCTCTTACTATTGACTCTTCATGGTGGGAGATTGTAGACCTCACTGAGGGCCTTATCATGAACCCTCCAGTATTTAGAAGTCCTGGATTTTTAAAAAATTTAAAGTCTTATTTGGTGTAGGATCTCCTAGTTTGGATTTTTTGTTGGTTTCCAAGTTGGAGTTCAAATTATCATCATTCTTCCTGTATTCCTTTCTATTTTCACTTCCAAAAGATAAAGCCATTTAAATGCATTCTTTTTTCCTTTTATTCTCTGAGTCTACTATTTAGTTAAAGATACTGTTATATTTAAAGAAATATTTTAAACTCTTAGTTTTGTTCAGCTTAAAGAGTGAATCTAAGTCTTAGTTTTTTTCAGTTTGAAGAGTAAGCTTTAATTAATTCATTTACTCACTTATTCAGCTACTATCTATTGGGTGTCCACTATGTGCTTAACAACAATAGCAACAACTGTGTTGTTGGGTTGTTATAGGAACCTAGGAGACAGCAGTGAACAATAACAAGAAAAAGAGGACTCCTGACCTCATGGAGCTTACAATCTAGAGAGGAAGAAAGACAATGAGCAAACAAATAAATACAATATAAAATACAATGTGCATACATTTAATTCTATGGCCCCTTCTTGATGTTTTTGCTCAGCTGTCCATTTTCCTCAAAGAGGCTTACCTGACCACATGTTTTACGTTGTAAACCAACCTCCACACTCTCCATCATCCCATATGTTTCTCTTTTTCCAGACTACCTATCCCCTTCTGGCATGTACTATAATTATCTATTATGTCGAGTTATTCTTCGTTTTCCCTTTTGACTGTAAGATCCATGAGAATAGAGACCTTTATTGTATCCACTGAGGAGAGCCCAACACTAGTTTTATTCACTGGTCTAAAGCTTGGAGCTTAGTGACCATTATGAAAGGCCTGGGGAGCTGCAAAATGGAAAGTATTAAGTCCCTTCTCACATTAAGAGTTAATAACATTGTAAGAATGGAGGCTGTGAAGACACACAGACACTTCCCTTCCCAACACATATACAGACATAGGTTCAAATCCCACCTCAGTTTTTTGGCAACTTATTAAATCTCTGAGGAATCTCGACTTCCTTGTTTCTAAAAGGTAGGAACTATCTCTTTACATGTGTTGTAGAGTTTAAAGATTATGTATGTTTATAAAGCCTCTAGTAAAGATCATCAGAAAAGTAGCTAATTATATTAGTAATTTACTCACTAGTGTGTAGCAGTGTCCGCCAACTGTAGATTGTGCCCAGATGGTCAATTTTATTTCTTATATCAGTGATTTCTTTCAGTACTCTTTAACCTTGGCATTACTGTTTTAAGAAATCTCAGTGGGTATACTTAATATTTTGAAAGGATATAAAAGCAGACAGATTGCTTTGTAAAATAAAAACACACATTAGGTTCAAGAAAGAAAAATCAAGAGCAAGAAATAAAATAACTTTGTTTGGAAACAGGAGTTTTGAAACAGATACTGCTTTCTCATCATCATCGGTTTCTATGAACTGATTGATAAACAGCAGCCATATAGTATTTATTTGTTACAGTAATTCCAACTGAAAGGTAAGTAGCAAATTTGTTAAGAAGGCTTATGTTTACCCGTCATTGCCAGTTGTGATAATCTGATAGCAACTGAAGAGTGAATTCAGTTCTACTTACTTGATTATAGCTTTGAGGAAGAAATAAAGTACTAGAATTTTCCACAAATATGTGTGAACTTTCCATCTCTTATATTTAACGCTCTCTCTCAGAAAGTATGGAGTCCTGGTGTGGCACTGTGGGTTAATGTGCTAGACTGAAAAGCTGTTTGAACTGAAAGGCTGGCAGTTCAAGCTCACCAGTTGCTCCTTGGAAACCCTATACAGGATCACTATGGGTTGGAATCGACTCGATGGCACTTAACAACAACAACAACAACAACAACTCAGAAAGTATGCACAATAGCAAGGCTTATTAAGTTATTGAATATCCTTTATAAGCAAGACCACAGAACAGACTTCAGTTAGTCAATTTGATAGTAACAATTTAGTTCGTGGGCGTACACTCCAACTTTCAAATGCATCTAGACACTCATGCATGTGTGCATACACTACGCGAATATTTCTGCTTTTACAAGAGAGTTCAAAGTCTTAAGAGTTCTGTCTTTGAATTTGTACTCTAATGGAAAATCACATACAGTCTCTCTCGACCCTCCTACTATTTGCTTAGAAGTGTCCATGCAAACCTTACTGGCAGCTAGTATTGAGAACCTAAATGGAGAAAAGTCATATTTTAAATCATACAAATTATGCCTAAATTACAATCCAGTTTTCTTTCTATCCATTTCAGAACTCCAAACTATATAATTTACATGAAAAGACTTACCTCTTTTAATAAGAGGGAGGTGTTTTAGTGGCACAATTCACAGCCAGAAAACTCATGAATTATCGGCAGCTTGACTGTAACTGTGTATGCTCTAGGATGGAATTTCTCCCTGAGAAGCCTTGGAGGGGAGCTCTGGTCCTCCTGCAGCTGCCCAGTGGGCAGTGGCTTCTAGACCCATTGGCCAGAGAAGGGGAATTTGGACTTAATACCTCTTGCAGCAGATCTAAGAGTCTGGCCTAGGTTCCACTGCTGGCTTCTCAGTTGCTACAGACTTGCTATGTACAAAGAAGAGAGCACTTTCTCTCAGCTTCTTTCACAGCAAAGACAACTTTCAAGTAAAAGGAATTTGGTTCTCAGTGGAATTTGTTAACTTAAGCACCACTGTCAAGTACTTAAGCCTTTCCCCTAATGTTGTTTGTTGTTGTTGAGTGCCATCAAGTCAGTTCTGACTTTTAGTGACCCTATATAGGACTTTCAAGGAGCAGCTGGTGACCTTGTGTTTCAAACAGACCTTGGGGTTCAGTGCTTATCCTGCAACGCCATGCCACTCTTTCCTGTAGTAAGTCAAGCAGTAATGTATCTTCAGTCTTGAAGTAATGGCAGCTGGGTTGAGAGTCAAACAGATATGAGTTTGAATCCTAGATATGCCATTTATTAGTTATGTGACCTTGGGTGGGTTATTTGATGTCTCTCTCAGTTTCTTGATTTGTAAAATTATGATAGTAATGTTGCCAACCTCAAAGGAATATTATGAAATGAGATGATGGATATACATAATTTAAAACAGAAAACATTAATTCTCATCATCTTTTTATCATCATCATTATGGAATTGACAATAAATGGTCTTTGGAATTCTGTGCATCTTTTAATTTTGTCTTGTTCTTTTTCAAGTGAGTTGCAGCTTGATTAGTTGATATTTTTGGCAATCTACTTGACTGATCAATTCATATCTTTTGTGGGCTGGTCTGCAGTCTCATGCAAATGGTTCATACTAATTCATTCTTGTTGGTGGAGCTGTTTTGTGTGTTCTGCCTCAGCTTCATCTACATGGGTCCAGCTATCAATTACCCATATTAGTCTCCTGTGCACCTACATCTTTAATGGTTACTGTGTTTAACTTACTTGAGCTTGAATTTGTTCACCTTTGTGGGTTAGGCATTGGGCTGTTAACTGCAAGGCAAACTGTTGAAACTGAACAGCCACTCGGAGGGAGAAAGATGAGGCTGTTTATTTCTGTAAGGGCTTACAGTCTTGGAAACCCTACACGTGGTTGCTATGAGTCGGAATCGATTTGATGACAGTGGGTTTGCTTTGGTTTGATAAGGGAAAAGGAGTCCTTGAATGGCATAAACAGTTAATGCACCTGGCTGTTCACTGTAAGATTGGAGGTTCAAGTCCATCCAGAGGACCTGGTAAGAGAGGCCTGGAAGTCTGATTCTGAATCATCAGTCACTGAGAACACTATGCATTACCGTTCTACTCTGACACATGTGGGCTTTCCATGAGTCAGAGTCAACTCAAATGGCAGCTATTTTGTTTTTGTTTTTATAAGGGGAATGCTAATCAATTTGTACACACATGGTTGTGGCAGATGAGACACTCCATGCAAGCATTCTTCAAAATCTGTAAAAAAGAAACCCCCAAAAAACCATGCAGCTGAGAGACTCGAAGAGACTGAAGATCGTGTCCTCACACAGTTTTCCATGATGTGGTTGGGCATCAGGCTCGTTCCCTAATGGGGAGTCCCCTTCTCTTTACTGTGTGGCTGCTGCTTTCTTTGTATGGCAGAGTGCAGAAGATGCTGTCTGTTCCAATTGCTAGGCTGGGTAGAAATGCCATTCTAATCCTTTTGATGAAAATTGAAATTCAAGCAGTTCTGGACAATTCTGTTGCTAAGCAGATAAGTTCAAATCACTCTCCAAGAATAAATGAAGTCTTTTTTTATTAATTTTTTTTAAGGTACCTATCTCTTTCTTTAGTGTAGTGGTTACAAATCGGGCTGCTAACCTCAAGGTCGGCAGTTCGAAACTACCAGCTGTTCCATGGGAGAAAGATGAGGCTTTCTGCTCCTGTAAAGATTTGCAGCCTTGGAAACCCTGTGCAGGGTTTCTATGAGTCGGAACCGACTCCACGGTGCTTAACAACAACAGTCTCTTTCTTATATGGTTACCTGACAGAATGAATGTTGATTGAGAAACAAAATAAGCAATGTTGGATCTCTTAACATTGTAAATTGCCCTCTCTGCCCACTTCTTCTCAATTTGGGCACACATAAATTTGGCTATCAATTACTATAATTGTATCTTGAACCCATAAAATATTTGTAGCTTATGTATATGTTTGTCCATATATAGGCATAAACATATGGAACCATTGGACTTTAGAGCTGGAAGGTAATCCATAGATAATATACGAAGGGGTTTCAGAAAGTTGGTGGAATTAAAATGTAATGGGATTTTCCTGCAATTGATTTGCCTATCTTGTATTTTTGAAAACTTTTTACTGTGATTCGAATGAAGGTTTACAGAGCAGATCATCAGGTTTACATTGAACTTGTCCTACACTTCATTTCATCTCAATGATTGCAGTCCTCTCAGTGTAACTTCACGTATCCCGCTTCCTCCCTGTGCTTCTTCTTTCCCAACCCTTCTGAAATTTGCCCTTGGGTAAATACTGCCCTTTTGGTCTCAAATGGTTAACCAATTCTATGGTGTGTGTACTTCATTAGTACTTTTGTCCCCTATGTACCTATTGCATGGGTAAAAAGTGAACAATGGGGGTGAGTTCAGTTCCAGACTTGAATTACCAAGGGTCCCTTGAAGGCCAAGAGAGCCAAACTTCATCTCTCTTGTACTTCAGACATATTATCAGGAGGGACCAGTCACTGGAGAAGGATAACATGTTTGGTAGGTGGAGACTCAGAGAAAAAGAGGAAGACCCCCAGCGAGATGGATTGGCCAAGTGGCAGCATCAGTGGGCTCAAGTGTGGCAACAGAAGTGAGGTTGGCCCAGGGCTGGGCAGTGTTTTTTGTTTTGTTGTGCATATGGTCGCTATGAGTCGGTACCAACTTGATGGCACCTAACAACAACAACAACATAGTCTTGGAGTTCCACCAATCTCTGTTTGACTCATAAGCCTGGTTCTTTCTTTTTAGGATTTTGAGTTTTGTTCCACGTTTTCTCCCACTCTATGCAGAACCTTCTAATGTGATTCCTTTTAGAGCAGTTTGTAGTGTTAGCTGGGCATCATTCAGTTCTGCTGGTCTCAGGGTCATGGAGACTGATGTTCACGTGGTCCTTTAGTCCATGGACTAATTGTCTCTAAGCATCTTTAATTTTCATCACTCTTCTTTCCTCTAGACAGAGAGACTAATATTTGCACCTTAGATGACTGCTCACTAGTTCTTAATATTCCAGTCACTACTCACCAAAGTGAAGTGCTGGTGTGATGCTGTATGATAAGCACTAGCCTATTAACTATAAAATTGTTGGTTCAATCCACCAGCTACTCCTTGGAAGCCCTATATAGGGTCACTATGAATCGGAACTGACTGCTCAACCCTTAATAGCAACAACAATTCACCAAAGTAGGATGTAAAACGTTGTTTTTGTGGTCTGTGTTATGCCAATTGGCCCTAGGGTTCCCTGAGACTATGGTCCTGAGTGAACTCCTAGGCCCCACAACTCATTCCCTCAAGGTGTTTGGTAATGTCTAAGAAGTTTCCATGACTTTGCCCCCTGTGTGCTCCACCACATTCATAATGATGTTTGCAGCAAAGGAAAATAGCCATGTACAAATATCCAGTGTCTAACAACAACATATCCCCACTCTCTCTTCCATACCCATTCAGCTTGTATAGTTGTTCATGTATATCCATGTATCTACCTGTAGGTCACTGTTATTTCAAGATTCCACAAGCTTTTTGAAACCCTCTTGTAAAGTATGATAAAACACAGGAGAGAGGCTGCTTAATTTCATATCTTTATTTTTAAAGTGCATCTACCTTGTTTTTTTTTAATCCATTGGGCAACCTCTTTCTTTTAATTGCAATGTTTACTTAGTTCATTAACATTGAATGCAATTAGTAAAATTATTGGAGTTATATCTTCTGTTTTATTTGTTTTCTAGTTACCTTTTGTTACTACTTTCTATGCTTTGTTGCTCATTGATTGCCTTTGGATTAGTGGGATCTTTTTAAGAATTCATTTTAATTTGCCTACTGGCTTTTTAATTGTACCTCGTTGTAATATTATTACTTTTTTCAGAGGTCGCTTCTGGGATTGTGATATAAGTCTTTAACCATTCACACTGAAGTTAAGATTATTATTGTATCACTATGTGTAACATATAAGGACCTTGAAACAATGTACACCCATTTACTTCTTTCCCCTGTTCTTAATGCTGTGGTTGTCAGTCTTTTGTTGTTGTTGTTGTTCTTCCAATTCAATAAGTTGAATTGACTCATCAACTCTTGTTACCATTTCCAATCTGCTGTTAAGATCATTCAGTAATTTTTTTTTTTAAATTTCAGATATTGTATGTTTTACTTCTAGATTTATAATTTCTTATATAGTAACTAGTAGCCACATGTATGTGGTGTTGTAAGCACTGGGCTGCTAACCATAAGGTTGGCAGTTCAAACCTGTAAGCTGCTCTAGCGTAGTGGTTATGAATCGGGCTGCGAACCTTAAGGTCAGCGGTTCGAAACTACCAGCCGCTCCACGGGAGAAAGATGAGGCTTTCTACTCCCGTAAAGATTTACACCCTCGGAAACCCTGTACAGGGTCGCTATGGGTCGGACCCTGCTCGATGGCACTTAACAACAACAACAACAACAAACTCAAACTGTAAACTCATCTTCCTTGTGGTGAGCTACAACTAGAATCTCAGTTCAGTTCTTTTATCCTTAACTGAGCTGCTAACAGTCTACCCAGATGTGTGGTTTAGGAGTCAGCTAGAGATTTGGGCAGAATTTCTATACAGAGAGGACTCCCCTCTCTGGTCTTTCTGGATTTCTCATTTTGCTTTCAAGCTGTTGTGGCTGCCCCACCTTGCCTGGGTGAATCATGTGTCTGTCTTTGCTGGGTTTCTTCCTGGCTAGAGGGTGCAGAGATGTGAGGGGGAAGCTCAGTTCTAGACCTGTGGGGCTGGCACCAGGTAGGTCACACACTAGGACTGCTTTCCACATGCCCAGCGGCAATGAGCAATGTGGGCAGCTGTCTCCATGACCTCCCTCCACACGCTTGACAGGTTGTTGCTGGAGTTGAGTCTAACATCTGGCCAAGTGAACACTGTCCTCGACGCTAATCACAGAGCACAGACCTGGCCCACTGGTCAGCTAATAGAATACACAGGTTTCTGTGTGCAATAGTGAAAGAGAGCTAAATTAGGATGCCCAGAACAAAACTCAGTGCTGTCACGTTGACTGGGCCTCAGAGTGACCTTAGAGGACATAGGAGAACTGCCCTAGCAGGTTTCCAAGGCTGCAGACCTTTACAGAAGCAGAATTCTATGTCTTTCTCCCATGGAGTGAAGAGTGAGTTTAAACCACCCTTTCTGTGAGCAGCCTAATGCATTAACAACTGTGCCACCAGGCCTCCTTAAACAAGGGTACAGTGGAATGTTTTTGTCAATGAGTTTCCTTTTTCTCCCCAATCTATGTCTTATACTTTCTTCCTTCTCTCCCTTTTCACTCTCATTTCTGTTACCTAGTCTAGACCAAGAGGCAGGATGAAGTCCTGAGATTAGGCCTCCATTTTAGATAGCTTGTTTGAATTGTAAGGCTGGAGGTTCAAGCTCACCACAGCTCCTGGGAAACCCTATACAGAATCAACTCAATGACACTTAACAACAACAACAACAACAACATTTTTTCCATTAAAGTTTCTTGTTGGACTCTCAGTCGAGGTGGTGGTAGTGGCAGTATTGTGGGCCTCCCCTTACCTTTGAGACTTCCCGAATTAAGGCTTCTTAGTGAGAAGGATTTATAATTGAGACAATGCTGCCTTAGCAGCTTTTAATTACACTTGACTCCTTCCAAATCTCCTGCTGGCAGTAGCGATCTTGTTGAAAAGGGACTGGGCAGAGAGCAGTGTGGGAGGTGCTCTTTCCCTTGACAAGGTTCCGGCTGCAGCTTCACTCCTTGGAGGTGAAGACTTGAGAAGGTGGGAACTTGAAGTTGTCAGTGGTGGGGTAATTAAAAAATGTAGAATGTTTGGCACAGCAGAGCAATGGCTGCCTTGTGTCTGGAGTCTTTTCTTGGTAGGTCTGGAGTAGAATTTTTTTCTCAGGACTCAGCAATAGCTCTGCCCTTGCCTCCTGGTTATTTGGCACACCAGTGGACCAATGTGAGTCTTCAGAAGATCTCTCTCGGAAGCCTGGCTAGTCCACTTGGGATCAGGGTGACCTTTAGTTGGTTCTGGGTGTATGCAAAGGTAGAGTTAGCCCATGGTTTGTGTTGGCCTTCATCTTACCTCTTGGGATCTCATGTCTCACGTGCAGAGCTGCTGTTGCTTCTTGTGGTCCCATTGTGGTCCTTTCATACTGTCCCTTTCTCATCTCTATTGCCCTCAACTCATAAAGTCCATTCTACTCTCAGTGAGCTCATTCACGCTCTAGGTGTAACTGACATCTGAAGAAGAATGATTTTCAAATCTTAAACCTATCATACTTACCTTTGCCCCAGTTTCTAGATCCTTTGTTTCCAATTGCCTATCCAGGATTCCTGGTGTGGTGTCGCAGATTAATGCACTGGACCTACCGCAGAGTTGGTTTGAATCTTAAAATCAATGGTTCAAACTCACCAGCCACTCCCCACAAACTGTATACAGGGTCTCTATGAGTACTTAACAACAAGAACAAATCAAAGTGATTAGAGCTAAGTGAGTTGTTGAGCAGTCTAGGTTTAGCAGTGTTTTTCAAGAGAACCTCAGCACAGTTGACATTTTGAGCCAGATAAGTCTTTGTTGTGGTTGCTGTCCTTTCATTGTGGATGTCTAGTAGCATCCCTGGCCTCCACTCAGTATATTTCAGTAGTAACTTCAGTTGTGACTATCAAACATGCCTTTAGATATCACCAAATGTCCCTGGGGGAAAAACAAAACAAAACCCTCCGTTGAGAATCACTGGGATAGGGTGATTTTAGCGACTGGAATCAGAACCACATGGGGCTGAGCTTGTTTGAGGGCAAAGAAGAGATCCTAGAGGATCTTGGCAAAAAACAGGGCATGGAGGGTCTGGTAAGAGCTGAGTGAAGACAAGGATACCATCACTTGCAGAAAGAAGCTGTGCTGTAGATCAATAGGCCAGAGGTCTAGTCTTGGCTCTCCTCTTAACTAGCTGGCCGAGGCAACTGATTTTGTTGGGGCTCAATTTCTTTATCCATCAAATGAGAAACTGGACTAGATGATTCTTTCCCCATTTGTTCAATACCAATTCTAAAAAGCTGCCCTTACCGGTGGATGGACTGGTCTCTTCTAAGGGAACAAACAAACAAACAAACAAACATAAAACAGGCAGGGAAGCAGTTGTGGTTAATATTATCCTTATTTGCAGATATTCTTAGCTGATCCTGAGAGAAACACACATTGCCTAGAGGGTGCAGAGAGATACTGAACCTCGGAAGCCATCATATGGAAATCGGACTCACTGACAGTTCAGGCATGTCCCAAAACCAAATATATTCCCTCCCATCTCATCTGCCCACTTCCCCTCCTCCCCTCCTCCAGCGCCTTTAATCATCATTTCCACCCAGCCTCCTCCAGCCTATCGGAAAGGTCTGAGAGACTGGTGATGGATTTGACTGAACAGTGTGTAATATAAAAGGGCAGAGCTGAGCCTGAAGGGACCGGGGGCTGCATGAGCTCCAATATTGCTTCCTCCAACAGGGCAGTGCTGGGGAGCCCCTCTGGGATTACTCACACAATATTACTGCCACCGGTGAAGGTGGAGGAGGAGGGGAGGCAGGCAGGCAAGGGGGAGGGTCTTAGGATAGCTGCAGAGGAGGACAAGAATAACAACAACAATCATGGCAATATTTTAATAATAGTAAAAATAGTAATAATTGTGTGGTTTTTGTTCTGGGTTTATTAACTTTGGGAAGTCTGGCTTATTAACTCTCCTGTCTTATTAACTTTGAGAAGTCTTTGCTCATCATAGTATATGCCTGAGGCTTGCTGATGCGTTTGAGTTCATCAGTCTCCGGCTCTCAAAGAGAGAAAGGGGCACAGGAGAGAGAGGAGGAGGGAGGCGCAGTGATATTTGAAGTAATTAGAGAGCCTTTATTGAAATCAAATGCACAGGCAAGAAATGGTAATTAACTGAGAGAAGAGGATGCTCTGTTCTCTCCCACCCAAGGACCACGAGGCTGTCATAGATAATCCTCATCTTGGGGGCACTGGATGGTTTGTGAAAAGGCAGTGTTGGAAGGAATGTTTTTTTGTTGTTTTTTTTTTTTTTTTTAATAGAGCTCTAAATTGGAACAGTGCAGGAAAAGTAGTGCAAGTCTCATTCTCTACTTACCATTGATACAAAATAAAATAAAATGGAAAGGTTTAATTGGAAATTTGAGTTCCGTTCTTGAAGTTATTCACTAGTATTGATAATCCAGGATTCACTATGTGAGGGAAGAAGTTGATTATATGGGTCCAGGAAGGTGGGATAGGGAACTTTTGATGAGAGTCATGGCAAGGAGTGAGATTTGGGGTCAAATTCATTATTTAAAAAATGAATCCTGGTATTGGTACTATCTGGTGATCTTGTACACTGGATATCCTCAGTTTCCCTACCGAGCTAAGGAATGGGTAGAGAGCTATTCAGCTTAATTTAAGGAAGACTTCTGAACACTGCTTTTTAACTTAGAGGTAGCAAGTCCTTGATTAGGATGGTGATGTGGAAGTGTCAAGGATCATTCTTACATTTCTTGAATGTCTACTGTTTCAGTGCAAAGAAGACAAGTGGCTTACCAAGAAAGAGCTGATGATCAAAAGAGCACTGGATTTAGAGCTAGAAAACCCAGGTTTAAGACACCCTTTGGACTTCAGTTTCTTCATCTGTCAAAATAGGACAAATTATGTCTCTGACAGGGTTGGTATAAGGATTGCATGAACTAATGAAAATTGAGTAATGCTTTCTAAACTCTAAGGAGCTGTCCAGCTTTCAGGTTAAAAACAAGTGTTGCCATTATGAATCTTTATTGTTATCTGACGAGCCTGATGCTTCATGGTTCTGTAGTTGCAGTCATTCATTCTCTTTCTTACCGCATCTCTGGCGGTTGTGCTTTGTGTTCGGCCTCCTGGAGCTGGACGGTAAAGAGCTGCTCTGTCAACATTGACACAGAGATTGCTCTGTGTCTGGATGTATTCAATCAGTCATTTCACTTGCAGCTTCTTTTGTCAGTGCTTTGAGACTCATGGCCAAAATGCACTGTGGACGCGCAAAGGCTCTCCTGTATTATGGGGATTTACTTCTAATTAGGAGAGTATCAAGTCGAGGACCGGGCCCCTCATCAGGGCAGAGCTGCTCTTGGGTGAGTGGAAAGAGGTCTCGACTGGAGCCCTGGATTATACTGCGTGGTCCAGCGCAGGCTTGATGAAGACCAGACATTCAGTCCCAGGCAGACATTAGTCTTCCCTTGCTGACTGTGCTCCTCCCTCACACCTTCTGCAGGTAGTCTGCCTGAGTGAGCAAGACCATTTAAGTAATCATCTCCCCTATTCAACATCCATTCCACATGGTCTGCCCAGTGTTTGCAATGTGCCAGGTACTTGTTTTAAATGAACCATCCTTCTCACTGACTGGAATCTCTATTAGGTGTTTGATGTGGCCACACTCGAGACTAACAAATGATGTCGATGCACTTGGCTTGTCTCTAGAAGGGATAACTGTAACCTTTTATTATGTGCTTTTCATTCATTCATGATTTTACCCACTCAGTAACTGCTTATTGTACTGTAGTTGGGCCTATGGGAAGGAATTCAAAACCAAAACCCAAACCAATAAAGACCAGGCCCTTGCCTTTTGTTATTTTGTTATCTAGTGCAGTACTTGAAAGCACACATGTGAAGACAGTCAGAACAGTAAAATTAACAAGTGCAAATGTGAGGGACAGTTAATTAAACATGGATGAGTTTAGCATGATGGTGATGGTGGTGGTGGTTATGTGCTGTGGAGTTGGTTCCGACTCATAGTGACCCTGTACAGGGTTTCCAAGGCTGTAAATCTTTATGGGAGCAGAAAGCCTCATCTTTTTCCCATGGAAATAGCTGGTAGTTTTGAACTGCTGACTTTGAGGTTCGCAGCCTGATTCGTAACCACTACGCTACCAGAACTCCTTTTAGCATGATAGAGCAAAGGATTCTTTTTAAAACTGGCCAAAGACTAAATCAAAGACGGTCATCTGTAATGGCGGAGTTTTAATTTAGATCTCTAAGAAGGCAGTTGGCATACTTTCTTTGCATGCAGTCAGAAAAACTGACTATCATTACTTAATATTTTGATCAGAGATTCTGTAGAAGCTTCCTGATCAAAACGGGGGTGGGGGGATGTAGAACAGAACTCAAAATATTAATGGACTCTAAAGTTTATGGAGCCATGGGGGGTTGATGTTGCTGTTAGGTGCTGTTAAGTTGGTTCCGACTCATATCAACTTTATGTACAACAGTACACACCACTGCCAGATCCCGTGCCATCTTCACAATTGTAACCTTTAAGCCCATTACTGCTGCCACTGTGCTAATCCATCTCATTGGTGGTGGTGGTGGTGGTGGTGGGGTCTTCCTCGTTTCCCTTTTAAAATAGAAAGTAGTGATAAAAAGTTTTTCTTTTAAAATAGATCTACTTAAGTAAAATAAATGGCTTGATTATAAAGAATAATTAACAATTGTACAAATGACAGGAGATGTGTTAACAAATTTGTGTTTGTGGCATGAAGATTCCTGAAACTTAGGAAACACGAGCACAGTTAATATTACTGCCTTTCATCAATATGGTGCTTTATAGCTTTCAAAAACTTTTTCATAAAGTTTGTGTGGTGTGATCATTGTAACTACTCTGTATGTGGGCTAGGTAGGTATTACCATCTGGCATAAAATAGAATTTTAGCATATATGCTTATTAATTGAGTTTTGACCCCACTTTTATGTGTAAGAAAATTGAGGCTTAGAGAAGTTGATTTATGCAAAGTGAGACAATTAGTACATAGAGGATTGGGATTGAATCCAATTTGATTCTGAGACAGTTACTTGTGGAAGAGAAGTAGAGGAAGGCATTCCTATTTCCAGGTGGAGAGAATGGCATTTGAAGACAAGGAGTTTGGAATTAGCAAATTGTACTCTGGTTTAGGAGGTACAGCCAGAGATTTCTGTACTGAATTATGACATGCTTACAAGTTAAGTGAAAAATCAAGGAAGATAAGGGGGAAAAAATGAAGAGGGCTAGATATGAATCAAAGGTTTGGTATTAAGGAACCATGTTTTTGTTTAAAATTGAGGTAAAATTCACATAACATAAAGTTAACTACTTTAGTCATTAAAAAATGTACAACTTACTGCCTTCTTTTGTGCAGTGCTCTGTAACTATCACACTATCTAATTCCAGAGCATTCTTTATCACCCCATTCACCAGGCACTCCTCATTTGCCTGTTCTCCCAGCCCTTGGTCACCACTCATAAATTTGTCACTCTCTATATGTACACTGGACTGTGAAACACAAGGCCAGCAGTTTGAACCCACCAGCTGCTCCTTGGAAACCCTATACAGGGTCGCTATGAGTTGGAACCAACTCAACGGCACTTAAGGACAAGAACATATTTGTCTATTTTAAATATTTCATCGAAGTGGGATAATACAACATTTGCTTTTTCATTCATGTATGGCTTAATTGAGTCAGCATAATCTTTTCAAAGTTCATCCCTGTCAGCCCTTTTTAGGGTGCATATACCACATTTGGTTTATTCGGTTGTCTTTGATGCACTTGGGTTATTTTACCTTTTGCCTATTGTGAATAGTTCTACAATGAACACTGGTGTACATACATCTGAGTCTCTGCTTTCAAATCTTTTATTTATGTTCCTAGAACTGTAATTACTGATTCTGATGGTAATTCTGAACTTCTTAAGAAGTTTTACAATTCCCACCAGCAGTGTGCCAGGGTTCCAGTTTGTCCACAGCCTTGCCACAACACTTACGTTTTGTGCTTCTACCAAAAGGCATCCTAATGGGAGTGAAATGGTATTTCATGATTGTGGTTTGCATATCTCTGTTGACCAAAGACATTGAAAACCTTTTCATGTGCTTTATTGTTCATTTCTTCTTTGGAGAAATGGTTATTCAAGTCTTTGGCTCATTTTTAAGTGGGTTGTTTGTTGTTATTGTTGAGTTGTAAGAGGTCTTTATGTATTCTGGATGTTGTTGTTGTTGAGTGCTATGGAGTCATCTCATAGCAAGCCCATGTGACAGAGTGGAAGTGACTGGAATTTCTTGATTGGGATCGTTATAAAAGCAGTAGCCAGGCCTTTCTTCTGTCAAGTTGCTGCATGATTTGAACTGCTAACCAGGACTTGTATGTAGCTGACAAGTCTAGAGCTCTAGTTCACCAACCCTCTGGACACCAACGCCTCTTGTACACAATCTCTTTCTTGCTTTCCTTTCTCACCCTTTCTTCTCCCTCGCAGAATTTCCTCCCATTCTAAACTTTGAGTCTTGCGGTACAAATGAGTTTCAATCCCCACACTTAATTTATACTCAGTATTTTATCCAACACTGACATTGGGTTGAGTTTGAGACTCACTCTTAGCACACCAAAGATATTTGCCTGACTGTGCTAGGTTATTTAACCATCCTCATTCAGTTACACACTTGTTGCATTGTATAGTATGCTTGTAAGGTATCTGTCAATAGTATTGTCTTCTAACTCTGTGTTAGCATGTGGAAAGCCATATTTATTTTATTTTTCTAGTGTTTGCAAGAGAAGTATTCTTGCCCTCTTTATAGGGAGAAAACATATGTGCCTTATGACTCTAAAAGAAGAAAACAAAATCCATGTGACAATAGAGGTTTTACTATGTATCCTAGTGGTTGCTCTGTAGAACTGTATCCTGAATATAATGGAGTTCCATGTGATTGAGTCTTCCCCTGGTGTACTAGTCAAAGAAACACCAGATCATAAGGAAATCACATGCTTATTGGGGCACATTTAGAAAATATTAAGTAGATTAAGGAAATGAAAATCATCATGATCTTACTATTTGCAATATTATGTTGTCTTTCTTTCCATGTGTGCTTCCTGCCTGACTTCTATCTTCTATTTAGTTTTCTTTTAACTTAATTAAATATATACAACAACATACATTCCTATAACAGTCTTTTGTCATTGACTTCTGTGTTGTGAATGTATTCCTATATGCTCTTAGTCTTTAAAAGTATGGTTTTAATGGTTTTGAAACTTAGTTATAACATAATTTGTCTAACCATTTATGTTATAATGAACACTTAGGTGGCCTTCTTGACAATACATATCTTATACCTTGAATTATTTCCTTAGATTACTGAAGGGAGGGTTATGGTATAAAATGATAACATTTCTTAAGGTTCTTGATACATGATGTCTGCTTATTTTCCAGGAAGGTTTTATCAGCTTGCTTTTGTATTAGCAGTGTATGATGGTATCAGCCTAATTTCCTTGTTGATCATGTTTTATTTGCAAATATTTGCTAAATTGAATTTGTTAAATTGCATCTTTATTTTTTTAATTTTGAAACTTTATTGTGGATTGAGTGAAGATTGACAAGTCAGATCATCAGTTTATATTCAACAAATCATGCAATTTTTTCCATCTCAATGCGAGAACAGCATTTTCATTCATGTTTGGTTAGCATATGAATTAGTATAAGGTTTTTGAAAAGCAGTTCAGCAATATGTATTAAGAATCTTAACAACATCCATACCATTTGTTTGACCCATTAATTCCACTTTTAAGAACCTATTGTAATAATCAGGGATAGGAACAAATATTTTTACAAAGGGACTTTTAAGAGGTTTGTGGAAAAATTCAATTATTTAAAAAAATTGTCTTTGGATGACTGAAAAATTTATATGAGTTTTCAAATGTTTTATTAATTTATGCTTTTCCATTCTGATTGTTATTATTTTTTATATAAATTTTGTCCTCTTTTATTAATATATATGAATTAAGCCTTTATCATATTTGTTGCATGTTTTTTCTTTTTGTTATTTGTTTAAAGTTTTTTTTTTGTCATATATGTATACTTTTTTTATTTGTTTCCCTTGCATTTATGTCAACTAGTCAATAAGCAAATCTATATTGAAGCCTTTCTTCTGTGCCAAGAACTATATCAAACACGGGAGAAATAATCATAAAAAAGAGCCATAATCCTTGTCTTTGTGGAGCTTAAGCTTGGATTTACTAAAGTTATCTATATAGATTGTTCTTTTTTTTTAGGGTTCAATTTTTTTTTAACAGCAAATACTTCTACCCACCTGTAATGATATTACTTTATAATGTCAATTGCTGAAATTATTTTCCCCAATTGTCTTATTTTCCTGGAATCTTTTGTAGAATGATTTATCTCTTCTTCATTTGCTAATAATGCTTTCCCTGTTACTAGGTGTTGTCAAGTCACTTCTAACTCATAGTGACGCTATACACATCAGAACACAACACTGCACTGTCCTCACAATTGTTACATTTGAGCCCATTGCTAGTGCTACTGTGTCAGTCCATCTCTTTGGGGTGTCTTCCTCTTTTTCTCTGACCCTCCATTTTACTAAGCATGATGTCCTCTAGGGACTGGTCCCACCTAATAACATGTCCAAAATATAAGAGATGAAGTCTCATTATCCTGGCTTTGAAGGAGCACTCTGGCTGCACTTTTTACAACACAGATTTGTTTGTTCTTCTGGCAGTTCATGGTGCTTTTAATATTTGTCTACAACACCATAATTCAAACGCATGAATTTTTCTACAGTCTTCATTATTCACTGTTAACTTTCACATGCATATGAGGTGATTGAAACTACCATGGCTTAGGTCAGGCACACCTTAGTCCTCAAACTAATATCTTTGCTCTTGAACACTTAAAACAGGTCTTGTGCAGCAGATTTGCCTAATGTAATATGTGGTTTGATTTCTTGATTGCTGCTTCCAGTGTTGATTGTGGATCCAAGCAAAATGAAGTCTTAACAACTTCAGTCTTTTCTCTGTTTATCATGATGTTATTCATTGCTTCAGTGGTGAGGACTTTTGTTTTCCTTAAATTAAGGTGCAACGAATACTAGCTGTAGTCTTTGATCTGCACCAGTATGTATTTTAAGTCCTCTTCTCTTTCAGCAAGCAAGATTGTATCATCTGAATATCGCAGGTTGTTAATGAGTCTTCCTCCAATCCTGATGATGCTTTTCTTAACATGTGCTAAATTCTCATGTAATAAGGGAATTTTTAAGGGCTACTTAAATGATTTCATTGATTTGTCTGACTATTGTCGGGCTGTTAGTGCCTACACTGTTTAAAAAAAATAATGGCAGACTTATTTTAGTACAGCTTAACTTTATAAAAAATTTAAACGAGTAGTACAGAGAGTACTATATGCCCATTTACTCTTTGTGTTGTATGTTCTATGGGTTTTAACAAATGTGCAACAACATCTATAATGTGTTACAGTTACATATAGAATAGTTTCAGTACTCTAAAAAATCCCCTCTGCACCTAACAACAACAATGGTAAGACAATGGTTTGCCTTGTTGCATTCCATGACTAATGAATGTGCAGTATTGTGGATTTTTAGCCATTGTATTAGGGTGTAATCTCTTTATTATTCTAATATTGTTTCAGTTTCTTAATGATCTGTTGTTATGTTGCAAGTTTTTTCATGAGCTTATTTTCATCTATATATCTTCTTTGGCATCAACACTCATGGAAGCAACAGTCAAAAAATCAAATGAGATTTTCCACTAGACAAAAGGCCTTTTCATAATGTTCAAGAATAAGGATGTCTGTTTGAGGACTAAGGATTTGCCTGATCCAAGACGTGGTATTTTGAGTTGTTTCATATGTGTGTGAAAGGTGGACATTGAATAAGGAAGATGATAGAAGAATTGAGATCTTTGAGTTACGGTATTGGAGAAGAATATTGATAGTACCATGGACTTCCAGAAAAACAAAGAAACCTGTCTTGGAAAAAGTACAGCCAGAATGTTCCTTAGATGCCAGGATGGTGAGACTTCATCTCTCTTTCTTTGGACATGTTTTCAGGAGGGATCAGTTCCTGAAGAAGGGCATCAAGCATGGTAAAGCAGAAGGACAACCAAAAAGAGTAAGACTGCCAATGAGATGGAGTGACACAATGACAACAACAGTAGGCTCAAACAGTCACAATGTGACGATGGCTCAGGACTAGGAAGTATTTTGTGCAGTTGTGCATATTGTCACAATGAGTTGGAATCAACTGGACAGAATTTAACATAATCTTTTTTGGTGAGGTATCTGTTCAGATTTTTTTGTCCATTTTAAAATATTTTTTTTTGTACAAATTCATTATCAAGTATCTGCGTTTTGCAAATAGTTTCTCCCAGCCTGAGGCTTGTCTCTTCACTCTCTTAAACCTGTTTTTTGCAGAACAGAAGTCTTAACTTTAATAAGGTTCATCTCATCAGGCTTTTCTTTGATAGATTATGCTTTTCTTATTACAGGTTAAAAACCCATCACCAAATCCAAAGTCATGTAACTTTTATGCCAAATCCAAAGTCGCCTACATATTCTCCTGTGTTATCTTCTAGAAGTTTTATAGCTTCAGATTTTACATTTAGGCCTAAGAACCACTTTGAGTTAATTTTTGTGAAATGTATAAGGTTTTTGCCTGTTGTTGAGTCGGTTCCGACTCATAGCGACCCTACACAGGGTTTACGAGGCTGTAAATCTTTACGGGAGCAGAACGCCTCATCTTTCTCCCGCGGAGTGGCTGGTAGTTTCGAACCACTGACCTTAAGGTTCGCAGCCCGATTCGTAACCACTACGCTACCAGAGCTCCTAAGGTTTTTGCCTAGATTTCTTTATTTCATATGTGATGTCTAATTATTTGTTGAAAAGACTATCATTTCTCTACTGACTTGCCTTTGCTCTTTTGTTAAATCGAGGTTGACTGTATTGTGTTGGCCTATTTCTGGGCTCACTGTTAGGCTCCATTGGTATATTTGCCCATTCTCTTGCCAACACCACACTGTCTTGACTACAGTGTCTTTTTTTAATTTGGGCCATGTCAGTCCTCAGAACATCAGAACAATGCTGTGTTCTATTGGCTGTTCTGGGTTTTTTCCCTCTCTGTGTAAACTTTAAAATGAATATGTTGATATCATAAAAAAATTTGCTTGGATTTTGATAGGGCATGAACTATGTAGATCAAGTTGTAAACAATTGACATCTTAACAATATTGCGTCTACTGATCCATTAACATGGAATAGTTCTCCATTTATTTGTTTTTAACCAGAGTTTTCCTCGTGTATATTTGTGCAGATTTTCTTAGGGTTATACCTAAATTTGTAGGTGCTAATTGCGAACCTCAAGGTCAGCAGTTCGAAACTACCAGCTGTACTGCGGGAGAAAGCTGAGGCTTTCTGCTCCTGTAAAGATTTACAGCCTCGGAAACCCTGTACAGGGTTGCTATGAGTCGGAACCAACTCCATGGCACATAACAACAATGTAAATGGTATTGTGGTTTTAATTCCAAATTCCAATGTTTGCTAAGAAATGAATTGATTTTGTACTGTCATACTATTTTAACTGTACTTTTTTTTTTTAACCTGTCAGATCTTTATCTGCATGTTTCTCAGTATATATAGCTCTTTTTTTTTTCTTGTTAAATTTTTTTTTATTGTGAATTGAGTGAGTGTTATAGACGAGATCATTAGTTTTTCATTCAACAAATCATACACTTTGTTTCATCTCAATGATTACAATCCCCTCCATGTAACAACAGTTAGCCTCCCTCCTCCCTGTGGTTACTGTTTCCATTCCACCCTCCTTCCCCTCCCTTCTCAACTTTGTACTTAGGTGAATGTTGCCCTTTTGATCTTGAATGACTGACTATTCCATAGTGAGTGTACCTTACTATAATATTGGTGTCCCCCTATATACCTATCTACTGTTTGGCTGAGAATTAACCCATGAGGGTGAGTTCCTTTACAGACCTGAAGGGTGGTTGAGAACCATGTCTTGGGTTCCTCCAATCTCTTTCTGACCAATAATCCCATTAAAAAAAAATTTTTTTTTTGAGTTTAGTTCTATATTTTCTGCAACTCCATCTGGGACCTTCAGAGCAGTTAGTAGTGGTAGCTGGACACTATTTAGCTCTTCTGGTCTCAGAGTCCTGGAAACCAATGGTCACATGTTCCGTTAGTCTGCTGGACTAATTGATAACAAACATCTCTTCATTCATCCCTACTTGGAGAGCCAATAGTTGCACCTTACATGGCCACTCATGGGTTTATAAGATCCCAGATGTTACTCACCAAAGTAGGATGTAGAACAGTCTTTGTGGACTTTGTTATGCAAGTTGACCATGATGTCTCCTGTAACTCTTTTAGTTTTATCATGTATGTTTTAATTTCTTGATAAGGCAAGGTCTCCCTCATCACTATGTCGTTGCTAGGTGCTTTCAAGCAGTTTCTGACTCATAGCAACCCTGTGTACAACAGAACGAAAAACTATCCAGCCCTGCACCAGCCTCACATTTCCCCTATGACTGAGCCCATTGTTGACACAGCCACTGTGTCAAATCCCTCATATTGAGAGTCTTCCTCTCTTTTCTGACCCTGGTGTGGCACTGTAGGAGAAGTACTGGACTGCAAGGTTGGCAGTTCAGACTCACAAGTTATTCCTCAAAAATCCTATACAGTAACACTCTGAGTTGGAAATGACTCAACAGTATGTAACAACAACAATTTTATCAAGGGGAGTGAGGTGGTTCTGTAGGATAAGTACTGGACTGCAAACCACAAGGTTGTTGGTGTGAATCCACCAACTGCTCCATAGGAGAACTATAAAGTTCTCCCCTCCAGCAAAGACTTACAGCTTCAGAAATCCTATACTGGGTTGCTGTGAATTGGAACCAACTCGATGGCACTTAACAAGAGTTTTATCAAGCATGATGTCCTATTTCAGCGTCTGGGCCCTCCTGATAACGTGTCCAAAGTATATGAGATGAAGTCTTGCCATTCTCATTACTCAAGAGCATTTTGGCTGTACTTCTTACAATATAAATTTGTTGGTTCTTCTGACAGTCCATTGTATATTTAATATTCTCTGTCAACACCATAATTCAAAGGTATCAATTCTTTATTCTTCCTTATTCATTGTCCAGCTTTTGCACACATAAGAGGCAATTGAAACTATCATGGCTTGGGTCAGATGCACCTTAATCGTCCAGGTGACATCTTTGATTTTTTAATACTAAAATACTCTTGCAGCAGATTTGCACAATGCAATATTTTCTGATGGCTTCTTTCATGGATGTTGATTGTGGAGTCAAGTAAAATGAAATCCTTGACAACATCAATCTTTTTTGCTTATATCTGGATTTCCCTCAATTCATTCTTCATGTTGTACTTTTTATTCATTTTGCCAAATTTGCGAAAACAATAGGAGATTTTTATTGGAATAGCTTTAAACTTTGGGAAAGGATTACATCTGTAAACTTATTTCCCTTGTCTTTTCATCTATTCAAATCATTCATAAGTTTTTTATAATTTCATAATAATGGCACCATGTATTACTTTTAAAGGGTATTCCTAGATACTGTATGTTTTGCTGCTGCTGTGAATGAAACCTTCATTTCTCCTTATAAATTATCCTCATTACTAACATTTAGAAAAAGTTATTAATTTTTATAAATTATCTTGTTGTTGCTAAGTGCCGTTGTTTCAGTCCCAACTCATAGCAACCCTGTACAGGGTTTCCAGGGAGCAGCTGGTGGGTTTGAACCACCAACTTGTGGTTAACAGTCAGTGCCACGCAGTATGTTTCTATAATTTAATGAATTTATTAATTCTGAAAGTTTTTCAGTTAATTCTCTTAGTGTCTTTCAACTGAAAATATTGGTTATTATTCTCTCTGTTCCAGCAGTTGTATCTATGGTATCTGTTTGTTGTACTTTTTATTTTTTAAATGAGAACATCTTAGGTATTTAAATAGAAGAGGTGATAGAAATAACCTTATCATTTCCTTGGATTTTCAGGGGGAATGAATGCCTTTAGCATTGATTTAAGTATGATGTTGACACTCTTTATCATGTTAAAGAATAGTTTTATATCCTACATATCCTATGTGGTGCTGTGAGTTTATGCATCAGGCTGCAAAGCTGTTTGAACTGCAAGGTCAGTGGTTCAAGATCACCAGCTGCTCCTTGGAAACCCTATATATAGGGTAACTATGGGTTGGAACCAACTCGACGGCACTTAAAAACAACAACAACATATCCTAAGAGATGTGTTTGTGTGTGTGTGTGTGTGTGTATGAACGAGTGAGAAAACTTTCAGTTGTCTTACTTTCAGCTTCAAATAACAGAAAATCCATTCAGCCCTTGCTCACATGGAAGGGGCTCTTATCTTTTCCCATTACAAGCAGTCTAGGGGTGGGCAGTACAGAGATGGTGTGATGATGGTTCTTCAGTGCTGTTGGAGAGCCAGGCTCATTCTCTTTCTTCTTTCCATCATGAGGTGTACATGGTTACCCACTTGGCCACAGAAAGACAGTGCTGCTCCAGCCTCACCGTCACATTCCAGGCAGGAAAAAGAGGGCAGGGCCAAGGGGTGATGGTAAAAGAGCAAAGGGTCACATCAGCTGAGACGTGTCTCTAAAAAGCTCTGCTGGAAGCCAACCAAGGCCTTCCACTTAGGGGTTGCCCATTTGACTCAATGAAACCTGTCAGTGGAAACAGGCTGGGAGAAGGGGCCAGAAGTTGTGAGTTGGGTCACCCAACAACAGCATCTACTACAGATGGGCAGCAAACAGCTTGAAGTCTCTAGAGAAGAGAAATAATGTAATGCTTCAGCACATGCCCCGACCCTGGATTTCTTTTGAATCTAACTTCTTGTGGACTGTGCTAATGGAAACAAGTTACTTAACCTCTCTATGTGGGGTAATACCTGCTTTGGTTACCTAGGAGGGTGGTTGGGAAGTACAGATCAATTAACATTCCCCCAAGCATACCTCCTTTCATTTCTTTTTTTGCATTTGGATAATCTGGTTGTGGTTAATGAGTAAACTGCTCTACCTCCCCGATTTTTATGGTATTGTTATTAAATTACTTTCGCTTGAACAGAACACTAAGGTGAACAGGATGTGGAAGAAGGTAACCTGCATAGCTGTTAGCAACAGGCCCTATTCCTTTGAAAGGAAGTGGAAATAAGGCGCTAAGAGAAAAAGCCAGAAAGTAGTCCCAGCTTCTCCCCAACTTGAGTATGGAAGAAAATAGAACATGTCACAAAGCTGTTTAGTTCTTTTCCCAGTGTGCTTTGCTTTCACTCTCTGCCTTTGGGTAAGAGAAGTGCCTTGCTTCGCAGTTTTCTTGGGGGAAGCCCCCTCACTCATGTTGCTTTTGTGGCATCTATTAATTGCTTCCTGAATTTATGCAGCATAAATAAAATAGGTTGCTAGGGAGTGAATTACCCAGTGGATAAATGGTGGGTCATTAATGTAGCATTGACCCTGAACCCAAAGGATGACGTGAGAGCCGGGAGAGTGCTCCAGAAATTTACCAGAACTCATTTCAGCTGGAGGTGATGTGCTTTAAATCCCCTTGTAATGCAATGAGGGGAATCAAATTAGATAATAGTTTGCAGAGATCTGTTGGGCCCGGAGCCCCACTTAGAAGGATTTTATCCTCTTGTATTATCATGTTTCACATTTTGGGGTCCAAACCTGTGTTCCAGCGGTTCCCATAAGGGCTTTAATTTCCCCCCACACAATGATAGTCCTCATTTGAACATGCAGTATGTTGGTGTGCTGGCATTGCTAGATGTGTCACCGGGTTTTATGGTTTCTTCTTACTTGTAAGTAAATTCTCATTTTGCCTTATTCTTCAGCCACAGATTTTTAACTACTACAAAGGGAATGGTCACTAAATATGTAACTTTTTATGTCCTTCTGTGTCCATTGTAAAGTGGTGGTGGTGGTGGTGGCTGTGTGCCATGGAGTTGGTTCTGACTCATAGTGACCCTGTACAGGGTTTCCGAGGCTGTAAATCTTTACGGGAGCAGAACGCCTCATCTTTCTCCAGCAGAACAGCTGGTAGTTTCGAACTGCTGAACTTGCAGTTCACAGTCCAATTTGTAACCACTATGCTACTAGAGCTCCTTCCCTTGTAAAGTACCTCCTCTAAAAATATTTAGGGAGTCATTCCCTATATCATTAGAAGAGGTGGAGTTTGTGTGTTTGTGGGTAGCTGTGTTTCCATGGGCTTGAAGAACTAAGATTGGTACTATTTAAGATTTCACTTCAACGGACCTCATTCTGGTTGGGTTCCACAAATGCAGAGCATCCTCCAAATTAATCAGAACTTGATTGAGTAGGGTTCCGAGATCCATGAGAGATCACCCACTTCTTAAACCATTTATAAGTGTCAATTCTATAATTAATCCTATCAGGGAAGTTTTTCTTGAGTTTATTGTTTCTTTTGTGTTTCCTTAATTCTCTCTGAACTAGATCCTGATCAGAAATAACTGTATGCCCAAAAGGGGGGGAAGCTTCAGTCCCATTGAGGGTAGCAGGACGGGGGCAGAAACCATGCCAGCTTTGGGTGGACTTGGACCCAGGTGGGAAGATGCTGACTTAGTGGGATGACAGATGCTGGCTCGCTCTCCTGGTGCTCTGTCTTCTGCCCTCCCAGTCATTTCTTATGCCATAAAGTACAAATACAAGGGGGTTTCAAAACATTTGTGGAAAAGTAATTAAAGGAGAAAGAAATTTTTCCATGTATGAAAATTTGGAATTTTGGAGCCCCCACATACATTGTAGAAGTTACGAAATGGGCTGCTAACCTCAAGGTTGGCATTTGAAACTACCAGCTGTTCCATGGGAGAAAGATGAGGCGTTCTGCTCCTGTAAAGATTTACAGCCTCGAAAACCTTGTGCAGGGTCACTGACACAGTCTGAACTGACTCCACAGTACTTAACAACAACAACAACAACAACAACAACAGCATACATTTAGGACTTCTGGTGTGGTGCTGTGGATCAGCACTGAACTTTGAATCACAAGGTCAGCAGTTCAAACCCACCAGCTGCTCCTCAGAAACCGTATACAGGGTTGCTAAGAGTTGGAACTGACTCAATGGCACTTAACAACAACAACATACATCTAAGGGAACGTGGCTCCATATAATAAGCACTAGACTGTGTACCACAAGGTCCTCAGTTCGAGCCTGTCAGCATCTCCGTGGAAGAGGAGGTTTTCTGCTCACATGAAGATTTAAAGCTTCAGAAACCCTATACAGGGTTGCTATGAGTCGGGACTAACTTATCAGCATTTCACAACAACGTACATATAAGGAACCCTGGTAGTGTAGTGAGTTATATGTTAGGCTGCTAACTCCAGGTCAGCAGTTTGAATCTACCAGCCACTCCGAGGAAGAACAATGAGGCTTTCTGCACCTGTAAAGATTTACAGTCTTGGATACCTTATCCAGAGTCGGAATATACACCACGGCACAATACCACCACCACCTCATATGTCTGGCTCTGGAACCAACTTCAGATGTGTAACTAAGATGTCCCTGAGGCCCTACCTCCACATGCACGTAAATGAAGGCACATTAACATTAGCGATTTCTTCTTGTAGTTCCTTGAGGGAGATTTACAGGCTTTTCTATGAGACTGAGGAGCAGTGGATGTGTAGTGGTTCAACACTTGCCTTCTAACTGAAAAGCCATGGGTTAGAACTCACCAGCTGCTCCATGGGACAAAGATGTGGCAGTCTTCTTATGTAAAGATTGTTGTTGTTGTTAAGTGCCTTCAAGCTGGATCTAGTTTATAGTGAGCCTGTACAGAGTTTCTGAGGCTATAAAGTTTTGCAGGAGCAAAAAGCCTCATCTTTCTTCCAAGGAACAGCTTGTGAGCTTGAAGTGCCAACCTTGTGGTTCACAGTCTAGTGTTTATCGTACAGAACCACTGTCCTCCCTAGTAAGCCCTATGGGATAGTTCTGCTCTGACATTGGGTTTCAAGAGGTTCTGTGAGACTAGCATTTGTGGGTACTGGGGGTGGCTCCAGTACTCCCAAGACCACCAGTCTTGAAGGGGGCTCTGCAGTGCTGGTTCTAGGTGTACACTGGGTGTTAACACTCTGCCCTGGGCTCTGAAGCAACTCCACTCCTCTCTCAGTTCTGCATTCTGCCCTTACCCATCTGTCAGCTCTCAGACAAGCTCATGGGGTTGGACACAGGACAGGCATTGCCTGACTCCCCCATCTCTCCAGGGTCTGCTTCTCCTGCTTTCACACATGTGTGTGCTTTCTCTCACATATATGCATATGGAAGCACTTGCACACACAAAAAAATAAGAGTCACCCTAAGATTAAACCACCTGGCTAAAAATTAGAACAACAAAACAAATTGTTCTCCTTCTATCAAAAATGGAAATACCCCCATACCTATAGATAAAAGTACCATGGACTGCCAGAAGAATAAACCAATCTGTGCTGGAAAAGTACAGACAGAATGCTCTTTAGAAGCCAGGATGGCTGAACTTCATCTCTCATTCTTTGGACATATTATCAGGAGGGACCAGTCCCTGGAGAAGGACACAGTGCTTGGTAAGGTGGAGAGTTAGTGAAAAAGAGGAAGACCCCCCTCCCAACTAAATGGACTGGCACAGTGGCAGCAGCAGTGGGCTCAAGCATAACAACGGTTGTGAGGATGGCGCAGTGTTTCATTCTGCCATGCATAGGGTCAGAGTTGACATGACAACACCTAACAACAACAGTAGATAGATGGTGGGTGAGGGAGGCTCATTGGTCCACAAGTTTTCAT
>NW_006408904.1:490484-612937 GCF_000296735.1 Chrysochloris asiatica
GCTGACCTTAAGGTTTGCAGCCCGATTCGTAACCACTACGCTACCAGAGCTCCTTTTTTCAGTGTTTAGAACCCTCTATTTAAAACCAGTACTGCCAAGAAGGATGCTCCTAGCATCTTTCCTTTCTAAAGTATGTCTTGATGGGGATTAACTTTCAGCAGCTGAGGTCAAGATTTTCTTGGAGAGAGACAGAGGATTTGGTGGGTCACCATGTCCAGCGTGGATGGGTCTCTCCAGAGTCTCATGGTGCCTTCTTAATTATGTTGAGGTTTTGTCTAATGTTCCTGCTGACTCTAGGGAATGGAGTCTCAAGGTTGTTGGATTAGGTGCAGGATTGTGAAACTGAGCTGTGCTTCAAACTAACAAGGATTTTTCTCTGCAGCAGAGTCAGGGTGGCAAGGATTTAGTTTTACAGTGTTGGATTAAGGACCAAATACAAGATGACTTGGATAATTTTCAGTGTGCTGGCCTCTTAACTGCCAGTAATTTTTTGTAACCTTTCTCCATAATGCCAATTATAGCTGTTAGCACATACTTCAAAGCCAGAATTGAAAGTAAAAAGCTATAGTCAAGATTTCCAGTGTTCCTCAGCTGAGCTGATGTCCCAGGGGCTTAAACAAAAGTTGGAGTTGTAGAGATGAAAGGGAGTAGAGCTTGTCTTGAGTGGTTTTTTTTAGTTAATGTGGATATTGATTGGAGGACTTAACTGTGATGGATGGGGCCAGCCAAAAGAAGGGCCATTCAAGAGTTGCACATTTCATTTGTGTGATGTTCCCTTCATCACACAAAGGTGGTGATTTTATTAGAACCCCAAGTCTCATTCAACAGGGAAAGGTGGAGAAGAGAATGAAAGGGAAAGCTGCAAGAAGGGAACAGACCAAAGAAGAGACAGAAGTAACTTATAAGACATATCTTGCTGGACATGTCAAGGGAGATAATCAGTCAAGGGAGATAAAGTCCTTTCTTGGGACTTTAACCTTTCTTGATCACTTATTCTGAAAGTGGGGAGTGGGAGGCAGAAATAGCAACTAGCTAGTCAGATTATCAGGAGGTTTTGGTGTTGTGATATCTAGGGTTTCTATCTAGGATGAATGGGACTACCTATGATTGTTTTGTTCCTAAGAGAGTTAAAATGAATGCTATCCACCATGACAGGCTAGCGGCACCATTTATTTCTAACCTACAATTTCATTGATGAAAACTGGGAGAGCTGGAACTCAATGAGACTGTCTTGGTTTTATGGGTCTCACAAGTTTTCCACTTTTGATAGGGCGTAGCCTTACCACTTTTCTGTCACTCATTTTAGTGGAAAATATTTGGGTTTTCCCTCTCTGATAGGTTTCTGCCTTACACAGGCTCTGGCTTTGGCAGGTTTTTACTGTACTTCTAAAATGTGTTTGAGTTTGAGTAAAGGCAAGAGTGTGGTAGGCTGCTATACAAAAGTGAAATTACCAGTTTGGAATAAAGAGAGAAGATGCTGGGCCCTAGAAGTCTTGTGGGTTTGGAAACCATGAACATCTGTATTCTCTTTCTGTTCAAGCCTTAAGAGACAGCAAAAGAGAAAACAGAGTGAGTCCTTAGGACTTTAGGATGAGAGGATACAAAGAAAATGATTGGAAGAAAATGTTTTTGAAAAGGTAAAGGAAGTATTAGAAGAACTAAAGTGAGGAGAAAGGAAGGAAAAAGGTCAATAAAATGGAGGATCCGCTAGAAAGGGTTCACCTGTTTACTTAACACTGGGACTACTTTGCCTTCCTCTCCCATCTGGTCTTAAACTCAAGAGGGCATTGACTTATGAAAACAATACCACAGACCTGTAGATACTCAGACTTAAAATACAGTGCTAAAGCAATGTTGCTCGAACCCAATTTTAAAGCATCATGGGAGTTTTGATTCCTGAGGTTGGTTCTACAAGTCCCTGGATTCCTTTTGCCTCCTCACTGCTCTGGCTTCAGAGAGACAGACTAACAATGTGTTCTGAATCTCAGAAAACCCACTTCTCACTCCTCCCTCCTCCCCCCACCCAAGGCATCTCCCACACAACTGGCTGGCTGAGACAGCAGTTATTTCTCAAGGAGGTGTCAGCTTGTGGAGATGTTTGCGGCTGGCCTCTGGGAAGGAGCTGGATTTGTGGCCTTTCTCTGTTTGCTGTTAACACTCCCTCACACAGCCATGGGATCTCTAACATAACCACTCACAGTCTTCATCTCTCAGTTACCTGCTACAGTGCTGATTTCTGAGGGCAGCTTGGGAAATATCAACCAAGGGGTGTCTATCTCCTGTGATATGGTTTTATCTACAGAGACAATTGGGGAAATGTTGAGATTTCCTAAAGAGAGCCTTTCTAGCTTTGTTTTCTTCTGTGCTCCCATGAAGCTGATCTGGATGCATCGCATCAGCAGATTCCCTTGCTCTCTGGCTTCTCTTGGGTTTGGTGGGTGAGAGACACTGGTCAGAGACCTGAGGGCAGAAGAAGAATAAGTTTGGGGTATTTGTTCCCAGGCTCCTTTCCAGTGCAGTTTCTTTGTTGATTTAATCCTTTCAGTAAAAATCATAACTGCTGGTAGATGTTTCTCCCCATACACTTCTCTCTGGGTTCTGGTAAATTCTTCTTTGGTCCTTGAAGCCCAGGGGTGGTTAGCAGCTCCCTGAAGTTTCTAACCCTGGGATGCTAAACCATCTTTTGTTGTTTTCCTCAAACCTTGCCCACACATTAATAGTGTCTTGAAAAAATATGTTTCCTTTGTTACCTAGCCCCAACAGCAACAAAACAGGAAGGATAGGTGTATGTGTGCCTGTGTAAGTACTTGGTTGACCGTTGGAGCTCTGGTAGCATAGTGGTTACAAAACTGGCTGCTAACCTCAGGGTCAGCAGTTCGAAACTAACAGCTGTTCTGTGGGAGAAAGATGAGGCTTTCAGCTCCCGTAGAGATTTACAGACTCGGAAATTCTATACAGGGTTGCTATGAGTCAGAACCGACTCCACGGCACATTACAACAACAACAAGAATGACTCATGACATATGAGGCACCTTCTGTCTGGCTTGTTCTAAATGAAGATATCAGAATGGTTTTAGAGCCAGGTACAGAGGAGATGGACTTCTAGGGTTTATAATATGTGTGTCTATGGCATGAATCAGCAAGACTATTAAATTGATATGCAGGGCTGCTTTCATGGGCATGTGACCTGTGCATTGGGACCTCTCCTCAGACAAGTCCTATGTGTACTTTAATGCACTTCTAACCAATCTTGGAATCCATAATTATTTTTATATAATTATAATTCATAATAGTTTTTGAACAAGGGGTCCCCCATTTTCACTTGATCACTGGGCTCCATAAATTAGGCTGAAAATAGCAAGGATGATTGGCTGGGGGATTTTGTTTGATCTCCATAAAGACCTATCCACAGCGTTGCTTGGGCTTCCTCACAGCATGGTGGCTGAGTGAATGACCTAAGACACAGGAAGTGAAAGCTGCCAGTCTCTTAGAACCTGGGCCTAAAAACTGCACAGTCTAGCCACCGCTGTATTTTATTGGTCAGAACAACCACAGAGCCCTCCCAGATTCATGGTGTGAGGATGTAGTCCCAGTTCTTGATGGAAATAGAGTTGAAGAGTTTATGAGAAGATACCTGTAATCTGCCATAATAAACCTGGTTGTTTCATATATGAAAAGAATAGAGGCAACAATGCAATGAAATCTTTCTTAGAACAAATATAGAGCAAAGCTGAACTCAGTGCACATAGTCTTCTGATTTCCAAGACTGTGCTCTGTCTAATATACCATACTGCCATTTTGTATCGCTAATAAATAGCAATAACTCTTGTCTACTCTCATGGCCCCAGTTTTCAACCTCAAAGCACAGTAGAATAATAGTAAGGGAGATATTCCCAGTACCCTTTTTCTCCCTCAATTGCTGACATAAAACAGAACATCTAAACCATAGCAAGAGGTGTTCATTTGTCTCAATTGTTTAGGTGATGTGGGGATGTAACAACAGTATAGGTAGCTGCTAGTTCTCCTAAAGGCAGAGTGAGTAGCTCAGGACCATGATGGTACTAGGCATTTGCTTCTGGGTCACTTTGAAGCTACCAGTTAAGATTAAAGACTTTAGGAGAGTTTACTACAATCATGAAAGGTCCTGGGTGGCACAAACCATTTTAACCATAGGCTGGCAGTTCTAAGTTGCCAACCACTGGGCAGGAGAAGGGTGAGGCTTCCTGTTCCCCTAAAGGAACTCACAGGATCACTTTGAATCACAATCGATTTGATGGCAGTGGGTGCTAACCTAAAGGCTGACAGTTTGAACCCACCCAGCAGTGCTGCTGAAGAAAGTCTTGATTTTCGCTTAAAATAAATATTGTTGTTGTTGTTAAGTGTGGTCGAGTCAGTCCTGACTCATAGTGACCCTGTATAAGGTTTCTGAGGAGCGGCTGGTGAGCTTGAACCACCGACCTTGTGGTTCAAACAGACCTTTGCTGCCCAGTGCATTAACCCGCAGTGCTACACCAGGACTCCAGTAAAGATTATGGCTAAGAAAGTCCTATGGAGAAGTTCTTCTCTAGCACATGGGATTGCCATGAGTTGGCATTGACTCAATGACCAAAGGGTTTTTATTTTTGGTTTTCAACCATGTAAATAGAAATTTACACACAATGCCTTCTGAGAAGCTGCCAGGGGACTTAGGCTTTGCAGCAACAGTTGCCACCATCACCTTTAGAAAAGTTGATGCTTTTTTTTGTGTGTGAGGAGGCTCCAGGGCAAGCACATCCTTCTCTTTCTCTCTCAATGCAGGATCTAAAGAGTAGCACGTGCCCAACCCTGTGTGGTAACTTTGAACCTGTGATGACAGCTCTGTTCTCCCAAGTATAGAGGGACAGACTTTTGGTGTAGTTCTTGGGATATAGTGTTGATCTTCTGGCATGTCCATGCAGGCACTTCACAGACATGAGGCTGTAAGAGGCTGCCAATGGGCCTCTATACCTGCCAGTCACAGGACAGGGAATTCTGGAGGGGCATGATGTGCCTGTCATGTGGTCTCATAGATGGAACTAGAATGACCTTGGTAGCTTCTGGTAGTTGAGTGGAGGTTCCTTGCTACATAGACCCCTGTGGAACTGGGAATGTGGCCCAAAGATGATTGGGCCCGAGACTCCTTTTATACATGGGAGATAGTTTCTCACATAGCTATGAACCTCTGATCGAGTAGTTATCACTCCAGGCTGGAGTGGCCATCATTTTGAAGAACTCAGACATAGATTCAGTTTACTCTGACCACTCTGATTCTAGCCAGGCCTTCTCAGGGGGAGTAAGAAGCCCTGGAGAAAGAAAAAACTGTGAATCCTGTTGATTGAAATACTTAGTTCTTGGGATCCCATTACATCTGTGGATGAAATTCCAGATAAGTCTAACATTCCTTGAATGTTAGATCTAAAAGTAGTGTGAAAGTCAGAGTAGACATATACTCCCGGATTTGGGGATCATTATGGAACATAATGGTGACTTTAAAACATTTCTTTTGTCGTCCTGTGGATGACCACATATACTGTAGAGTCTTTGAGGAGTCATAATCAAATATATCCTTTCCAATGTCCTAGTCCACACAGTGTGCCCTCTATTGCAATTACCTGAGAGCCAGCAGACCAGCAGATGAAAGGAGAACTGAGCACTTCAAACTCTTGATTCTGCCATTCAGCAGATTACAGCTTTCCATCCCTCACGCATCCCCGGGATTCTTGTAGGTGGTACATGCTGCTGCTGCGTGCCATCGAGTCGGTTCCAACTCATAATGACCTTGTAGGGTTTCCAAGCTATAAATCTTTATGGAAGCAGAAAGCCTCATCTTTCTCCTGTGGAGTAGTTAGTGGATTCAAACTGATAACATTGCAGACCAAGGAGTAACACTGCGCTACCAGAGCTCCTAGTTGTTGCTGTTGTTGAGTGTCTTCAAGTCAATTCCGACCCATAGCGACCCTGTATAGGGTTTCCAAGGAGCAGATGGTGAGCACGAACCACTGACCTTACAGTTCAAATGACTTTGCAGTCTGAAGCATTAGCCCACAGCAACACCTGCATAATTTCCTAAGTCTTTTGCTAAAATAAAGCATTACAAATCTAGGAGCAGGGAGAAAAGAGGGGTGAGGATGAAGGTGTGTGTGTAGCATTTGAGCTTGTATACCTGGGTGGATACAGCACCTATCTGTGAATGGCCCATTCTCCACTGAGAGATGATTTGTCTGTAGGGCCTGCAGGTGGTGAGGCGACCTCTAGCTGGGCATGATAATTCACTCTTCCTTACTGCCTCCATTTTGCAATCTGGCTGGAGGCAGCTTTGAGATGGTAATGCTACATCAGATGGCTTTATATTGAGTAAGACCACAAAAGGAGCAAAGGAGTTGCTTCTTAGCTCTTCACCAGGCTCATTTACTTCTTAATTTGAAGTGTATCAGATCTTCTCATGCAAGAAGAGAGTTTGGTAGGGATAAAAGGAAGTTGTTTTTGTTAAGTGCTGTGGAGTCAATTCCGACTCATAGAGACCCTGTATGGGGTTTCCTAGGAGCAGCTGGTGGGTTTGAACTGCCAACCTGTGGTTTGCAGTCCAGTGCTTATCTTACATCTCCACACCAAGACTCCAAAAGGAATTTGTTGCTGTTAAGTGCCGTTGAGTCTACCCATAGCAACCTTGCATATATAGGTTTTCTGAGGAGCAGCTGGTGAGCTTGAACCTTGTGGTTCAAACCAACTTTGCAGTCCAGTGCATTAATCCCCATTGCCACACCAGGACTCCCCAAAAGGAATTTAGGGAAGTAGAAAGAAACCAAGTGTGGGTTACCCACTACTGCTGAGTTGGTCCCCACTCATTAGAACTCTATAGGACAGAGTAGAATTGCTCCCTAGGCTTTCCTTGGCTGTAATCTTTAAGGAAGCTGACTGACACATCTTTCTCCCATGTGGGTTTGAACCACTAACCTTTGGATTAGCAGCCTAATGCTTAACCCACAGTGCCACCAGGGATCCTTAAGTTTGGGTTAGAGAGTTAAGTATTACTGTCTTCACCCATTCCTGGTGGAGAATGCTAACTTACACTGATAAGAGCTAGGATGAACTGGTGGGATGCCAAGTACCCCTGCCATCAAAGAACTCTTAGGTCACTCTCTATAGGACACTAGAATTCTCAAAGCCTGAAACTTTGTGAAACAAAGCAGAGAACCTTTTAGTCACAGGATTTGGGGTCAAATTATGACTACTGGTTTACTGGTAATAGAGTATTGGGTGGCATTTTGTAAGGTTTTGTTCATTTGTAAAATGGAGAGACTATTTGTGCCATGGGATTGTTGTGGTTATATAATAAAAGAGCTTTGAGGAAATGACTGTTTAAGGTAGGTGAATAAACATTTTTCTCCTTTTTATTGCTTTTACTGAAGGCAGTGGAATGGGGTATGTGTTCTTTGGACTGTCACAACACAGTAATTTTTGTGGAGTTTTGGAGGCTGTGATGTGGTTTGCCAAGACCAACCAGCCTACCAAAAGGTATCTAGCTCCAGACATAGGAGGTGATCATTTTCTTGGGTCCTGAGGAAGGGGGATGGATCATGGTCGTCTTAAGCATCTAGCAATGGTACGTCCCCAGAAGTTGTTGGATTTCTGCCTGTGGGAGCTGCTGAGAACCAGGTGGTGAGATGGGGGTGCAAACCACTCCAGGAGTTGAACCTGCAGGAGGAATTGGGTGGGACATGCTGGAGGTTGGAGTTGGAGGGGATTTCCTCAAGAAGAAGGGGAAGAAGTTACCCCTCAGACAGCTGCTGCTATTGTTTGATCTGAGGCAGAAGGCCTGGGGAAGGTCACAGGCTGCAGTTGCATCCCAGGCTGAGAGCTAACAAATGAGCTGACAGTCTGCCCTCCAGCCCCCACCAGGACTTCCTTGGTTTTGCCACTGGGGGCTCTTGCTAGGCAGAGGTGCCTTCCCTGCCAGGTTTTTGCTATTAAAGTTGATCCCATGTATCAGAAAGTGGAAAGCAAGCCTTGGAAATCAGCATCCAAGTGGGATTCGAGGCTCTGTATAGCAGCGTGTGCCAAGGGTTGGGGGTGGGGAGTGTGCAGTGAGCTCTTCGCTCTGCATCCTGGAGGGAGCCCTCAGCATCATTCACTCTGTCAGGGTATCTCGGTGGTAATCACTTCCAAATGGCGGCCCGGTGAGGAGGGGGCTCCCCTCCAATCACCCAAGGAATGTCTTGACTCAGGACGGAAAGGGAGGTTTTCCATAAGCAGCTCCTCTTTCCAAAAGGGACCAGCGATAGAATTTGAGACGCCCATGAGCCTTTCCTAGCATCATCTATAATGATATCCATGTCAGAAAAATGGAGAGGGAGAGGACAGTAATCGAGGGTTGTGTCGGGTCCTATCCACTGACCAGGAGGTGGTTTCAGGAGGAGCCACTCAAGCCCTCTAGAAATGACACATTACATCTTGAGCATTCTTCCCAGGCAGTGTCTGGGAAGCATTTGTAAGCAGTCACAGATTCTGTCTCTACTACATTAATGAATCAGTTGCTGTTGAGTTGACTTCGACTCGTGGTGGTAGTGAGTTGATGAGAACTGTGCTCCAGTTCTGATTGTTTCAGAAGAAGCTTGCCAGGCTCTCTTCCGCAGTGCCTCTGTATGTGCTAATACTCTGACATTTCATTAACCACTTACACCACCTAGGAGCTCCTTTAAATTGATAGACACAGTAAAAGTCACTCATTACACACATACATATCCCAAGGCAATTGCAGTCAGAAGTCCAGGGGACCGACCTCACATTGCCTCATTCTACCTGTGTGCTTTAAAGCAAGCTGAACCTTTCTGAGCCTCAGTTTTCCTGCCTGTGAAATGGAAATTATTATATAGAATTGTTGTGAGGAGTGAATGATACAATTCCTGAGAAAATGTAACTCACCAAGGATATGCTCAATATCATGTTTAAAAAAATGACGTTGAAGAAATTTCTGTCTTTCCTATGATTTTACTATAGAGACCTTACTTCAGTTCTTGCCAGGCACACTGCAGGGACACACATATACACCACACCTAAAATTGGTCCAGAGATTTAATGCATTTAGAGCCATTTTGTCTGTTCTTTCTGGACTTTTTATTGCTTCGTTTTGCAGTAAGGAAATTGAGACGCATAGCGTTCATGTGTCCTGCACTGGGTTAGACAAAGCTAGGATGTAGGGTGTCCTGACCGCTGGTCCATCTGCTTCCCAGAGGGCTGATCACAGCAGCCTGTTTGCAGCCCTCTGAGTAGTCCCCAAATGGTCTATGGACCAGCCTCCTATACGTGGATGCATTGAATATGATAGCACCATTGCATCTATTTCAAACACAGACTAATCATTTCCTTATGAAAATGCTGACGGGTTTTTCCTCAAATCTCTTTCTTCCATGAGTGTTGTCTCTTTTTTATTTTTTAGCTTACATAGCAGGTTACAGAAACCCTTCTCTGGTTGCTTGACTTTACAACACAGTTTTGTGACTTAACCTTTACTGAACCCCTGAATTGCCACCTGGGAGTGCATGATCCATGGCCTTTGCAGTCTTATCTTTAAGTTGATATTTATAATACGTTGTTGCTCAACAGACTATTCTTATGAAACCTTGAGTCCAAATGCCAGTTCAGAAACAGAGGTTTGGATGAAGCTGGTGCGAATAAACCTTAGTCCTTCTTCTTAGGACAGTGGTGATTTAGTGGTAGAATTTTGTCTCTATATGGGAGACCTGGTTCAATTCCTGATCAGTACATTTCATGGATAGACATCACTTGTCTGTCAGTGGTAACTTGCATGTTGCTATGATGTTGAACAGGCTTCCTAATGAAGATAGGCTAGAAGAAAGACTTGGTGATCTTTTCTGAACATCAGCCACTGAAATCTTGTGGTTCATGACAGTCTAATCCACAACCGATCATGAGGATGGCACAGGAACAGGTAGCGTCTTGTTCTGTTGTGCATGGTGTTCCCATCAGTTGGAGGCTGACTCAATGGCTCCTAACAACAGTATCATCAGCTTCTTCTTGGTCCTCCCACCTGTGAAACAGGCCGCTATGGATACAGTTCCTTGAAGATGTGTGTGGAGTGAGAGAACCAGCTGACCTAGATCAGGGTGGCCTCTTTTAGTTGCAAACTCAGATGACATGGATAGCATCTGTTGTAAAGATATTGTACATGGACCAGTTAGCATCCTGACAGCATATTTATTCAGTCCAGACACACTGCACATCACTCAGAATTCCTTCAGGGTGTGGCATGACCCAGAGGGGAGATGTCCTGATGCTCATCCTTGCTCTGCTTGTGAATGGTAGATATTCACAATATCTAAACCTCTTGGAATTGGATTTGGATTTGGTATGGTTAGACTAGACACATTTCTGAGGGCCAATGTTGTAATAGAAATAGATGCTCACACAACAATTAGCAAGGGTCCCTCTCTCATTCTCATAATCTTTGCCTCTTGCTCCCTTTTTTCTGTCTTCTCGCTTCTTTCCATTTCCAGAGCTGCGCCCTGGCATTGCTTCCTATGTTGGTCAGCAGAATGCATTTCCTGCCATTTGTTTCACTGTCATTTCTGGAACGGATAGGGAAGTTTGGCCTGCTTTGCCTACATTGCCTGATTCCCTTGCATGAAGCCATGGGGAGTTCGCGTTACCACTGCCCATATGCACACACGCAGCATCTGTCTTCTGCCTGTGAGGACACAGGGAGAGTTGCTGCCAGGAGCTCTGAGCTGAGCCCCCTCTCCTGCTGACCACCTCATTCTGTGTGCTGCCTGGCAAGTGGGAAGAGTATGAGCTTCCAATAAGGAATGGAGTGGAAATTCTGCTGATGCTGGGAAGCCAGGCAGAGGCTGCCATATTACTAGCCGTCTTATCCTTGGGCGCTATCAGGCCAGCACATTGGTTGTGTGATGGTAATGAGCATCAGAGAACACCCTGCATTGACTACATTTGGGAAGAAGCCATTCCTATGCAATACAGGAAGAAAGTGCAGGCTAACAATGAAGTTTAACTTTTGCAGAGTGTACTAGCTAGCTCTTGCCATAGAAATGCTGCATAACGAAACATCCTAAAAATCATGGTCTTGCAAAAGCAAGCATTTCCGACTCCTGCTCATGGGTTCCTGGGTTAGCAGGAACAACTATTTCAGGCTGTGTGTCGATTGGACTTGGCTGCAGGTTCCAGGTCTGCTCCATGTTCCCTTTGGATCAAGTCACTAGAGACATGATCTCATAGAGGATGACAGAAGCAAAACCACAGGAAGGTATCCACTCACATCTCAGTGGTCAAGTGAGTCACATGACTAAGCCCAGAGTCAGTGGGGCAGGGAAATATATTCAACCTCAAAGGGAAATTGGTGGAGGAGAGTGACTGTTTATTGAATGATAATATAAAATATAACTTAAAAGTTATGTTGTTGTTGGATGCTGTTGAGTTGATTCTGATTCATAGTACCCATATGGTAGAACTGCCCCGGAGGGTTTTCAAGGCTGTAATCTTTATAGAGGAGTCCTGGTGTGGCGCTACAGGATAATGCACTGGACCACAGGTTGGTTTAAACCACAAGGTTGGTGGTTCAAACCCACCAACCGCTCCTCAGAAAACCTATACAGGGTCAGTATGAGTTGGAAGCAACTCAATGGCGCTTAACAACAGCAACAACCTTTACAGAAGCAGATTGCCTCAGGTGCTGTTGGTTTCAAATCACCAACTTTTGGTTAGCAGTCCAGTGCTTAACCTACTGTACCACCAGGCTCCTTTTTAAAGAGCTGTGTGTATATATATTAAGTGTTGTCAAATTAGCTCCAGCTCATAGCTACCGTGTATAGGGTTTCCGAGGAGTGACTAGTAAGTTTGAACTGCCGACCTTGTGGTTCAAATCGGCCTTGCAGTCCAGTACATTATCCTGCAGTGCCACACCAGAATTCAAGGATCTGTGACAATGGGCTTTATGCCTGTCCATAAGACTGATCAAAAAGATACAAGTACGCCTGTCTTGAGTTGGATGCTCCCAGCACTGAGATCAGATTTGTGCATCTTTGTTTCTTTTGAGCAACTGATGGCAATCCAGTTTAACTTTTCAGCTGTGGAGTGTGTCGTTGGCCAGCTCTGCCCAGGAGTTGTCTCAAGGGACTTCACTATTTCCTGACTCTCCACTCCCTATCCTTGCCTTGGGCCTGAATGGAGAGTTTATTTGAGGATGTGGTATTTGGCTTACAGGGTCCTTTTAAACTTAAGCTTCATGGATTTTTGTCTTGATGTCTTTTTCTCCGCATGCTAGTTTTCTAGGACACTCCAGCCCAGATGGTGTTATATGTCAGAAGTTTCCCTCCCTTAGCCCCTTCTTCTTTCTCCCTGTTCCATCATGGATTCCAGTGGAGGGATCCATTTCTTCAGGGCCATGTGGCTGCTGACAGGTAGTGTGTACCGAGTTCAGGTCCACCAGATCTCATCTTCTGGGCAATGTGTTCTTCTGCTAAGTCACTCCTACCTGTAAGCCAGTCCTCTTCTGCACATGCCTCTCTTCTTCCTTCCCATCCTTTTCTTCTACAAAGGCCAACAACTATGTGCTGGGCGCCATCAGTACGAAGAAAAATGAGAGAGAAAGAAAGAGAACCCTTCTTGCTCTGAAGGAGATTATAGGCCCAAGAGACAAGGGATATGAATGACCAAAATGCCAAGTGAGGAGTGTATTGATGCAAAATGATGTGTGAGTTGTGATTGAAACACAAAATAGGTATACCTTGGCCTGTAGGCAGCAAGGAGTTCGGAAGGCTTCTGGGAGGCGGTGACACCTGAGCAGAAGAGAAGAGGAGATGCTTTGTGTGTGTGTGTGTGTGTGTGTGTGTGTGTGTGTCAGAGGGTGCAGTATGATGGAAGACACTGGCCAAGAAAGAACAGATTGTGCACCCAAAACAGAGAAGCAGTTTGGTGTTGCTGGATTATGAAAGTCATGACAGTGACAGAAAAATTATAAAAAAGGCAAGGTTGACTGACATCAGGCCATGGAGATCCTTGGATGCCACTAGGGAGCTTGGATTTGGGGATCCATCAAAAGGTTTGAGGTAGTGGTGGTGACATGGTGAATTTTGCATTGCGTTGATATCAGATCATTAACCTTGTGCAGTTAATTCTTAATTATTTGTGCTGTGGAAAAAGAAATAAGATACAGACCCAATCACAAATAATTTTCACCTTCCACTGCACGTGCATGTCAGTTCTGCACGCCCCTGCTGATGAAGCTCAGAGACTGGCTAGGATTATGGGAGAGGAGGGAGGGATGTCTTGGTGAGATGAGTTCTAAACAAGAAGTGTGTGATTTTTTGGAAATAATTGAGAGAAGCCTGAACTAACTTTTAGGACTATTGGGTTCCTTTTCTTTTCTGAGATGGACTGTAACTTTGAAGGGAAAGATTATATTGGGAGATAAGCCCAGCAATACACCCTCTTATTTGGTTCTCCCAAACCCATGAGGTGAGTTCCATTATTGGTCCCATTTTACAGGTGAGAAAATCAAGGTGTGGAGAGGTTAGATACCATTTGCAAAGTGACCTAGTTACTAAAGAAGGCATCCTGGGTTTAGATCTACCTCTGAATACCTCCAGCACTGACCTTTAAAGTAGCATGTGGCACAGTGTTCCTCTTGATCACTTTCTTCCTCTAGGCCTCGGCTCAGCTCTGCACCCTCTGCATGGAGGGCGCGCTAACTTCTGCATTTGATGACATCAGCGACTGGTCTGGATATTCTACTTAGACACTGGGCATAGCAGCCTGTGCTGCTCTGTTGTTACTCCTTGAAGCCTACTCTGAGCTTCACACCTTGGACCAAGGCCATTTAGGTAGATACTTGTTAGAGCAGAAGGGGTCTTAGAAACTGGGAGAGGACTGAATATGGGATAAGTGGCTTTCTTCTTGCTCCTCCTTGTCCCTTACCTTTCTGTCCCACACCCTCCTATTCCCCATCATGCTTTGCCTTTTCGGGACCCAGCAGGCTTCGAGTCTGAGTGAGGACTAACCAACAGCAGGCCCGGGTGATGTCGGCAGGAACAAGTCATTGGACTGCTGAAGCCAAGTCCGTGACCAGCATGATCCCAGGAGGGCCAGCAGTTTGTGTTTACTTGGCCACTCTTCCAGCTAAGGAATGCGCTTCCTCCCTTCTCATCTGTCTTTTATGTTTTTGTGCATTTTGACGAGGATCTATGAACAACCCAAAGCACCAGAGTGGGTACAAGGTCAGCCAACCACAAAGCATTCCCAGCCCCCAGCACATTTGAAGTAAGTCAGATGCCACTTGTGAGCGATAAATGAAATGATCACATTCATGGATAACTGCAGCGGGAGCACCTTAGACTATGGAAAGGTGTCAGCATGGGAAGCCCATCCTGGATTTACCTACACATTTTGGGGAATGTTGTACTTCTGTCTGCTTGGTGTCATTATCTTGGCAAAAAAGGAGTGTTCTCACTAGCTCAGCATTCCTGGTTTGGTCCAAGATGCATGAAAATTATACATTATCTTTCTCCTCAAAACTTGAAAAAGCTTTTGAGAGTTACATTATTATTATTTGTATTGTACCCTTCCAAAGAAGATTTGAGGCAATTTACAGTAAAGGCAAAGAGATATATGTACAAAATGATTGAAACAAAAGAAAGAATGAGAGCAAAGTAATGAAGAGGAGTGGGGTGTAGAGCAAGAGATGTTTAAAAAAGAAAAAGGAAAAAAACAAAACAAAACAGTGCTGGCTGAGTTGAGTCATTTCAACTGACCATGTGACACTTAGTTCTGCGCTTTCTAAAAGCCAGGTGGAAAGGAACCCTACGACTTACAGATAGTTCATTTTCTAGAAATGATTGGCCTACTCATACATCTGGAGAGAGGCTCTCCTTCCTCTGGCACTTTCCTCTAAGTAGGAGAAATCATGATATTGGGTACGGCAGAGTGCATTCCACTCATAGCAACGCCATGTGACAGAGAAGAACTGCCCCATATGATTTCTTAGTCTTTATGAGTGCTGGTGGCGTAATGGGTTACATGTTGGGCTATTACCTGTGGGGATGGTGGTTCAAATCTACCAGTCTTTCTGTGGGATAAGGATGAAGCTTTCTATACCCACATAGATTTACAGCTTTGGAAACACTATACCGGGTCACTGTGAGTTGGGACTGACTCGATGACACACAACAACAACAACAATCTTTACAGGAACAGGTGGCTGTCAAGTTGTTCTCCCAAAGAATTTGTGGGTGGGTTTGAACTGCCAGCCTTTTGCCTGCAACAGCTGGGCCATCACACAACTTAATGAAGTGTGATTTTGTAAAAATGACTTTACCAAAACATCCATGAATACTGCTAGCTCATACATCTTCACGATGCTCAGATAAAAAGCAACTGGACACAAATGTTTGTAGTGGTCAGAAGCAAAAAACTGGAAGCAAAGACCTGGAACATTCCGGTCAAGGGCAGGCACTGAGTGAGGGGGAAAGCTTTGAACTGCAACAGTATCAAAATCATCAGTGGCATCTCAGAATGTTCTCGCCCTCCTCGTAGGTAGTCCCGCGTGAGGGAAAGCAGAAGCAGGATTTGAGTCTTGTACTGTCTCTGCCATTGATTGACATGTTTCTCTGTCTGCTGTGGTCTTGGGCGGATCACTGGATTATGGTTGACTGAAATGTGGGCCCTGCAGTTTCCACCTCTATTAAATGCGAGGGTGAATTAGTTTTGGAAGACCCCTTTGTACTTAAGCATTTGATGACTTGAAAAGTCCCCCCACCCCCTTCACCAACAGCCATAAACTTAAGTGGAACCAAGTGAAATAAGTTGTCTCACACACAAAGAAAGACTTCACCTTGAAAAAGTGAGTGAGTTTCCAGGGATAAATAACTTGGCAAGAGTTGAAAACAGAGAGAAAAAGAGAAAAAAGAAAAATAACCAATTTAATCTGTGCTCTTTTTTTGGTCCTTTCTGTGTTCACTAACCTGATGCCTTCGTCCCTGATTTTGTTTTCTTGTTAAAGTACATCTTGGAACCTGGCTGTTATTTTGGACATTGTAGGACATAGTGAAGTGTTCTTACCTTAGCATACAAACAACAACAAAAAAATGGAAACACCGCAAGTTCCTTCAGGTCAGAAGCTGCTTCTCTGTGTAAACTGGGAGGAGGCCTGTCTTAGAATAGCTGTCGACAGCTAGCTCCGTAGGATGCAATGCAGCTCAGAGCCTCTTGTCCTCAGTGTGTGTGTGTGTGTGTGTGCTTGTACATGTGTGCGCACGCGCCAATAAACTCCAATTCTGGCAGGAGTCAAAGTATGTCACAGGGTTGCACTGGGAGAAGAGTGTTTGTATTTAGGGGGTGTGTTATGAACCGACTTGATGGCACTTAACAACAACATCTTGAACTCAAGATGTGGAATCCTGGTGTGGCTCTGTGGGTTAATGCGCTAGACTGCAAAGTGAGTTTAAACTACAAGGTCGGTGGTTCAAGTTCACCAGTTGCTCCTTGGAAACCCTATACAGGGTTGTTATGGGTTGGAATTGACTGGATGGCACTTAACAACAACATCTTGAACTCAAGAGAATTTTGGAGTGAACTAAATGTTAATAGGGTGGGGAGCTCGTCATTTTCATTTTTCAACCATATATGGTCAGGTGGGGTGGTATAACAGGTGGGTTGAACACCCAATAGAAGTAGAGTCAGAAAATTCACTTGTTAAAAGGGAAGGGATATTAACATGGACCATCAGAGATTTTCACAGATGGCACCCACCAAGTTTGGAATTGTGTCAAGCCACTTCTGAGAGTTGGTGGTTTTGAGTCAGCATCATGCACATTTGCACAATAGGCAGTGAGGAGGACTTACTGTGCTTTCCCTGAGGTGGTGCCAACGGTTAACTTGCGGCTGCTATCCTACAGGTTGTCCATTCTAGTTCACCTAGAAGTGTCTCTGGAGAGAGTCCTGACATCTACTTGAAGAAAATCAGCCATCAAAAATCCTGTGGCATATAGTTCTATTCTAAAACACTTGGGGTCATCATGAGTTGGAATCAACTTACTAGCAATGGTTACTGGTTTTCATGTTTAAGGGAAAAAGATATCTGGGCTTGAATTCACTGTTGATCAGAATCTATTGCCACCAAGCTCCTACCCCTCAGATTCTCTAGCCCTTAGATGTGACCTCAGCAGAGACATGTCTAAGGTATAGCAGATCTGGCACATGCCCTGGGCACCACTTGGTGGGGGGGAGGGGACCAATGAACAGTTTCTGTTGGCCTTGGTGGTTTCCATCTTCAGTTGTGGGAGATCATTCAGCAATTACAACTAATTACCATAGGTGTTATTTTTTGTAGGTCTGCCTCTACCCTAGAGCTCTCCAGTTTAGCTCTCCAGAGTGCCAAATCTCTCTGGAATTGATCTGGGTCTGCAGGCATTGTGGGAGTCCAGGATTAGGAGAAGCAGGCAAGGGTGGGGATGGGAAAGGAGAGTTCTGGGCATTTCTACAATATTATATGCAAGTGCTATGCAAATAAAATGCAAATTAAAACCGAGTGCTCAAGCACTGAGTAAAGGTAATGCAAATTTGCTTTTAATTTCTCTTCTGCTGCCAAGGCATCCAGGGATCTGTATAGGGGAGCAGGGAAGCCCAGCGAGAGGCTGAGGCCTCTTTGTGGTCAATTATGGACTTGGATCTTGAATCTTCCTGTTTGATATAAGCACAAAGTGCTGCTCTTCTGAGAAGGCTGCTGAGAGCCACTGACACTGCAGCTTTCTCTGCACTTAGAAATGAGGGATGGTGTGAGGAAGGAGAAGAGACCTTAACTCAGGTCAGTTCAAAGTTCTGATGGGGAACAAGATGTGTGAGGCACTTTCTTGTGTGTCTTGGGAGCTCTGCTGAGGAGGGCCCTGGAAGTTGCCCCAGTCAAAGTGAGCATTAGAAAGATGAGCATGCCCTTTCCAGAAGATCAAGGGGAAAGTTAGGTAGAACACATCATACACTGCAGACTTTGGCCAGCTCAGAGCTCAAATGGCAAATGATTTGTTGAGAGCTCAGGGAGTCAGTGGAGAATTGTATAGGCTCTGAGGCTTGGATTGTTGAGGACACTGGCTTGGTACCCTCAGTATCATAGGGTCCCCTACAGAATCATCATGTGACTGATTAACCCTGAAGGAAGGGATCTCAGAGAAGCATCTCCAGACCTAATGAGACTTGTACACAGAACAATATTTTTGTTTTTTGTTTGCAATATTTAAAAAAAATATATATTTTTAAAACTTTTTATTGTGAATTGAGTGATGGTTAACAGAAAAGATCGTCAGCTTTACATTCAACAAATTGTGCACTTTGTTTCATCACTGATATCTTTCAATGATTACAATCCCCTCCCTGCAACAACAATTATCCTACTTCCTCTCCGTGACTTCCTTTTTACATCTTATATTTCACAAATGAGCAAAGCAAAAAGATTTGATGTTCACACACAAAACAAAAGCTATATATCCCTTTAGTGGTTATGAATCGGGCTGTGGGCTGCAAGGTCAGCAGTTCGAAACTACCAGCTGTTCTGCGGGAGAAAATTAGGCTTTCTGCTCCCATAAAGATTTACAGCCTCGGAAACCCTGTACAGGGTTGCTATGTGTCAGAACCGACTCCATGGCACATAACAACAACAACAATATGTCTAAAGGGCACATTCTACAAATCAGCCTCCTGTCTGCAGGCACACAGCCTTACTCAGTCCATGGACCCAGAGTCCACACCTGTTCCATCTCTCCATGTCACTGCCTCTGCCACTGTCTCTGCTCTCGCCACTTTCTGGGTAGGAGCTCACACTGCACTCATGCTCTTCCTTCTTGATGGTCCTAGGATCCTCTGTTCCTGAAATGAAAGATTAACTACACCCCATGTTTTAGTTCCACACCTTCTACAATTACAGTTGTGACAATCACAATTAATCCTGCCAAAAATTACTCATAATTGAATCCTAAACTCCTATCAGCATCATTTCCCAACCCCCTTCACCAGATCCATCTGGAGTCCAGGAAAACTATTCAGTGGGGGATTCTTCCTTACCCCCCCATTCTGAAACTAAGCACACTCAAGAAAGCTTGTAAGCCAGTGACTTCGTGCCTTTGTTGTTGTTGTTAAGTGCCGTGGAGTCCATTCCGACTCATAGCGACCCAGTACAGGGTTTCAGAGGCTGTAAATCTTTACGGGAGCAGAAAGCCTCATCTTTCTCCTGCGGAACAGCTGGTAGTTTCCAACTGCTGACTGTGAGATTAGCAGCCTGATTCATGCCTTTAGAGCTCTCTATTTTTGATAGCCAATGTCTATATTGCCCATCTGTATGAACTCAGTACACTGAAGAAACAAACTTGTTCTTGGATATGAAGAATCTTTCCATTTCAGTTGGAATTTTGAGCAACTGTATTCATAAACAGATCCAGTTCATCAAATTGTAGCAATTTACATTTGCTCAAAATAGCAAACATCTTTATTTTCATCTGGTCACGTTCTGGTCAGCTAACCATTCAAGCTAGGTCAAATGGTTACTGGCTGCACATTTGGGGGTTCATCCATTCCTCTTTGCACTTCAGACCAGCTTGTTTCACATCCAGCTGTAGCCTCCAGTGTCTAGGTCAGTGTCCATGGGTTCAGGAGTTCACACATCTCCCTAAACTTCAGACCAGCTAGCCCTTCCTCTTCTTTCTCTCTTCTCAAGGTCAATGAGTGTCAATGGAATATGGCCAAACTCAGCCCACGTCTTCATTGCTGCATTTCCCCCACTTCCACTCACAAGTAGACCCAGGTGGCCACCAGTTGAGCATATTAGACTGCTTGTGAGTTCCCTTTGAGTTCAGTCTTAAGGAGATTTACCCTGATGGACTGAGTTTTCTTGCCTTGGTACCTCCAAAGCAAACAGCTTTCTGGGTATTCTAACAGCCAAACAGTCTGCTTTTTTTATGCAGGTCTTTTTTTCAGTAAAATTCTTTTGTTCTCCCAGCAGTACAGAACATTCTTGGGCAGCCAGTCCTAGTCTCAGCCACAGACCCCCAAATCATGTGGGGTCAAGGTCATATACCCCATACAGGGCTTGATATCTTTCTGCCATGGGTAAAAAGGCTTGAGGGGAAAAGAAGGTATTTGGGACCTGAAGTCAGGAATCAGGAAAGTCAGTTGCTTCCTCTTGCAGATTGCTAATAGCAGAGTATAGTTCTTGAAAGAATACTTTTGTTTTTCTTTCTTTTTTGAGTGAGTTTCTAGGTTGCCCTGTTATCAGTCATACATGCAGAAGCTCCAAGAGAGAAATATGTTTTAACATCCTGAAACTGAATTATTAAATGGGGATTAGCTTGGTGTTGACTTTTCTTCATGGCTGATTTGCAGTATAAACTGGGTTTAAGACATCTTTTACTAAACCTTCTGGATTTTAGTAGATCGCATTGGGTGAGCCATTCATTAAAGATTTCATGCTGATGTTATTTGTTTAGGCTTTGATGCCCTTTTTCTGTTTTCCCTCCCCTTTTATTCAATAATGATATCTTTCAGGCAAAGAACACCTTCTACCCTGTGGTATTAAGGGCTTTCCATGATGGATAGCCTGGTCTAGTGGCCAGTGGCTGGGCAGAAAATCGGAGAACTTTGTTTCCCTTACTTCCTGATCCCCAAATAACCATACAGTAAGGACTGGCTTAAAAAATGGAATGGGTACTGGTAGTGCTGGTAGTTGTGTGCTGCTGAGTTGGTTGTGACTCATAGCAACACGATATAGGGCTTCTGTGGCTGTAGAAAGCCTCATCTTCCTCCTGCAGAACAGCTGGTAGATTCGAACTGCTGACCTTGTCATTAACAGTTAACTCGTTACCCACTAGACTACCAGAGCTCCTTGTAGTGGGTATTTTTGTTGTTGTTGTTGTTAGGTGCCATCAAGTTGGTACTGACTCATAGCGATGTTATGCACAGCAGAACGAAACACAGCCTGATCCTGGGCCAACCTCACTACTGTTGCCACACTTGAGTCCATTGATGCTGCCACTTGGCCAATCCATCTCGTTGGGGGTCTTCCTCTTTTCCTCTGACCCTCCACCTTACCAAACATAATATCCTTCTCTAGTGACTGCTCCCTAGTGGGCATTAGACCCCATATTATTGCAAATGAAATGCATCCTTTTGCCGCTCATTGAGACCTCAACTCCATGTATGAGGGAACTTCCATTTTCACTTCACTTGTAAACACCCAGAGAGAAGCAGTGACTTAAATTCATACCACTACCAGTAGCTATGGACTCTTGGTGTGACGCTGTAGGATCAGCACCGGACTGTTAACCACAAGATCAATAGTTCAAACCTACCAGTTGTTCCTTGAAAACCCTATACACGTTCGCTATGAATTGGAACCGACTCAACAGCACTTAACACCAACAACAAGTTGCCATAGAATTGATGCCAATTTCTGGCCCGTCTGTGTATGTCCAGTTAGAACTGTGCTTCACAGGGCTTCCAATGGCTCATTTTTTGGAAGTAGATTGGCAGTTATTTCTTATATGTGTTTTGTTGTGTTGTCTGCATGTTTAAGGAGTGGGTGTTATTTTGAGTTCAAGGTAATTTTGGGGTGAGCCAAATGCTGGGGGGACTTGAAACACCAAATTTTGGCTAGCAGCCAAGTACATTAATTGTAACAGCCAGGGACTTCAGTTTTAAATTTATATCTATATGTAAATGGCCACTGCCACATTTTTGTCAAGAGAGAAACATACAGTAAGAGGCGGGTTACAGTGTCTGGAGCTAACAGATACCTTAAGATCATGGGTCTGATTCTTATTATCCTTGGGCAAGTTGTTTATCGTCTTTGAGTTTTATTTTTTTTTCATCTGCAAATGAGAGTGATAAAAACACCTCTTGAAGTTGTTGTGAAGATGAAATAAAATTATTCTTGTAAAGAGTTCAGCATATAATAGAAGCTCAATATTTGTTTCCTTTCTGCCTGAAGACACATTTCACATAGCTGCAATTATACTGTTCATATCATTTTAATATGTTGACCTTATAAAAATAGGCACCTTCTTTGATTCCATCATCTCATCTTTCATCATTGTTCGTGGCTGCTAAATATTATGTATGGTAATTTACTATATTTATTGCTATTTTGGTAGTTCCAAAAGCTTGTCTTTATTTCTGCAGGCTCTGGAGCCTCCAACGTCAGGGGAAATGAGAACTGGTGTGGATGCTTAACAGGAAAGGCTTCCTAAATTTCCTTTGGGTGATCTCAGATGGCACTGCAGTATTTAACATGGGCAAGCTGCCTTTGCCCTCCCTGGGATTGGGTACCTAGGCCACCAAAGTCCAGAACAGCATTTACAATGTCACTCTGAGCCCTGCAGGCCCTGTGATCATCTGTGGAACTTGCAGCTGTGCCTTCTGACAGCGTGTCTGATTCCAGTTGCAGCACCACCGCCGTCCTGCTCTCTCTTGAGAACTGTATGCTCGATTGTGCAGACTTCATCCCTTGGACACTGTTGATGGCAGCCTTGGTCTGGGTGGTGCCTTCTTATCAATGGGCCACAAGCATTTCAGCTGAAAGTTACACCCCATCTTCAAATGACAGAGGCCATCCCTGGTAACAGGTCCCCTAGCATCTTCCCAATTGGCTACCTAAAAACCAAGCTTTTTTGATAGCTCCCCAGAAAGTTCAATGTAGGCCACCATATGACCCAGCAATTCCATTCCTAGGTATGTTTTGACTTTTTGAGTCTGTTTTAACTCGTAGCAACCTTATGTGCAACAGAATGAAACACTGCCGAGTTCTGTGCCCTCCTCACAATTGTTGTTATGTTTAAGCCCATTGATGCTGCCACTGCCCATCCACCTCATTGGGGGTCTTCTTTTTTGTTGACCCTCCACCTTACCAAGCAAGATGTCCTTCTCTAGAGATGGGTTCCTCCTAATAACACGTTCAAAGTATGTAAGATGAAGTCTGTCCATCCTGACTAAAGAACATTCTAGCTGCACTTCTTGCAAGACAGAATTGTTTGTTCGTGTGGCAATCCATTATACTTTCAATATTCTTTTTCAACACCGTAACTCAGATGCATCAATTCTTCTACGATCCCTCATTCATTGTCCAACTTTCATGAGGCTATTAAAAATACCATGGCTGAGATGCACCTTAGACCTCAGATGGATATTTTTGTTCTTGAACACTTTAAAGAAGTCTTGTGTAACAGATTTGCTTAATGCAGTACTTCATTTGAGTTCTTGACTCCTAGGTATCTCAATGTAAAGAAAACAAAAGTCCTCATCATTGGACCAATAAACAACATTCTTAATGGAGAAAAGATTAAAGTTGTCAAGGACTTCATTCTTCTTGGATCAACTATCAACACTCATGGAACCAGCAGTCAAGAAATCAATGACGTATTGCATTAGGCAAATATGCTGTACAAGACTTTTTAAAATTGTTGAAGAGCAAAGATGTCAGCTTGAAGACTAAGGTGCACCTGACCCAAGCCATGGTATTTTCAATAACCTCATGTGCATGAGAAAGCTGGACATTGAATAAGGAAGACCGTAGAAGAATTGATGCTTTTGAGTTATGGTGTTGGAGGAGAATATTGAAAGTGCCATGGACTGCCAAAAGAACCAACAGATCTGTGTTGGATGAAGTGCAGCCAGAGTGCTCCTTGGAGGCTAAGATGGCCAAACTTCATCTCTCATACTTCGGACATATTGTCAGGAGGGAGCAGTCGCTGGAGAAGGATATCATGTTTGGTAGGATGGAGGGTCAGAGAAAAAGAGGAAGACCCCCAGTGAGATGGATTCACAAAGTGAAACATGGCAATGATAGTGAAGTTGGCCCAGGACCGGGCAGTGTTTCGTTTTGTTGTGCATAAGGTCACTATGATGTCATTGGTACTGACTCGATGACACCTAACAACAACAGGTATCATCGGGCAGTGTTTCATTCTGCTGTGCAGAAGGTCGCTATGAGCCGGTACCGACTCGATGGCACCTAACAACAACAGGTATATGAGTTAGCTTCAAAATGTTTCTGGAAAATGCAACTAAAAGATAATGGAATTTCCCCACAAACTTTTGGAAGCCCCCTCTTATACCCATGAGGCCTTACAGCAGAAACACAAACAGACACATGTATATTGGTGTTCACTGCAACACTATTCACAAGAGCCCAAAGAGGAAACAGCTTAAGTGCCCATTAACAGAAGAATGGATCAACAAAATGTGGTACATACATATAAATGGAGTATCAGAGAGAAATGGAGTTCTGAAACATGCTGCAACACGGATGAATTGTGAAACATTATGCTGAGTGAAATAAACCCATCATAAAAGGACAAACATTGTACAGTCTCATTCCTAGGAAATATCTAGAACAGGCACATGTATGAAGACCAAAGTTTATTAGAAATTATCAGGGCTGAATGCGAAAGGGGCAAGGGACAGTCATTGTTTAGGAAATATCAAGTTTCTGTTGTTGGTTATAGAATATTTGGGTTTTGCTGATAGTTGTAAGACATAATTACTGTAATTCATGTCACTAGACTGTACACATAAAAAACATTAGATTAGCAAATATTATGTTATATATGGAAGCCAACCACAAAGTCAGCAGTTCGACTCTACCAGCCATTCCATGGGAGAAAGATGAGGCTTTCTGCTCTTGTTAAGATTTATAGTCTCAGAAACCTTAAGTAGGGTCACTATGATTCAGAAGTGACTCTACAGCATGTACCCACCCCCCACCACCATCACTTTAATCTCTGAAGAAAAGAGTGTGGGCACAGGGCAGATGTGGGAAGGGTCTGAGTGAACAAGGCAACAGGGAGTTGTCCATATTTATTCATTCAATATCTAATGTGTCCCAACCACTGTACTTGATTTTGGGGATCTAGAGGGTGTAGGACATCTGTGTGTACAGTCTGATCGGGGAGATGTAGTTTGGTGGTGTCAAGTTTATTTAGATTCATAAGGAGCCCTAGTGATAGAGTAGAACTGCCCTGTAAGGCTGTAATCTTTATGAGAATAGATTGCCACATGTTTCTCCAACAGAGCCACTGTGTGGGTTCAAATCACCAACCTTTCGTTTCACCACTGAATGTTTACGTACTGCACAAAGGGGCTCCGTGATGAGGAAGAGAGGCCCAGAAAATTGACTTCAGTGCATTCCAGACCAGGTGACCTCAAAGTGGCTTACAGACCTCAGTAGAGCACTTGCATATCAAATAGAGGTGCCCTTTGTTTAACATACTTGCCAAATGAGGGTTTATCTTCTTGCTAGGTCAAGTAAAGTGAATGCTCACATTTTTCTTTGACCCATAAAATAGTAGAAAGGAAGTACAAGTTCTTAAAAAATAAACACAGATAAAATTGCAGCACATTTTTTTTTTCCTTACAAGAAAAGAACATGTATAAGAGGGAAGTTTCAGAGACTTGGACCCCACTGTAAAATATCTGACTTAGTAATTTTGTGGTGCAGCCCAGTCATCTGCTGTTTATACCACACCACAGTCCTGGTTTGGTGCTATAGGATAGGCACTGGACTGCTAACTGCAAGTTTGGTGGTTGAAAACTAGCAGATGCTCCTCATAAGTCCTATATACAGTGTCACTGTGAGTTGGAATCAACTGGACAGAACTCAACAACAACAACATAGCTACAAAGTACTGGATTGGTAACCTCAAGGTCAGCAGTTCAAACCCACCAGCTGCTTCACAAGAGAAGGAAGAGGCTTTCTACTGGTACAAAGATAGAGACCATCAGAAAGGATCTGTATGATTTAGAACCAACTCGGAAGCACCTAACAACAACATAGCTACAAAGCCCTCGTGGCATAGTGGTTAAAGTGTGCAGTTGCTACCCAGTGGAAAGCTTGGTGGTTTGAACCCACAAAATACTCCTCCGGAGAAAGAAGTAGTAGTATGATTCTATACAGATTTACAACCTTAGGAACCCTATGGGACAGTCTGTTCTGTACTGTAGAGTCATTGTGAGTCAGAATCGACTTGACGTGCAGTGAATTTTTTGTTTTGTTTGTTTATAGCCACCAAGAGAGTGCTCTAAGGGAGCATGGGGGTGCTCAGCAGTTATTCTGACTGAAAGACTTTGGAGAAGGCTTTTGCCATTGAAGTGGCATCTAGCATTCTGAGAACACAACCCTTCAGTTGTGCTCAAGCACCTCTGCGATAGCACTTGGAAGACGGCATTAATTCGCTGGGCAAACCATTGCCTCTCCTTTGACGCTGTAGACTTTAGGTGCAGTGCACGACCTCCCTGTCAGACCCTCCCACCCCCACCTTACCTCTCGTTCTCTCCCCTATCTGTAATGCCCTTCCCACCGCTCCTCAACCGGTTACTCTTGCTTACTGTTGAAATTCAGGTCAAACCTCTTCCTTGGCAGGAAGATTATACAGTATCTGAGACTTACACTTTGAAGAATAGTTTATAATTTTGATACTCTGTCTCATCATGTGTTTGAAGAGACAAGTATCTATGAATGGGAAGAATTTTGAAAGGGAGAGAAGGGAAGAGTGAGTAACACAGTCTCTTGTTCCTGGGACTGACAAGTTCCACGCAGACCATAAAGACACAGGGCTTGGTAAAGGTGGCATGGTGAAGTTAGGGGACAGGAAGTTTACCTCATCAAGGACTGCAATGACAGTGTAAGTTTGCACTTGGGACTCTGGTAAAGGTTTTTTATTTTCGCAGCATGAGTGATATGATCAAATCTGCTGTAGCAGAAAAAAATAGACTTTAGGTGGCATCGTGAATGTAATTACTTCAATTGTAGTTGTTGTTAAGTGCTGCTGAGTTAGTTTGACTCAATAAAGACCCTGTATAGGGTTTCCAAGGAACAGCTGGTGGGTTTGAATTGTAAGCCTTGTGGTTAGCAGCCTGGTACTTTTTCTGCAGCATCACTAAGTCTTTAAACTGGAAGGATATTCTTGGGTTCAATGACAAGAGACGAGACCATGCCTTTTTGTGATGTATGCTCCTTGTAGGTAGGTATATGTGCATGTGTACACGTGTGTGTGTGTGTGTTTAAATAATTTTAAAATAACTCCTAAGAAAGCTTGATTTATCAATTTCTGTATATATATATATATATATACACACACACACACACACATATTTGAGTGGAATTGCTAAACTGGATATTTAATCAATTCTCTAAAGGTTACAACTGTTTCCAACGAGCCTTTTTTTCGGGTAAATATTTAGAGAGAAGAATCAGTGTGCATCACCCTTCCCTCCATTAATCAGGGTGGTGCTCCTGATCTGGTGTACAGATTGTTTGGTGAGCTCGTAGCAGCTCTAGGAATTTAGATTTAGTCCAGTTCGTCTCTTGTCTGTCTCTTGGGAGCTAGGGTTCTCCTGGACTTGTGGCTGAGATTTGGCACTTGGAGGAATCTCTCTTTAAACAGCAGGGACATCCTCACCTTGCCATTTATAGGTTTGATTGATACTCACTGTTTTACCCTTCTTCAAAGATGAAAAAAAAATATCTCTGTTTTTACACACAAATGTGTAGAATTTACAAGCTCTGGTAGCGTAGTGGTTACGAATCGGGCTGCGAACCTTAAGGTCAGCGGTTCGAAACTACCAGCCGCTCCACGGGAGAAAGATGAGGCTTTCTACTCCTGTAAAGATTTACACCCTCGGAAACCCTGTACAGGGTCGCTATGGGTTGGAACCGACTCGACGGCACATAACAACAACAACAACAACTGATCATGCACTTTGCTTTCAGTTAGGTGACTTTGTCCACATGACATTTTCTTTGGGAAATCCAGGAGATCTTATATGAAAGCATTCCAAAATTTCCTGGAAAAATGGAGTGAAGTGATAATATAACATCTCCATGATCTTTCAGAAGCCCCATCATATATGGGAGCTGAGAAAAAAAAAAAAAAGAAAGTTTAAGCTCATGATCAACAATATCATCACATTATTCTTTTTTAAGCAGTGATTATATTTGATCATCCAAGGACTTCATGTTTTTGTTGTTAGGTGCAATTTTCAGCTCTGATCCAAAGCTCCATATTTATTTTAGCAAGTATCGTACATAAGAAAAATCATGAAGAAAAAAAATCATCAATCACTTAACCATCCAGAAATAATTACTGCTAATGTTTGGGTGGCTAGTGCCATTATTTCTCCCCTACATAAATCATTTTACAGGAATCATATATATTATTTTATAAAATGATTGTGCATTTAGCCATTTATCAGAAATACTCTCTGATGCTATTAACTGTATCACAATTCCAGCATCAGCTTCATAAAATATCTGCATAATATTAAATGGAGTTGATATATCTATATGATCCAGAAGCTGGACATCATTGATTGATTTTTTTTTTTCTTTGTTCTGTAGGGATTCAGAGCTGAAACTCACAGGTGGGCTTCAGGTTGACATTCACAAATCCTCTGACAATGTTCATGTACATATTTTTATAGGGAAAAGAGCTATAGCTTTTATCAGTATTCAAAGGCTTTACTGCTGAAGGGTCAAAAATGGCTAAGAAATTTGTCTGCATTAACTTCCTAAAAACAAAACAAAACAATTGTTGTTAAGTGCTGTTGAGTCAGTTCTGACCCGTAGTGACCCTGATAGAGTTTCCGAGGAACGACTGGTTGATAAGCAGTCTTTGATGCTTTTGATAATATTACCAGATCATCCTACCTGGTGGTAGTTTACACTCCCACCGGCCATAGCTGAGAATACCTGTTTTCCTGAACCTTGGGCAACCCTGGTCAACCTTGGCCAATGTTGCACATTACCTCCTTTGAAATTTAGCATCAAGTTATTACTTGCTGTGCTGCCTCTTTGTATAAAAATTTCCCTCCAACATGGAGGAGTTAGTGCTTATGTTAACGTCGCAGCCACCTGAAATATATTGGAGAGGCCGCTGAGGCACAGCTGAAAGAGCCTGGGTAAGTAACTAGAAGATTGGGTTTATGTCCTAAGCCTGCGCTGTTGTTTTCTTGGCATGGCTGGCCAGACAGTGAGTTTGTTCCGAACACGATTGCTAGGTTCAAACTTGATTGTGTATTTACCTGGATTCCTCTGCTTACTAGCTGTGTTACTTACCTTGGACAAAGAGTGTAAATGCCTCAGTTCCTTATTTGTAAGGTAAGGATAATGTTGCTGTTGTTGTTATGTGCCTACGAGTCATTTCTGTCACATAACAATGCTATGCACAACAAAATGAATCATTCATTGCCTGAGTCTGTGCCATCCTCACAATTGTTGCTATGTTTGAGCCCATCATTGCAGCCACTGTGTTAATCCATTTCATTAAGAGTCTTTCTCTGATGTGGCACTGTGGGCTAATGCGTCAGACTGCAGAGTCATTTGGACTGCAATGTCAGTGGTTCAACCTCACCAGCTGCTCCTTGGAAACCCTATACAGGGTCACTATGGGTCGGAATCGACTCAAAGGCACTTAGCCAACAACAACAACTGCTTTGCCAAGCATGATGCCTTTCTCCAGGAATTGGTTCTTCCTGATAACATGTCCAAAACACGTGAGCAGAAATTTCACTAACTTTGCTTCTAACAAGTATTCTGGCTGTATTTCTTCCAAAACAGATGCATCTGTTCTTCTGGTTGTCTGTGGTATATTCAGTATTCTTTAGCCAACACCGTAATTCAAAGACATCAAATATTTTTTGATATTCCTTATTCATCGTCCAATTTTCATGTGCGTATTAGGCAACTGTAAATACCATGGTTTGTGTCGGGATGACCTTAGTCCTCAAGGTAACTAACATCTTTGCTCCTTAGCATTTCAAAGAGGTCTTTAGAAGCAGATTTGCCTAATGCAGTATGTCATTTGGCGTCTTGATTGCTGCTTTCATGGATTTTGATTATGGATGCAAATAAAGTGAAATCCTTGACACCTTCAATATTTTCTCCATTGCTACCTTGTATATTGGTCCACTTGTGCGAATTTTTGTTTTCTTTACAATGAGTTGTAATTCATGCTGAAGGCTATAGTTTTTGTTTGTCATCAGTAAGTACTTCAAGTCTTCTTCACTTGCCCAAAGCAGAGTTGAATCACCTGCATATCGTATCATATGTTGTAAATGAATTCCAAGAATCCTCATTCTTTTTCATATGTTTAATTTCTTGGCCTGTTTGCTCACATACAGATTTAATACCTATGAAAGGATACAACCTTGATACACATCTTTCCTGAATCTGTGCAGTAGATGGTCAGGTCCTTCTTTCTAGTGTGTTTTAGTCTGGAAGCTCTGTTTAATTCTGCCCACCATGAGTGACCCAGTGGTATTCAACATAGCTTCCAGCATCACAGTGACACCCAAGTACTGGGGATAGTAATCACAGTACCTATCTTATTCATAGTATTCTAGGAAGGACTGATGAGAAAACCTTTGCATGGCACCTAGCTTTATATTTAGTACACAGAAAATGCTCATTTAAACTCTGGTTATAATTATTAGGTGTAGGATCACTTCTCTCTGAATATTAGTCATAATCATGGCTTTTGCAAGCCAGGAAAGGTCTTAATGATCATTCATCCCAGTTTATTCTCTTTTTATAAAATTCAGTTATCTGTTCCTTTGATTTTTCTAGAACTTGCTGATATAAGAGAGAACACTGTGGTAAGAACAGAGATGTGACTTGCCTGCTGAAAATAGAAATACTCTGACCTAGTTTACAAGCATTCTTGAAAACCAAATATTGTATGCGAAAGCCTTACATGTTAATCAAATTGTGCAATGTCTATATTGCCCATGAAAAAGAAAACTCAATTAAACAGAGCTTGGCAAACTGGAGCTCTCCGTTAACTGAGATGTTCTTAAACCTTTGCTTTCCTGAGGGCATCTAGTCCTGAGTTTTGCATATAAATTGTTGTTGTTAAGTGTTGTAGAGTCACTTCCAACTCTTAGCAACCCTGTATAGAGTTTCTGAGGAGCCACTGATGAATTTTAGGCACTGACGTGGTGGTTCAAACCAACTGTGTGGTTCAGCGCTTTTGATGTTGTTAGTGAGTGTGACAAGGGTGTAAATTCCAAGACATTGTAGTGGAGGATCCTCTACAATCCTGGTTTGTAGTTACTTTTCTGTCTGTCCTTGAGAGCTCCCTGAGCCATGTTCATTTCTGAGCCTAACACCTAACGCATATGTTGAAGGCATAAACAGAGGAATGCTATGTCTCTGGAAGAAATTGAGAGAACTCTTGCTCATTATCAGACATTGTCAGAGTAATGCCTCAGTCTGAGCATTCATGGTGTGTAGTGCCACTCCTGGAGAGAGAACATTACTCTGTATTGCCCTCAATTACCTTCTGTCTTTTCCTGCCCTCTCTGCCTTTTGATATATGCTGTTATTGTTGTGTGCTGCCAAGCCAAGTCAATTCCAACTCATAGTGACTCTGCATAGGGTGTCTGAGAGCTGCTGGTGGGTTTGAATTTGTTGACCAGCTCAGTGCATATCCTACAGTGCCACACCAGATTCTTTTATATATGTTATTGTTGTTTCTAAGTGCCATTGAGTTGGTTCTGACTCATAGTGACCCTGTATATGGTTTCTGAGGAGTGACTAGTATATTTGAACAGCTGACTTTGTGGTTCAAACCAACCTTGCAGTCTACTGCTTATCCTATATTCCCACACGAGTACGCTCTTTGATATACATAACTCAGGGTTGGGAGTCTTTATGTGGTGCTGTAGGTTAATGTGCTGGACTGCAAAGTCAGTTTGAACCACAAGTCAGTTCAAGCTCACCAGCTGCTCCTTGGAAACCCTATACAAGGTTGCTATGGGTCGGAACCAACTCAGTGGCACTAAACAACACCAAGCACCCTGACTCACTTTCTTGATCCTGCTTTCTTTTATCACAGACTTCTCTGTATGATTATAATTCTTAAAATGAAAACAAATGTTTCCAAAATGAGCAATATGAAAGAGGCTTGGGTGGTTATGAAAAAGTTATTCCTAATAGTTTCACTCATTTTGGCCCACTTATTTAAAAAGAAGAACCCCAACATCCCAAAGACACATGATACCAATTCTGCCCTTCTCAGTTGGTTTACGTTGCTATCTTTCAGAGGCAAAAGTAAATGTGACCACTTTCAAGAAGGCGTCGTTGTCTAACTTAGTACACTGTGGTTGAGTTGGCATAGTTGTTCAGGGTAAAGGTTCAAATCCCAGCTTCACCACTTTGGTAGCTTATGACTTGAGTAAGCTTTATTACCTCTCTAGGGCTCAGCTTTTTAATCTATGAGGTGAGATAATGACAAAACATACCTCACAGTGTTGATGGTAGTTATGTGCCGTGGAGTTGGTAGGAGGATGAAATGATTTGAAACAGCATTTGCCATAAGTAAACATCCAGGAAATTTTAGGCATTGTCGTTATTTTGAATTCCAGTAGTACTTACTAGCCATATTAAGAGTCACAGATGATTAGATGTTGTTCAATTCAATTGCCTCGTTTTCTAGAGGAGGAAACAGAGGCACAGAGAAACAAAGTGCAACCAAACCAACCCATTGCTATTGTGGATTCTGATTGATAGTGACCTTATGGATAAGGTACAACTGCTCTACAGGGTTTCCAAGGAAACGGATGGTCATGGTCATATCTTTCTACCACTCAGTGGTTGGTGGGTTCCAGTCACCAATCTTTCAGTTCAAAGTCAAGTGTTTTAACCACCGCAGCACCAAGGCTCCTCCAAAGAGGTAAAGTAATGGCCCCAAATTTAGCCAGCTGATAGACAACATAAATGTAAAAAGGCAAGCCCTGGCTTTGAACCTTCTCTTTATCTCTAAGCCAGGAGCAGATATGGGCTGCTACTTTTTTCATCACTGTCTCACATACTTTTGATCAGTTGCTCTAGTCTCATTGCCACATCCTGAAAGCCAGCACCTGTGGTTTCAGCTCAGTTAAACTGAGTTCTGACTTCCGGCCTCTAGGAGTATGCAGGAAGAAGTTTCTGTCTTTTAAAGGCATTGCGATGTGGTCATTGGATACAGTGGTCACAGGCAACCAAGACAGTAGGTATTCAGTGAACATTCATGAAATGAATAGGTAAACTAAATGCGGGTATTATGATGTTCATTTAATTGATGCATGAAAGAGCCCTAGTGGTACATTGGTTAACTGCTTTTTTTGCTAACCAAAAGGTTGGCAGTTTGAACCTATCAGTTGCTCCATGGAAGAAACATGTGGCAGCCTGCTATTTGCAATGATTTCCAGCCTTGAAAACCTTATGGGACAGTTCGACTCTGTTCTATAAAGCCACTGTGAGTTGAAATTTCATGGATCTGGCCCAAATGTGCTGTAGATGTTTACATGAAAGGAAGGTCCAGGTTTGTTGCCTACCTCAGTTTTCTTTCCATTAGCCCTGCGGATTTCACCACCAGTTGCACATTAGAACAGCTAATCCAGCTCCCAGGTGGTAGGGCTGATGGGTGATTCTAATGTGTAAGCAGGGTTGAAAGTTCTGTCTACACCAGACTGCTTGATAAAAGCTAGCAGATTCATGATGAGTTTAAAGGTGTCATTTGTTTTAGGGTCTGCAAAAGATTCTTACTATGTTGAACTCCCATAATAGCCCCCTAAGGCAGGCAGGATTGTTGTTGTTGTTAAGTGCCATCTAGTCAGTTTCATCTCATAGAGACCCTGTATAAGGGTTTCCAAAGAGCAGCTGGTGGGTTTGAACCACCAACCTTGAAGTTCACAGTTCAGTGCTTATTCTACAGCACCACACCAGGAGTCCGGGATAAATCCTAGCAGAGTAGATAACTTGGCCAGTGGCTGATTCTCGGGCTGAACTCAGTACTCTAACTGACTGTGTGTTCAGTGCTTTTTGTGCAGCATGGTTCGGTCACTACCCTAATCTGATATGTATGATTGTGTATGCCTAATAGTCCTGGTGTGGCGCTGTGGGCTAATGCATCAGACTGCAAACTCATTTGTACTGCAAGGCCAGTAGTTCAAGCTCACCAGCTGCTCCTTGAAAATCCTATACAGGGTCGCAATGGGTTGGAATTGAGTCGACGGCACTTAACAACACCAGTGTCTTTTCAGAGTCTCTGCGTGGTGCCAATGATGAATATGCTTGACTACTAACCCAAAAATTGGAGGTTCAAGTCCACCCAGATGTGCTTCAGAAGGCCCAGAGATTACTCCTGAAAAATCAGCCATTGAAAACCCTAAGAAACATAGTTCTACTTGGACTCACATGAGATTGCCATGAGTCAAAATCAGCTGACCACAAGTAGTTTTCTTTAAAATGACTATCCATGTTGCTAACGTCAGATGGATCTTGGCTGAAAGCAGAGAATGCCATAAAGATGTTTACCTGTGCCTTTCTTAGCTATGAAAAAGCATTCAACTATGTGGATCATAATATGGATAACATGGTGAAGAATGGGAATTTTAGAACACTTAGTTCTTCTCGTGAGGAACCTGTAAATAAATCAAGAGGCATTTAAATATAACAAAGATATACTTTGATGGTGTTGTTCAGTGCTTTCGAGTTGGTTTAAAGGTATACTGAGTGTGTGTTAAAATCAGGAAAGGTGTACATTGAGGTTGTATCTTTTTTCACCATGCTTATTCAGTCTGTATGCTGAGCAAATAATATGAAAAGCTGGACTATATGAAGAAGAACATGGCATCAGGATTGGAGGAAGGCTTCTTGAATGACTTGCGATATGCAGATGAACAGCCTTGCCTGATGAAAGTGAACAGGATTTGAAGCACTTCCTGAGAAAGATCAAAGACTACAGCCTTCAGTATGAATTACACACCTTAATGTAAAAAACAAAAATGCTCACAACTGGACCAATAAATAACATCATGATAAAACAACTGGACCAATAAATGACTTCATGATCAACAGAGAAAAGATTCATGTTGCCAAAGATTTCATTTAACTTGAACCTACAATCAATGCTTATGGAAGCGGCAGCTAAGAAATCAAAAGATGCATTGCATTGAGCAAACCTGCTGCAAAATACCTTTAACTTTAAAGTCTTCAGAAGCAAAGAAGTTACATTGAGCACTAAGGTGTACCTGAATCAAGCCATAGTATTTTCAGTTGCCTCACATGTGAAAACTGGACAATGAATAAGAAAGACCAGAGAAGATTTTTGAATTATGGTATTGGTGAAGAAGAATGAATATACCACGAACTGCCAGAAGAACAAACAAATCAGTTTTGGAAGGAATACAACCAGATTGCTCCTAGGAAGTGACAATGATAAGACTTCATCTCTTACAATTTGGATAGGTTATTGGGAGGGACAAGTTCCCAAAGAAGCACATCATGCTTGGGAAAGTGGAGGGTCAGAAAAAAAAAAAAAAAGGATGATTTTCAGTGAGATGGGTTGACACAGTAGCAGTAACAATGGTTTTAAGCATAAACAACTATTGTGAGAATGCAGGATCAGGCAGTATTCCAGTCTGTGGTACATAGGCTTGGTAGAAGTTGGAACCAACTTGATGCCATTTAATAGCAATCCACATTCTTGTGGATTAATTGTCTTTTTTTTTTTTTTTTTTTAATTCAGTCTCCCAAGATTTTGGATACTGGACATATGGATACTTTTTTATATTAAACCACTTAAAAAACTCATGATGAAAGAAGAGGTAGGGGGATTTGAGACTAGGGAACTGTGACAATATTTCTTCAGAAGGAATTTCAAGCTCATGCCCCAACCTCCTCTTAGAACTTTTTGCCTCTTGCTGTTTGGCTAAATGTGGGTGACAAATGATCCAAACAACATACAACATACATTAGCATGCTCACTAGCACCTAGGTCAGCGAACAAAGACTGAATACTAGAGATAACTAGACCTACAATGCCATTTTGCATATGTCTATATTAGAGCAGCTGGTTCTCATTGTATATCAACAATTACAGAAAAGCAGTCAGGCATTCATTTCAGAGGCTTTGGGTCATTGGTTTTTAAGATCAACAATACACTTCCCCCACCCAGGTCCAGATGGACATGTAACTATAACTTCATAAATGTGATCACAATAGACTAGATGAATGCGCAGGGTAACCCTTAGGACAGGAGACCAATATCTGTGATGCGGGTGTTTTCTAAGACACCAGGGACCAGAAGTCTGTTTGCTTTGTCCACTGGGCACAGCTGCTAGCTCCAATGAGTCACTCTGCCAATCGGATATTACCTAGCGATTTTTATGGAGTTAAATCTAAAGGAAATTTGAGGAGGCGATCACTTCCTCTCTTTTAATTAGAATTCTGAGAGTGTTTGCTTACACACAACTGCACAACCACACATCTGTAGTAAGGTGGATGCTGGGACAGCAATAAGGCGCATGAATTTTAAATATCTGGAGAGGTTTATTTGAAGAGTCGGGCCATTGTCGCGGCTGCTGCTTGAGCGTGTGTGAGCTCAGACACACACACACACACACACACACACGCACACACAGTGTACCTCGTACAGATGTTTGAACAGTCCTTGGGGAGCACACATTTTCTGTTGTAATAAAGGAAAACACAGTCCTCAGTTGTAACCTAGGAGACATGGGATCCGACCAGAATTGGAATCTTTAACCACATCTTGGCTGCTTGCAGGACCGACCCAGAAGGGGTTTTCTCTAGTGCAGACTTCACATTGCCTTGTAGTTCTCAGTGGCTGCTGAGGCAGAGGAGACAGCTGCCTGCTGTTTGCTCACACATAAATCCCCCAGGGAGAAATAAGAGCTAAGTGGTTGTTACAAAGGGGCGATAGGTTTGACTCCCAGAGCTAGTCACAGAGACATTTCTGGCTCTTCTACACCACACTTTCTCATCCCAAGACACCTTTCTGCCTGTAATCTCTGCACATGCTACAGAATCAGAGGGCTGGAAGGGGACTCCGGAGGCCACCTACCCGTTCCCCTCACTGCCTGTCAGTTTTCAACCAAGTCGGCCCAGCCCTGGAGAGCTGTCCATCCAGTGACCTCCTGGGATGGGCATAAATACTGTTATCTCCATTTAATAACGTGGTACCTCAGCAAGGCAGAACATATTTGTTCCAGGGAAAATGACAGCGGTTTTAAGCCTAGTGACTTGCAGGTGATTTAAACCCCCTCATCTGGATTTGTTTAACACACTTCAGTTTTATTATTCGGTTTTCATACAGAAAGTTAATGAATAACTCAGTCTGACTATACAGCAATAGAACCAAGCATGGGACCCTGGCTGGGAAGTTCACTCTTGGGACAAGCGTACCCCGATTTACACAAAAGGGGCATTCCTGGGAAGTTTATTTTTGACATGAAAGTGTTCTTAGAGGAGTAAAATACCAAGAGTTTATTTATTTATGTATTCATTCATTTATTTCTTTTTAGCAAAGCCAAGATGCATTTTGAAACACGAATATACTTTTCCTAAAATTGACTTAAAAAAATTACTTTGTTGTTGGGAATTTATACAGCAAACACATACACACCCATTCAATGGTTTCTACATATGTAGTTCAGTGGCATTGATTATATTCTTCATTCTTAATTGACATCTCATAGAGTAATTGTGAATAGAGTATTCCTCAGTAAACTCTCTTTTAAGCCTGCAGATGACTGCGGGGCAGATGTGGCCCTCTGTGTGAGGTGTTGCCTGGGAGTTGAATGAAGCTCTACTGTTAGATCCTGGAATGTTTGGGTTGGAGAACTCCACAGAGGGACCCACCTTCATTCACCCTTTCCAGATGAATAACAGGAATGTTCCTGTGCCTTGGAACACAAAGGGATTTTGCAGATGTCACCCACCCTGAGAGGCCTATTCCCAGTTGGGCTTGTCATGGCTTCCCTTTGGCAAATTGCTCTTTTGAATCTGAGCTTCCCTCTTTAAGGTGGGGTGTAGTACATATACCAATTTACCTTCCAGGAGCACAGTGATAAAGAGTTCAGTGCTTTGAACCCCTTAAAGACTATCTCGTGTGTGAAAAGAATTTCCAAAGTCACTGATCATATTCTGCTCCTAGAAGCATGTTTAGAGTCTGGTGAGTTGGGCTGGCTAATATTGATTTTATGAAAGGAAGCCCACTCCACCCTACCTATGGCAGTTGGCCAGCCAGTTGGCAGTTGGAGGAAAAGAAAAGGTGGTTCAGACAATGACTAATTTACCTTAAAAAAAAAAAAAAGCTTTTGTTCTTCCACTATTTTCAAGACAAACACATAAGCCCTTGACTTATTTTCCTTGTTTCTTATTCTTAATATTAAGCACCTTATTTTAAATGCTAAACTTCAACTAGTTGGATTGCACTGAATTTTAGCGTAATTGGATATGGGGTGATGCAGAGAGAGGGAGAAATTAAGTCAGATTTGCCTTGGATTCTGCAGTACTTAAAAAGAGTTATTTTCTAATACCAAGCATTCTTTAGTTTGATATTATCATTTATTTTTCTCAATTTTGGATACAATTTTGCAAATGCTTAGGACACCTTTGTGCTTATTTTCAGAGCTAAGTAGCTGGGTTTGAATCCTGGTGCCACATACTGTGTGGTATCAGGAAACTTACTTTTCTGAACCGCGGTTTCCTCATTTCTCAGACAACTTACTAGTAGTAGCCCTATCGAATTCTTGTAAGGATGAAATGAGAGAGTGTATGGGAAGAGCTTCTTTTACTGCCTGGTGGGCACTTATCTTTCCATTCTTGTCCCATCTTTACTGAATCAGGGGAAACTCAGGCACCGAGAAGAAAGTTAACTTGCCCAGGGCATAGCCAAACATGGGATGCTCTGATTCTGAGTTTTGAGCCTGAGCACTTTCATCACACAGGCATACAGTGTTGGAATAACTTAGGCCAGCCAGACTAGGCTTCATTGTGAAGTGGGTCAAAGGAACTGGCATGTCAGGCCCAGCCAGAATCTTTCTGGGTTCATGTTTTTCAAGTGAGACCAGGATACTTCTTATACAGATTCAGGGCCAACCAGAGAGAAAAGAAGGAAACCTGTGTTTATTGAGAATCCACATAAAATGAACTTCCACAGATTATCCAAAGGTGGAATTATATAATTTTACAGAGCAGGTTTTTTGTTGTTGTTTTGTTTTTTAGAGTAGTTGTCCAAAATTACAGAGATAGTGAAAGTGGCAGACTCCACCCAGTCACCTGGACTTTAGACATGGACTTTACTGCTTACTGGACAGTGAATGCTTGGGGATCCGTTGCTTGTATTTCTTTCAACCTTTGATTCTGGCTAAGTCTTGAGCTATGTTTTCTTGACTGGCCAAGAAGGGTGGTATTTCCTAATTAGCTAGTCTGTACTCTAATCAGCTCCAGGTAGGAGTGCGGCGTGGCTGGTAAAGGTGGGATGTTTTGAAGTCCCTTCCCTTCCTCTCCACTCAAGTATGCAGATAACTGAACCACCACAAATAGATGAGGGTCCATTAGGAGTTGGAAAAGATTACACAGCTTCTCTTAGTAACCCTTTGCTGTCGTTGAGGGTTCATCCTGGCTGTCTCTGCTTCCCTGCTTCCAACCTAAGCCTCAGTGAGTCCATTTCTTTTCATTTGGTCCTCAGTGGAGATGGTAAACAGCTGGTCCTCACAGGCTCTGTAATAAGACTTCAGATGCAGAAGTCCATATGCATGCATTTACCTCGGAGATTTAAGTCTCCTCTTGTCTTCCGTGTGGAGGCCTGGTGTGGCCCTGTGGGATAATGCGCCAGACTGCAAAGCTGTTTGAACTGCAGTGTCGGTGGTTCAATCTCATCATTTGTTGCTATGGATCAGAATTGACTCCACGGCACTTAACAACATCTTGTCTTCTGTGTAGGGATGGGTTTACCCAATAGGCAAGGTAGTCTATAGCAAACAATTTCACATTGATGTGGTAATGAATGTGAAACTGTTCGCTATAGTTTAGAAAGTAAGCATAACTTAGCCTGTGCTTACCTTGCTTACTGGGAGCTCCATCCCTGTCAAGAATTATAAATTTGAAAAGAGGTTTTGATTTTGTGAGAAGGCACTATGGTGTTAGGAGGGAGGCAGATGCCAGCCATACCAAGAAACAGAATCTTTGACAAAAGCTTATACTTAACTTGCTTATTGGATTTTCACCACTGCCCTTGTGTTGTAGGGCAAGCAGCTCTGAGCTGTTCCTAATTTCTTTTCAAAATGGTCCCTGATTTTGTGGGTGTCTTGAGAAGGAACAAGAAGAATTATAGAATCATAGTGCAAGAATTTTCACCGCTGCTGCACAGTTGTGATCCATCACACACTTGGCAGGAAATCTTGGAGTGGAGCAAGTTCGGGAGGAACTCTAGACCCGACTTGCCCACCCATGGAGGGTAGCTCTGGGCCCTTTGACTCCTGCTTTGGCATCTGTCAAATGAGAAGTTTGGATCAGACTGTGTGTCACATTTCTTCCAGTTTGAAACACTATTTTTGTTGTTGTTAAGTGCCATTAAGTCGGTTTTTAGAGACCCTTAGAGAATCCCTATATAGGGTTTCCGAGGAGTGGCTGGTGAGTCTGAACTGCTGACCTAGAAAGAGTTGTGTGAGTCAAAACTGACTCGACGGCACTTAACAGCAATAACACCAACAACAATGTTTCAGACTGAAAGGAACGTGACACACAGTCGGGTCCAAACTTCTCATTTGATAGATGCAGAAACTGGTCCTACAGGACCAAGGCCCACTGTCCACAGGAGTGCAAGTCGGGTCTAGAGTTCCGCTAGCACTTTCTCTACTTGAAGAAATGTGAAAAGGTGAAAAATGTGAAAGGTGAAAAGTCTTTCAGTTTCTCTACTGGATCCGTGCACCCAGCCTGGAAGATCTGCCACCTATTCCACATTCACATTTAAGTCAGGCAAACACATGTATTTGTTTTACTATAGACACGGTTAAGGTATAAATAATGTTCTTCTGTTGTTGTTGTTGTTATGTGCCAGTGGAGTCGGTTCCGACTCATAGCGACTCTGTATAGGGTTTCTGAGGCTGTAAATCTTTACGGGAGCAGAAAGCCTCATCTTTCTCCTGTGGAACAGCTGGTAGTTTCGAACTGCTGACCTTGCGGTTCACAGCCCGATTTGTAACCACTATGCTACCAGATGTTCTTCTAGACACTCCCTATTTGTCTGCATTTGGATGTCCTGTTTTCCCCTCTGAGTCTCCGAAAGACAGCAGTTGTGGGTGTTAGTCTCTTGTCCGTGGTTCCTGGTTCTGGTGGCTGTTGGGAACTGTAAAAAGTCTGGAATCCTTCTTCTGTCTCACTAGATGCTCTCCCTGGTGGAAAAGAAGGAACACCCAAATGCAGGCCTCCTATCTAGGCGGGTGCTAGGTCTGCCACTGGGTGGCTAAGCTTTTGTAAACGTTAGGATTTCCATGTTGGCAAACCTGCCTGTGCTCAGCAGACTGGCCCATAAATCTTGATGAAAACAAATGCTTTAACTAGAGGAAGAAAGTTTAAAAAGCCCTGTGGGCATATTCTAATCACCGATCACTAATATCAGCCGGCTTGAATTTAGTATGCAGTTGTTCCCAGTGGAGGGGACCTGAGTAGGCACCGTGTAAAATGCCGCTGGCTGTAATTAACTATGACCTCTGCCGCCGCCTGCTCACTTGCTCTTAATATTAGCTTTGACTTCCAGAATGAGCCGGCAGTGTTTATAGTTGTTGGTATGTGTTCTTTAAAATTCGTCTTTAGCACCCCTTCTTTAGCTCCTATTCCAAACCCAAACACACGTGTGCGCACACGCACGCACATGCTGAACCAAGTTAATCTGATGATATCAATGAAAAATCAATAATCAGGTGGATTTCTGTAGTCTTCGAAAATTCCATTTATCTCATTGATGCTAACAATCTTTACATTCGCAGTGTGCACTTTACAATATACAAATTAGTTCCTTGTTACAACCCTGGGAAGTGGGCAGGGCTGAAGTAATATTCATCTAACAGGTAAGGAAAAAACAAAGCTTAAAAAGGAAAAAATAAAAACAAAGCTTGCATGGCATTCCCTGTGTAGTCATTGGCTGAGCTCAGGATGTAAACTTAGGTCCTTTGACTTCAATGTTTTGTTAGGTGCCATTGAGTCGGTTCCGACTCACAGCGACCCAGTATAGGGTTTCTAAGGAGTGCCTGGTAAGTTTGAACAACCGACCTTGTGGTTCAAACCGACCTTGCAGTTCTGGGCTTATCCTACAGCATCACACCAGGACTCATACTGTTTCTTAATACCGGTGTCCTGAAAGGTCTGATGATGTACTTCTGCAAGACCAACGATCGAAACCCTAATGAACACACTTCTACTGTGACACACATGAGGTACTGTGAGCTAATGCCACACATGTAATTCACTCACAGCCACCGGTTTGATTTTTGTTGTTGTTGTTAATGGCCCTGGAGTGATATAAACAATTAGCATCTGGCTGCCAATTGTAAGATGAAAGAAAGACCTGGCAATCAACATGCTTAGTCATTAAAAGCCTTTAAAAGAGTTGTATTCCCACTCACATAGGTCACACATGGGCTCACCATGAGTTGAAGCCTACTTGACAGCAACTGGTTTTTAATGGCCCATAGAAAATAAACTGTAATATGAAGTTTTTATTTATTTACTTTTTTATCAGTTGAGGCAAGGATTATTTATTTAGCAATTTCTTTCTTCTGCCTTCTGGCAACAAAGAGATCTTAGAAGTAACATAGGCATAGTCTTGTAGGCAATGATATATTTTGGACAGTGAAAAGGATGAGGACATTCCCAGCTATTTGTGACTATGGGTCTATATTTATGTGCATTTTGCTAGTTAAAAGAGTCATTATACACAAACAAACAAACAGAAAAGGCACTGTCATCAAGCCATTCCAACTCACAACAGTCCTAGAGGACAAAATAAAATGGCCCAGATGGTTTCCAAGGCAGCAGTTTTTATGTCTGTAGACTGCAGCATCTTTCTCCCATGGAGCAGCTGGTAGTTTCAAACTTTTTGGTTCAACAACTGAGCACTTAATCATTGTGCCACCAAGGCTCCTCTAGAAGAGGTCACATATTTGAAAACTATTTATTGAGCACCAGCTATACACCTATATCTGTTCTAGCCAAGGTTTCTCTAGCTAAGCAGCTTACATTTGAGTTGAGATCAATCAGAAACAAACAAGCAAATAAGGAAAGCCGTGCTCTGTAGAGTGATGCAGTGAAGGCTGTAGATAGATACTTTAGGTTGGGTGGCTAAGGGACGCTTTTTTGAGCTGAGGTCTGAATGTCTGGTAGAGCCACAAAGAAGGAAAAAAAAAGAGAGATAGAGAGAAAAGGAAGAGAAGGGGCTTCCAGGCAGAAAATATGGGCAATGAAAAGGCCCTCTGGTGGGAACAAGCATGCGTTTTAGGCACAGAAAGAAGTCAGTGTAACTGGATCGGAATGAGAGAGGGGAGAGAAATAAAACTTGGAATTGTAGATGGAGGCAGAGATCAGACTAGAAGTTTTTCTAAAGCAGAGGAAGGATTTTTGGGTTTTATTCTATATCTCCTGGGACTGGAGGACTTTACATAGGCAGAAGTGATATCTCTGTGGCCAGCGGGGTATAGGAAGGCAAGAGATGGAGGTGACAGTGGAGACAGTGAGAAAGCGAAATAGGGGATTGATTTGGAAGCCCCACAGGAGTGGCCATGGACTAAGACATGGGGGGTGAGGGGCAGAGAGGAACCATAGATGACTCCTAGGGAGATGGAGATACCATTAACTGCCATTCAGATAATTCAGGATGGATGAGGATTTGCACAAGAGTTGTGTTTGGCTTTGCTAGGTCTTAGATTTATCTTCTATATCCAAATGGAGATGCCCAAAGGGCAACTGAGTATGAGTTCAGAGTTTGGAGAAGTGGCTAGATATATAGATTTAGGTTTCACCAGCTTATTGATGATGTTGAAAATCATATGTTTGATGGGCATAGTATGTGGAGAGGATAGAAACAGGCTCATATCCCAGAATTCAGTTTCCAGCATGAAGCTCAAGTGCCAAGGGTGCTAGCCTGCTTCCTTTTATCCACTGCCTGAGTATTCTGTGCTTTGTACTCCCATCAGCTGATTCACAACTGTGGGCCATGGGTCACTAGGTGCTGAGGGAGAGGTGGTTTGATCAATGAAAACCCATTGCCATCTCTGGGGATTGTGGGGAGGTGGGAAGAACCTTTAAATCGTGTGGATAATCTTACATCAGTGGAACTCCCGATCACTCAACAGGTAACTTACTGAGCATTCACTGCCATGCTGCTGTGGATCAGCACTGGGCTGTGACCACAAGGCCAGCAGTTTAAACCCATCAGTTGCTCTTTGGAAACATTATACAGGGTCGCTACGAGTCAGAACCGACTCAGCATCATTTAGCAACAACTGAAAGGTGTGCAGTTTGAACTCATAGTCACTTTTGGGGGGATAGGTGTGGCCGTCTGCTTTAGTAAAGATGCATAGTCTTGGAAGCCCTTTGGGGAAATTGAACTCTGTCTGACTATCGTGAGGTCACTTTGAGTTGGAAATGACTTGAAAGTAACAGGTTTTGGTGTTTGTTTCTTAATTTTAGTTTAGGAAATGACTTCATTGTCAAAGGAGAGTGTATTGTGGCTTCATCATGTGGGTGAATACTACCAACTGTGTGTACATGTGGCTGAGCGGGAGTGTCTTTAGCAGAATGTCACCAAATATACATAAATATGCACACAGATCTTTGATGGGTAGTTGCAGTTGTCATTTGTATAGCCTGTTTTCCCCTCTGCCTGACAATGTTACTTAAACTCAAGTTCCTACATCTTCATTTCCAGTAACCCTGGAGTCTTTCTCTCCCAGGAATTGAGCTGGGCTTTCTGGTCAAACTCTACACTTCGGAGACCATTTCCCCAGAGATGGTAATGGGCTTTCACTGATCAAACAACCTCTCACTCAGCCCCTTGTGACCAGTGGCCCATAGTTGTGAATCGGCTGACTAGTGTAAGGTTTTCATTTCTCCAGGCCTACAACAGTGACCACCACTTCACCCTGCCAGACCTGAGTGGATGAACAGCAAGGTTGCAAGTCCAAGCAGACTTCAGCCCAGTCAAGCTGGACCCCTGTGTGTTTTGGTTTGCCTTCTCTGCTGACACTTTACAGTGGAGTCCAGGACTCATGGCAATCCCACACCCCAGAACTAGAGATTCCTGGAGGTTTTGTTAGCTTAGTCTCTTGCATATCTGCAGCTTCTTTCTCAGAGGCATTAAAAGTGCTTTATGCTACTTACCCCATCAGTTCCCTAGAGAGCTCTGGGAGGTCTGTGAGGAATAGGAATGACTATTCTTGTTTTATGGGGGGGAAGGCCTCTGACAGAGAATCTTGCCCGAGGTCATAGAGCTAGCAAGGGTTGCTGGTGGGATTCCAGCCACCAGGGCAAATTCTCCATGTCCTGGGGTGGAGAGATGCCTTCTTCTGCAGAGAAAGTATTGATCTCATTAAATTTGCAGACAGAGTACATGTGAGGAACCCAATCTAGTCTGCAGACCTTTAAATTCCTGCCCCCCACTATTACAAAAGGTCCATCCAGTATACAGATCCTGAGGAATTCGAGTAAGGGATAAAGGGGATGCCACAAAAGGCAAAATGCAGTGGAGGCTGCATTTGGTAATAATAAAGCTCAGTGTTTGTGTTAGATCACAGATAGATAAGCTTGCTTCCATATCTTTTGCCGTTTCTACCTGGTCCTATAAATTCTGCACCCGCGAAACTGTCTGAACTGCAAACACACGCCAACCTGTTTACCAGCTGCTTTCTAATAATACGAAAGATAACCTGGGTTTTGCAAGTAGCAGTGGTTGCGGTGAAGACAGAAAGAATAACTTTCCAGCTCTAACTTTCAGGATGATCTCAGACAATCAGTAGCCCACTATGGCCCTGGATAAATATGAGCGGTGTCGGTAGAAGTGGGATGTGGAGACACGGAGGGGAATCCCAGGACTCTGTTCCATTTCTTCTTTTAAGAACTCAGTCTTCAACCCACTGAGAACCTAGCCCCAGATGATGACTGGGAAGGGTGAGACATGGTGGAGTAGGGGGCAGTTGTTTTCAAGGGTTAGGACCAAATTTAAAAGCACCACCATTTACCTTGGTTGCTAAGCCCCCCTGAGCTTGAGGTGAGGAATTCTGATTGGCAGAATCTGTAGGAATTTAGACAAGAGGAGCAGCACGGAAAAACGAGAAGCTTAGGATGGGGACCCTGGATGCAAAGCAACCAAGTCCTTCAATAAGCCAGAATCTGCTGAGAATACATTTTACGAACATGCAGCTAAGTTGGCTGCCTTTGTTTGGGGGTTTGTTAAGCATTATCTAAAGAATGCCATGGTTCAGCCTGCTCGGTGTGAAGTCTAATTCTTCCCCTTTCTGGAGCCACGGCCTGGTGCGTTCAATTTTTCTCTCTCCGTAGGGCTGCAGGCTTTCTGGTACTCCGGCCAAAAAAACACTCATATTTTAGCAGGCTTAGTCCAAGTCTGGTTGCCAGGCAGTAAAACGAGCACTTGCCCGCCCCAGGGAGAGGGGGACAGCGAGATGGAATGGGGTCATATAAATGACTTACTCCAGCCCTCCTCCCAAATCGCTACTTGAGAGTCTTTGAGACAGTTGATATGTGTATTGATGGAGAGATGCAGCCACACAGACCCAAACTGTGGTCATTTGTCGGAACTAATAATACAAATTATTTTTATTATTATAGAGATGCAACTAGTAGGACACGTTTGCGATGTGCTTTTCTTGGAGGTTGTTGGAGATACTGTGAATAATGTGATAATGTGAATAATGCTATGTGGGCCGGGGACATTGTGTCCCTTTTACTGATGGGGAAATTGAGGCACAAAGATGCTGAGCTTTTTGCCCTGAGGGAGCAAATGAGCTCATCACCAGTGCCTCATTTCTTCTCAAGTGAGGACAGCATTGCAGATGGAGTCAAGTGCCAGCTTCTCTCTCGCATCTTCTCTCAAATTCCCTGTGGTAGAGTAGCCTGCAAGAGTGAAAATCAATATGCCTTCAATTCTGGAAATACTTAACTGTGACTATTCTTGTGAGCAGGACACTGAGTGGGGCCAATCCGGGGTCTCCCTCAAGGTTCGGCTAGAACAGGAAGCAAGCTTGGGACTAGAGCTTACTGACCGCAGTGGTCATTTTTGAGCATGAGACTTGTTCCCACTGGATGGTATGTCCGTCCACCCACTTACTTCTTACTGATGACAGAGTCCGATGGTAACAGATTTCGGCTTCCGTTGGACAAGTTTGGTGAACTTGCAACCTAACGGTAAAAAACTCCTAGTCCTATTCTGGAACTCATTGACAAATGAAATTTTACTGAATGCCCACAGGATATCCAGCTAGTGGTGGAAGTTTAATTTCTGGGCTACTCAAGCCAAAATATCAGAAAAGGCCCTCCCAGAAGAGCCTCCTTCTTGCGGCAGAGATAGCTTGTATCTGGCTTCTACGGCTGAGGTTCCCTCTGGGTGTTGTCTAACAAGCCTCATCCCTCAACCCACAGCTGCTATGGGACTCCTGTGTTTTCTCTCAGGCCCCAGTGACCTCAGCATTTAAAAGTCATTAAGGCTCTAAGGCTACCCTTTAGGTCTTTGTGAGCTGCTTGCTGTGATGAGTCTGACACCTTGCTCTCCCCTGAGGACCTTCAGGTGGAAGGAGAGTGGGTGCTAAATTTGGTTCAGTCCCTTACCTTCCATCCAACTGCCAGTCAGAACCAGAAGGTAATGAAAAGTAGGTAGTATGGGATTCTCCCTGCACCTTGGGATGTATAGGACCTCAGGTTCAGGAAGACTGCAGTTGAAAGAAGCAGGTTAGGCAAGAGACAAAGCAGAGGAGAGAGAATGCAGCAGGCAGGCAGAATGCCCTGGTGGTGCAATGTAAAACTCTCTGCTGCTAACCAAAAGGTCAGTGGTTTTAATGCACCAGTTGCTCCATGAGAGAAAGATGTGACTGTTTACTTCATTAAAGATTTACATCTTTGGAAACTCTATGGGGGCAGTTCTACTCTCTCCTATAGGCTTACTATGAATTGGACTTGAGGGCAAGGTTTTGTTTTTATAAGTGAAATCAGTTTTTGATTCAGGACTTGGCATGACCTAGGTGTTAAGTAAAAGTGAGCCAATGTGAGAAAGAATAACTCTGAAAGAAGAAAGAATGCTGGAGAGAGCGCCTGGGTTATAGTCACGATTCATCTTTCATAGAGAAGCTGCCCTATGTTCCCCAGCGAGTCCTAGGTCCTTGGTGTCAAAAGATGAGTAAGTCCCAGTGTGTGCTAGATGCCGACAGAGAGCAGGATGCCTTTAGAGTTCTTAAACTTCGCCAGGAATACAAACTTAACACTTAGGTGGCGTTATGAGCGGGCCTGTGGGCTCAGACTGCCTGGGCTCTACCCTTATGAACTCTGTGATGGTGGGCAAGTTATTTAACCTCTTGGCACCTCCATCTCCTTATTTTAAAATGAAAGGTGAAAACAGTTAATATTCCTTCTGTGAGGATTAAGTTAGTTGGTATGTTATAAGCTCTTAGAATAGCACAGGAATGAACTTTATTAGCAATTGTAGTTATTCTCAGGAGCCCCCGGGTGGTGCAAACTAGGAGATGTGAGTCCACCCAGAGAAGTCTTAGAAGAAAGGCTTGACAATTTACTTAACGACAAAAAAACAAAACAAAAAACAGTTAATGGCAACTGGTTTTATTTATTCCCAGAAATTCACGTAAGCACTTACACACAAAACAATACAACTTTGGAGGTTGAACCTTAATGCTTTTGTTGTTGTTAGGTCCATCAAATCAGTTCTGACTCATAGTGAGCTTTATGCACAGCAGAATGAAACACTGCGTCATCCTCACAATCCTTGTTAAACTTAAGCCCATTGCTGCTGCCACTATGCCAATCCATCCAAAACAGAGGGGGGAGGTTTTCCTCTGTTCTGTTGACTATCTACTTTACCTAGCATGATGTCCTTCTCCAGGGACTGGTCCCTCCTGATAATATGTATGAAATATGAGAGACAAAGTCTTGTCATCCTGACTCCTAAGGAACATTCTGGCTGTACTTCTTCCAACACAAATTTGTTTGTTCTTCTAGCAGTCTGTGGTGCTTTTAATATTCTTCTCCAACACTGTAACTCAAATGCATCAATTTTTCTATGTTCTTCCCTATTCGTGTCAGATGCACCTTAGTTTTCCAACAGAATCTTTGCTCTTGAACACTTTAAAGAGGTCTTGGGCAACAGATTTGCCTAATGCAGTATTTTGTTAGATTTCTTAACTGCTGTTTCTATGAGTGTTGTTAGTGGAGCCAAATCAAATGAAGTCTTTGACAACTTCAATCTTTTCTCTGTGTATCATGATGTTATGTATTTGGTCCGGTGGTAAGGATTTTTGTTTTCTTTACTTTGAGGTGCAACCCATTACTGAAGACTGTGGTTTTGAAGATATCGGTGACATTTTACATCAGTAGCAATATGCAGATGATGCAATCTTGCTTGCTGAAAATGAAGTGGACTTAAAATACTTAGATCAACCATAATTTGTTGTTGTTGTTGTTATTAAGTGCTCTCAATTCTGACCTTTAGCGGCCTGGTATAGGGTTTCCAAAGAGCAGCTGGCGAGCTTAAACCACTGACCTTGTGGTTCAAAGTGACTTTACAGTCCAGCGTATTAACCCACAGCTACACCAGGATGCTTTCAACCATAAAATCCATTGTTGTCTAGTCAATTCTAACTCATCGAAATTCTAGAGAGAAAAGTAGAACTTCTCCATTGCGTTTCCAAGGCTGTGATACTTCTGGAAGCAGCTGGTGGATTTTGAACTGATGATCTTTAGGTTAGCAGCTGGGTGCTTAGCCACTGTGCCACAGGAGTTCGTATGCCCAACTACAGGGCCCTGGCTTAGACTCTTGCTTTAAGAAAGGAGCCTTAACACTTCGTGTATCAGTATCTTCACTGATGTCACCCTACCAAGTGGAAGAAGCTGCATTCTTGTCCTCAAGGACACCCTATTACCTCTTTTCTCTACCATCCTAGCAGGAAGCATTTTAGTTGCTGTCAGCTGGTGTGAGGGTGCATCCAACAGAGAGAGAGAGAGAGAGCTGCCTGTGCCCAGAAGGGTACAGAGAGCTCCAGGAATCTGAAACCTAAAAAGAGATGGTAAAGCAGAGGTCTTAGATTTTCTTGGCAACCAGATAGATGCTTTGCTGGCTTCAGGTGGACCAGTGCTACCTAGGATTAGTTAGTCTCTCTGAGATTGACATGCTTTGGCTCATGGTGAGAAAAGATAGAAAGGAAAACCGTAACAAAGTGATGTTAGCATAGGATCCAGCACCCTGAACCGTATCCCAGATGTCCAGATGGTCCTGGAATGCCCCTGCCTGACAGGAGGATTTGGCAGAGATGCACTCTTGAAGTTGGTCGTAAGCCCTGGCAGAGAGTTGGGAAGTGGACAGATGTCAAGACAACTTCATTGAGTGGATGTGCCACCCACAGAGCCTTTCTGATCCCCACCTCCTCTTGTCACCGGTGTCGCCCCACTCTGACCTGCCTGGCATTTGAGGTTTTACCAGTGATAGCACTCACTGCATTTTTCTCACATGAAGTTTTTATCAATAAGCCCATACAGATCCCTTTCTCAGACTCTCACCACTCCTGTGCCCCCAAAGCAGCTGCTATTGAGTACATTCCTACTCACGGGGATCACATGTGTATCAGGGTGGAACTGTACCCTGCAGTATTTCCAATGAATTCTTTTTTTGGAAGTAGATCTTCAGGTGACTCAGGGTAGATTTGAACCTTCAACCCTTTGGTTGACAGTTAAGTATGTTAACTGTTTGCCCCAAGAAGATCCCAAAATTTTTACTCTATCACTCCTGGCTTGTAACCTCTAAGGTTCATTTGTAAGCTACTGGTAATCATTTCTCTAAGGGAGAAACATGAGGCTTTTTGCTCATGTAAAGATTTACAGCCTCGGAAACCCGTACAGGGTCGCTATGAGTTGGGACCAACTCCACGGCACACAACCACCATCATCACCAGTAATCATTTCATCGCTAGAGAAAGATGATGTTTTCTGCCCCTATAAAGACTTACAGCCTCAGAAACATTGTCGCTATTCGACAGAATCCACTCAATGGCACTTAACAACAATGACAACAGTAATCATTTTGGCTTGTCTCACATTTGACTATTGGTACAAATTTTAGGGCTCAAATGCTTGTCTAGTTTAGGCTCTACCTCTGGCTCACTATTTATTTCTCTTTAATACTCAAGGTACATTTTTTCCTCCTGTAAAGGGTAATTTAACCATAAAGACCATAATGGCCTATGTGTTCTGATATGTTTTATAAAGGAGATTCACTAACACTATCTTGCTAATTTTATCTTCCTCTTAGCAATTTTTTTTTTTAAACCACCCTCTTAAGAGATGGGGAATTAATCTCAACCAAAGAAGACTGCCATTAATCAAACTTTAAAAAAAAAATATTTTTTTCTTATGAATACTACATGATAAGAAATAACACTTCATGGTGATTTTGTTGTTGTTAAGTGCCATCAAGATGGTTTTGACTCATAACGACCCTGTATAGAGTTTCCAAAGAGCAGCAGGTTTGAACTGCTGCCGTGTGGTCGAAGTCCAGTGCAAATCAGCAATGGACTGCAGGGTTGGTTTGAACTGCAAGGTTAGTGGTCTAAACTCACCATCTGCTCCTTGAAATCCTATACAGGGTCACTATGAGTTGTAATCAATTTGATGGCACATAACAACAACAACAGGGTGATTTAATGGCCACATTTGAATAGGACGATGATGACTTCACGGTCTGATGGTATCCATTGAACTATATGTGATCTTCCTGGAGTCCATAGCTGCTTGCTTGTGCCTGGGTTTTGCCACATAATGAAAAGGCAACAATGGAGGGCCTACTCCTCTGTCTGTCTGGAAGATTTTTTATGTTTAAAGGGCTCCGCATCTCAAGAGTCTGTTTGGATACAAACCCAGGAGACTCTTGTTAATCAGAAAAACAGAGAGTTGTCTCAGCTCTAAAGACTTTGATGGTCAGGAAAAGACAGTGAGTTTTCCATGATGTGGCCCAGGAGTTTAAATTTGAGAGTAGGGAGAATGAAAAAATGCCTGTTCGGGGCGTTGGATTTTCTGTCTCCTTCAACATCTCTTCTATTACCTCCTCCCCTCCTTTTTTCCTTCTCCAACCTCGCAGGTGTGTATATCCCATCACTCAGTAACCTCCCCATACAGTGTGATTATCTTCTTGTCTAGCTGTCTGCTCTTCAAACTGTGTGTTCAAACTCACAAGGAGGGTCTCACACACACACAGGTACACACACCAGCACACGAACACCATAAAGGTTTCAGCAGCCAGACGTACAATGTACGGTCCTCCCGGTTGTCTTTCCTGAGTGCTGCACCTTTTTCAAGCCTATGCTTCTGCTTCCCCCCTCCTCCCACTCACCACAACCCCCTACCTTGATAGCATTTGACTTAGCTGCTTGCAGAACAGCTCTTTCCCTGAAGAGGGTTTGTTGTTATCGTTAAGTGCCTTCGAATTAGTTCTGACCCTTAGTGACCCCTTACAGGGTTTCCCAGGAGCAGTTGGTGTGCTTGAACCGCTGACCTTGCGGTTCAAACCGGCTTGGCCATCCAGCGCATTAACCCACAGCGCCACACCAGGACTCCAGGAGAAGAATTACTTAGTGTTTTAATGTCTGGATTTGTTATTTAAAGGAAAGGAGGTGGTTTTGCTGTGAACCTGGACATGGCAGGAGGGAGACCCAAGAGGGCTCTAGGTGAAAAAGGTATCTCCAGGTGACTCAAAGTTACCAGGAGGTAAATAAAGCCCTGTCAGCACGATCAGTTTTAGGGTGATAACCTTTGGCATTTTTATTGCTAATGAGCAGTTGTATCAGGCACTCCAGCAGAGCCCAGACTGCTGCTTGTTAGCAGGGTGGGGTGAGCATTGTTGTTTGCACTTGTTAATGAATGACTACGAGTAGTGCCTTAACCCCCAAAGTCAAAGAAGTGACTGCCCAGATCAAGTAGAAAATGACTTGCCCAGTAGAAGCCCAGTCTAGAACTCAGGGCTGTTGAGAGCTGTGGAGTTGGAGACAGTATATAACACTTCAGTGGCAATTTCAGATGCCAATCAAGCCATGTTTGGACAATGGGAAGAACCTCAGGGTTTCATTCTAATGGTGGAAAGAATCCCAGGGTTTCATTCCACCATTAGCCCTCGAGTTCTTATTAATCCTGATCTTATGTTTTTAAATTAAAAACTAAAATAAGACACAAAATATTTTATTGTGGTAAAATGAAATGAACTCTAGGACCTGTATTCCTAAACACAGGTAGGGAGATGTGAATTACCCTCAGTTATTGAAAGTCAGCTATATGCCAGTCGCCGTCCTTTTTTATGTATTACTCTGTTTAATCCTCCCAATGACCCTATGAGGTATTATGTTCATCACTTAACAGATGAAGAAACTGAGGCTTAGAGAGTTGAAGTCACTCACTCTTGCCTGTGAACCAGTGTTTCACCTCTAGAGGAATTTCCTTTTTTGCTGCCATGGCGCGTTAGATCCGTGACCGCCATGGTAACAATGCCATAAAGTTTCATGGGACTTGGAGCCCTGAGGCTGTGGCTGGAGACTGCGTCCCACCGCTCTTTATGAGGGTGGTGACCATCCATCAGTCCCGCTGCCACTTCAGATTTCTGCGGTCAATCCTCACCCCCTGGAATCCAGATCAGGGAAGGTAGATTAGCTCAGGGCCATTTGGCCATTCCTCAGTTCTTAGAGTCAGTAATAAACCTTCACTTCACATAAAAACCTGAATCCTAGATTATTTCAATTTAATTCATTTTAGCGCAATCCACCTGTTTGCTAAGTACCTACTATATGCTGGATACTATACTTACATGCTGGGAATATGAAAAAGAATGTTGTAAGGGAGACAAATGTGAACCAGTATTTATAAATTTAGCCTAAGCCAGAAGAGATAAATAAATGTTCTTAGAATACCAGGTGAAAGTACAAATGAATGTGGGTACAGAAGTGCTGGGGGTGGCAGTGGGGTGAGTCAGGGAGGCCATTATTGGACCTGAAAGGTAGAGAGAAGAGAAAAAGTCATTCCAGGAAGTAGATGAGTAAGGAAATTTACAAAAGTAAATTAACAATATTCTGTTATCTTGTGACATTAAAAAGCTTCTGGGTGGCAAGTTCGTGTCTCCCATCACCTGTATCAGGGTCTCAGAAATTGGACACCGATGCTGATGGGGAGGCTACTTCTTCAGAGTAGCGTTGTTAGATGGGGGTTAGATGGCACCATGCTCCCACCTGCAGGCAGCTGGGGCCATGATGTCTTTGGGAAGACGATTAAAAAAATAAGAAAAAGATGACATCTATGCCCCATACTCATCACTGAGTTATCACCTTAAGGAAGGGAAAATTAACTTTTATTAGATGTCCACTATGTCCTTTTGTTGTTGTTGTTAAGTGCAATTGAGTCGGTTCCAACTCATAGTGACCCTGTATAGGGTGTCCGAGGAGTTGCTGGTAAGCCTGAACTGCCGACCTTGAGGTTTGAACCGACTTTGCAGTCCAGCGCATTAGCCCGCAGCCACAGTTACCATGAGATTGTCTCCCAAAATGAAGAGGCTACATTTCCCTTTCAATCAGAAAGCTGATTATTCTGACCTGGATTTAAAAACATCATGGTGGTACAGTGATTTTCTTTTAGGCAAGTTATCTATTCTAAAAAGTTGCTTTTTTAAAATTAAGCAAAATCATTTAAATGATAGTGTTAATGAACTTGGAGAGCTTTAAGGTACAAGAAGCTCACTGGGGATTTCAGAAGTATCTCCCCAAAGTTTTGCTTTTTAAAAGCAAATTTTGAATCATATATATATCTTGAAGTAACAAATATCACTGTTCTACCTTTACTGATAGACTAGAATATAATGTTTAAGGAATTTAGTTGCTGAATTTCCTAAAGGATTGTGTGATCACATCAGAAGGGAGGCGAGGACTCACTGTAGCCTGCTGACCTGACCACTTCTTAGATATGCCTGGGTTGTGTTATGGTGCCTGTGTTTTACCACAAAATAACCGGTCACCATTGAGGTGGTTCTGATTCATGGAGACTCCTGTGTACAGTTTTACAGTAGAGTAAAACTGTAATCCAGTGGGTGTTCAATGGCTGATTGAAATAGATTGCCAGAAGCAGCTGGGCAGGCTTGAACCTCCAATTTTCCAGTTAGCAGTCAAGTAAGTATATTAACCTTTTGCACCAACTAAGGGTTTTATTGCATAAGTAAGATGGTTCTTGTTGTTAAGTACTGTCGAGTCAGTTCCGATTCACAGTGACCCTGTATTGGCTTTTTAAGGAGAGGCTAGTGGGTTTGAACTTCCAACCTTGCAGTTAGTTGTCCAGTGCTTACCTATAGCACCACCACACTAGGACTCCATAAGTAAGATATGTTCATAATTTTGCTGTGACAGACACTGTAGGCTCCTTACCCACTTTTGTTGTTGTTCTTAGATGCCATTGAGTCAGTTCTGACGCGTAGTGACCTTAGGTGCAACAGAATGTAACACTACTCAGTCCTACACCATCCTCACATTTGTTGCTAAGCTTGAGCCCATTGCTCTTGTCACTGTGCCAGTTCATCTCATTGGGGGTCTTCCTCTTTTTCATTCACCTTCCACTTTACATAGCATGATATCCTCCAGGCACTGGTTACTCCTGATACTATATCCGAAGTATGAGAGACCAAGTCTCCCCATCCTGGCTTATAAGGAGTATTCTGGCTTCACTTCTTCTAACACTGACATCTTTGCTCTTGAACACTTTAAAGAGGTCTTGTGCACAGATTTGCCTAATGCAATACTTGTTTGATTTCTTGACTACTACTTCCATGAGTGTTGATAGTGGATCTAAGGAAAAAGAAATCTTTGACAACTTGAATCTTTTCTCCATTTATCATGATGTTATTTATTGGTCCAGTGGTGAGGATTTTTATTTTCTTTACACTGAGGTGCAACCCATACTGAAGGCTGTGGTTTCTTTTTTTTTTTTTTTTTTTTTTTTTTTTAATCTTCATCATTAAGTATTTTAAGCCCTCTTTACTTTCACCCAGATGAAAAGATGTCAGTTTGAGGACTAAGGTGTGTCTGACCAATGCTATGGTATTTTCAATAGCCTAATACACATGTGAAAATTGGACAGTGGATAAGGAAGAACTTTAGAAGAACTGATGCATATAAGTTATGGTGTTGGAGAAGAATATTAAAGTTGTATCATTTGCATTTTACAGGTTGTTAAAAGAGTCTTCCTCCATTCCTTATGCCATATTTGTCTTAAGATAATACAGTTTCTTGTACTATTTGCTCAGTGTACAGATTAAGTATGGTGAAAGAATACAACACAGGCACACACCTTTTCTAATTTTCTTTGAATGGCTGCCTCTTGGTCTATGTACAGGTTTATCATGACCACAATTATGTGTTCTGGAATACTCATTCTCCTCAATGTTGTCCATAGCGTGTCATGACACACACAGTTGAAAGCCTTTACATAGTCATTGAAGCACAGGTAAACATCTTTATGGTATTCTCTGCTTTCAACCAAGATTCATCTGATGTCAGTAATGATACCCCTTGTTCTACGCCCTCACCTGAGTCCAGCTTGAACCTCTAGCAGTTCCCTGTCAAGTAAATGTTGCAGCCATTTCTTAAAATTATCTTTAGCAATATTTTACTTGAATGTGATATTAATGATATAATCCAATTATTTCCACAGTCCATTGAATAGCTTCTCTTGGGAATGATCACAAATATGGATCTTTTCCAATCAGTTGGGCAGGTAGTTGCCTTCCAAATTTCGTGGCATAGATGATTGAGTGCCCACAGTGCTACATCAGTTTGTTGAAAGATTTCAATTTGTATCCCATCAATTCTTGCAGCCTTGTTCTTTGCCATTGCCCTCAGTGCACCTTGGACTTCTTCCTGCAGTATCATTGACTCTTGATCACACGGTATCTCTGGGAATGGTTGAACATTGTCCATTTCTTTTTCTCACAGTGACTGTGTATTGTTTTGATGTTTTCTGCATCATTCAATATTTTTCCCATAGAATCCTTCAATATTGCAAGTTGAGGCTTAAATTTTTCTTCAGTTCTTTCAGCTTGAGAAATGTGGAAAGTGTTCTTCCTTTTTGGTTTTCTCACTCCAGGCTTTTGCACATTTCATCATAATACTTGACTACGTCTTCTCAAATTTTTGTATCAAAATTTGTATCAAATTTTCTGCCCTTTGAAATTTTCTGTTCAACTCTTTTGCTTCCTCATTTCTTCCACTTGCCTCAGCATCTATACACTGGAACCTCGTTATACTCTCCCAAGTGAATTAGGGGTGATTACCCCATAGTAGTTTCAGGGGCTAGATCCTGAATAGTGTAAGCCAATGAAGTGGGGAGTGTAGGCCAATTTTCATGGAGTCTATGAGGGGGCTACAAAAAGTATATGGAAAAATTCCATTATCTTCTCATTTCCTTTTCTACTATTTTTTTTGAAGCCTCCTCATATTATGGTCAAGTATGGCCCCAGCAGACTGATGGAAAGAGTCACTTCATGCTCTTGAAGAAGTTGCTGTCTCATCTTGTATAGGGGAACAAGGCTTTCTTGTGACCACAAGAAGATTCTACTGACTAAGTTGTAAACATAAACACTGAGGGGAAGTAGATCAGAGGGCTGACAAGAATCTGTGTCTACGAAGAATTGTTGAATCCCCATTTCATTGATAGTGTCCATCATTGTACCATCTCCGGAATCTTCTCTAGTTCTAGATGTTCAGTTCTACTAGACTGTGAACTTCTTGAGGATAGGTAACCTGCTCAATTTGTTTTGTATCCTTGTGAAAATGTGCACTTGAGAAATCTGGGCCAAATGAATGGATGAGAGAGTACACAGAGGGATGAAGAATTGTTGTTGGTGTTGTTAGGTGTCATTGAGTCAGTTACAACTCATAGTGACCCGGTATAGGGTTTCCAAGGAATGGCTGGTGGGTATGAACCTCCAACCTTTCAGTTAGCAGTCCAGTGTTTATCCTACAGCACCACACCAGGGGGATGAAGAATAGTATGATTTAAATCAACCAGTCATTAAGTATTTGACAATAATAGGCTATCTAGCACTGAGAAGACACAAGAGGGGGTTAATAAAATGATGATAGTAGTAATGGTAATAGAAATAGTACTTTCTAATAGGTGTAAATAATAATTGAAATAATAGGCTATACCAGACATTTTGTTAAGTGCCTTTTTACAGATGAGATTGAGACACATATTAAGTCAGAGGTGAACAGCAGAGCTCTAAACCCAGGCAGGTGTTACGGTTCAGAATTTAGGGTAGATGTGCTACAGATGTATTAGGAGCTCTGGTAGCGTAGTGGTTACGAATCGGGCTGTGAACCTTAAGGTCAGCGGTTCTAAACTACCAGCCGCTCCGTGGGAGAAAGATGAGGCTTTCTATTCCCATAAAGATTTACACCCTCGGAAACCCTGTACAGGGTCGCTATGGGTTGGAACCGACTCGATGGCACTTAATAACAACAACAACAGCATGCTACAGACAAGTTTAGATGTAATTATCTGGTCATTTAACCTCTTTGTACCAAATTTTTTAATCTGTAAAGTGGGAGTCATAATTGTATCTAACCTAACACCTTGAGGACATGAATGTGAGGGTGACCAGTCTTTCGTTAGCTCTACCTTGTGGTGGTTCTCTGTGGTTCCTTTGGGATGAATGCTCTCCCAATGGTCCCTGGTTTGTGGTTGTCACTCCACTGATATTGTTTTCCAATATGATCTTGATCTATTACTTAGTCTTGTATTGCCACTTAGCTCCTCTCATATGTATGCTCTGAGTCTTCACCTCGATGTTCAACTTCTCTAGATAAGGAGCACTATGTGAGAGGGCTTCAAAAAGTTCATAGAAAAAATGGGAAGATAATTGAAATTTTTCACGAACTTTTTGAAGCCCCTCCTATATCTTTGTGGTACTCATAACATGGGGTGATTTTAATACTGTGGGTGCTAATAGTTTTTTAAATTCAGGATAAGATGTTGTTGTTGTTAAGTGCTGTGGAGTCGGTTCTGGCCCATAGCAACCCTGCATAGGGTTTCCAAGGAGCGACTGGTGAGCTTGAACCACTGAGCTTGTAGTTCAAACGGCTTTGCAGTCTGGCGCATTAACTCACAGTGCCACAACAAAGTACTGAAATCTTCTTAATGGCTTATTGGTTTAATGGGGTAACAGTTATATCAAAAGAGACAAGAGAGTTAGGTGGTAAAATCAGGTGGCAAAGTGCCTCAGATGGGAAGGTGAGATCGCCTCAGTGATACTCCAAGAAACCCCTATTTGGCTGCCTACTACTTGACTATATATTTGAATCTGTTGTATGAGTGGATTTCCTATGGATCCATATTGCAGTGTCTTGGACTTGCTCTTTGGAGGTGTCCACAGGATGTTGCTAGTTTCCTTGTGAAAATGACCAAAGAGACTCACACACATATTCACCTTTTGGACAGGACATTGCACTTAAATAGCAAATGCAAAGAATTACTTCTTACAAAAACCCTCTTACCTGAGTCCAGTCACTTAGTGCTGTGGCTCCTCCCAGCTCATGACTCCATCTGGGTTGGTGTAAATTCAAACCATGAAATTGCTTCTCCTGGGGCAGGTAGGGATGTGGATGCAATGCATAGGCTGATCCATAGACAGTCCTCCCATGTGCTCTTCAGACTGCCTGAGATGTGCTTACAAATGCCTCTCTCTGGTCCATGTTTGCTAGAGAGCTAAGTCTGCCTTCCTCTCAGCCATCCACATTGTTTGGGGACTTCCCCAGGCTGCATTCCAAACTGAGGGCCCTGTTAGCCCCAGGTTTACCCTTGCTGGCCTCTTCGTAAACCACACCATCAATAACAATTGCTCTTAGACCCCTGCAGGCCCATAGCAAACCAGCCTGACTGCTTTGGGCCCCTTAGGGGCTGCTGGGGTTCTCTGTACCTCTCATTTCAGCACTCCCCAGACAGTGGCACACAGCCAACTGACTTCCCTGTCCATCGTCATCCCTCCACCTCTTCCTGCCATCATCCCCCCCTGCCCACACAGTCCTGGTCCTCCCAACTCCCCCCACAGTGGTTCCTTGATCTGTGTTGATGGAAGATCTGCACACCCTTGGAACTGGCCTGTACACTTGTTTGTTTGAGCCCAGTGGGGGTGGGGGCAGCATGAGCGAGGGTCTTTTTCTCAGTTTGGTTGCCACCCTCAGATTGTCCCTGAAGCTTTCAATGAGCAAGTAAGGCTGGTTGATGCTCTAGCCACTGGTGTAACCAGATCTCTGTGGGCTCTTGAAAAATGGAACTCTCTTCAGCAGCAAATGTTTGCAATTAAGTTTAACATATGGTGGAATTTCTTTTTGTGTCTATAAAGCATGATAGACAGTGAGGATCTGACAGCGAATGCACCCAGCTAGTCACGCCCCAGGCCTAGCTGGTGGGAGAGTGCTTCCTGCTCAGTTAGAGCAGAGTCACTCACTGAGCTCATAGATGAGTCCACCAGGGACTTGAGTCTTTCCTCTGACTCAACACACCCTCCTCCTGACAGGTGTTTCTACCTGCCATGCAGCAAGGGTAAGTGTGGCTTTCTCTCTTTTATAATAAGGGGCAGTAGTGTCTGCTTTAGTGACTCTTGCTTCTCAGTTTTGTCCATTGCCTGGACACTGCCCAGCTCCTGTGATCTTAGTATGTCCACCTACTACATGCTTTGCCCTTGCATTGATGAGATCAATTAGGAATCATAGAGCAGCTTTATGGATGAAATTGCAGATGGACTACATGAGTTAGTGCATATCTGACTGCAAGTAACACAAACCTGAGACCAATTGGACAAATAGTTTTACTTAACCAGAAATCTGGACTGATGCATTTCTGGGTTGTCTTGGCAGCTTAAAAAATGTTATCAAGTTGCTCTCTCCATCTTTTCACCTTGTATCTTTAGTGTTGTGATATGTAAGGTTTTCATTGGGTGATAATCAGAAACAGATTACTAGGTCTTTCTTCCTAGTCTGTCTTAGTCTGGAAGCACTGCTGAGACCTTCCACTATGGGTGATCCTGCTAGCATTTGAAAAACCTATAGCATAGCTTCCAACATCACAGCAAACAGCAAGCGAAGACCAATCGCTAGGAAAGAGATCATGTTTAGTAAAGTAGGTACTCAGAAAAAATGAGAGAAATCTTCAGTGAGATGGTTTCAAGCTACAACGGTAGACTTCAACATGCCTGTGGTCATGGCAATGGTGCAGGACCAGATGTTCTGTTTTTTTTTTTTTTAATGTTTTATTGTTTTGTTTTTTTTAATGTTTTATTGTTTTTTTAAAATGTTTTATTGTTTTTTAATGTTTTATTGTGAATTATGTGATAATTTACATAGGAGAACATTAACTTTACATTCATCCTATCGTATATCATTTCATTGCCATGGTTACAATCTCCTCCATGCATCATCAACCACCCAAAGGGTACACCCTGCAAGCCTGCCCCTGGTCGTCAGCACACAGCCCCTCTCCCACTCTGGGTCTAGGGTCCCCAGCTGCTCCATCTCTCCATATCATCCTCTCTGCCTCCATCTCTGGTGTCACTACTTCTGTGGGTAGGGTCCTGCACTCTGCTCTTCTCCTTTGATGGTCCCAGGGACCTCCGCTCACCAGGGAACATTTTGTTCTGCTATATATAAGGTTGCTATGAGATGGAGCTGACCTGGCATTGGGCAACTCACAGTAGCATCTTCAGTTTGTGAGCTTCATCTTCTGGCTTATCTCCTAATGGCTGCAAGCAAGGTGATTTTCCATCCTCACATGACAGGGTCAAGGATGGGAAAGGGCTGAAACTGGGGTCTCCCTCATTGTTTGAGTTTTACTCACAGAGGAAAACTTTCAGAAGTTCCCAGCAGACATCCCCTTATATTTCTGGCAGTAATTGGGTTTTATACTCACTCTAAGACAAGTCAATGACAAAGGGGAAAGAGATGGTTTGGCTGACTTATATAAATTCTTGCTCTCCCTGGGACATGATATATTGCTGCCTAACTCTGGTAGCTTAGTGGTTATGAGTTAGGCTGCTAACCTCTGGGTCAGCAGTTCGAAACTACCGGCTGTTCCACGGGAGAAAGATGTGGCTTTCTGCTCCCGTAAAGATTTCTAGTCTTGGAAACCCTGTGCAGGGTCACTATGAGTCAGACCCGACTCCACAGCACACCACCACCAGCAAGGTTGAAGTCACTATTGGAGAAAGGCTATCAGAAAGGCAACCAACAATGTCTTCTGCGATGATTCTATACTATCAGAAAGGGCAGTCATCATTGAGATGCTTGGAACTGCTGGAAGAAGAGAAGACATCTTTAGGAATCAGAAGAGGGTAGAATATAGGATTGGAGAGTTCCATGTTGCTCCGGGCTCTTTTCACACCTATCCTGTGTACGTACCCCTAACAGATCATTTTTCCTACAGGGTTGCTTTTCTCCAGTTATGCTAAAAAAAAAAAAAAAAGTCAAGAATCCCCATTTTCTATTAAATAGAGGTTGAACTCAGCATAGTAATCAAGGTCCTCCTCCATCTGGCTCAGAATAATCTTACATCTGGCAGAAGATACGTGTTTCCTGTTGTCTCCTGACAACTCCCCTATGCAAAGCAGGTAAGAGTCAAGCTAGTCTACTTGTGATCTTCACAACGCTCCTTGGGCTTCTTGCCTCTCCGTTCTTGCTTACTCTAGTGTCTCCATTTTGCACGCCTGACCCTATAACTCATCCTGTTCAGATTCTATTTATTATCTTAAGTTCTCATTTAAGTCATCATCCTTGGAGGCTTCTTCCTTGATTACCCCAAATAAAAGTTTCCTAAGTTCCCTTTGTATTTTTATCACTCTTGTTATAGTTGTACCTGTGTGGGCCAGTTAGAAAGCTGGATAATGTATTTGAGGAGATGAGACTTGAGCTGACCCTTGAAGGGTAAGGGAGGTTTAGGTGGTTAGGGAGACCAGCAGCCATGCCAAACAGCTGGGGATTGGAGAGAAACTGTCTCTAAGAACGCACCAGGGTCCTCACTTTCTTCCTTCTGCCTCACCTCCAAGAATCTCAGTTTCTAGGAGTATGGACACTGGCCCATGGTTACCATTTTGACAGTGCAAGTATAGAACATTTCCATCATTGCAGAAAGTTCTTGGACAGCACTGATCTAGAGGGTCCCCAGAGAGGTGCCTGATGGGATTGAAATCCTGATGGCCCTTGGTGGAGGGGAAGTTCTCACATCCTACTAGTTCACTGAACTGTGACCTGGTGATGTCTATTGAGAGAGAACAGACACCTGGGCTTGATGCAAGCTGCCAGACAGACTGCTCAGTGGCTGACATTTTCCCTTCTTGGACTAACTCTAGGTGGGATGTCTGGAGAGGCGAGAGAGAAAAGAAACACTCGGAGACCAGAGTAGATGCAAAACCGGCAGACAGCCTCTTCATACCCTGCAAGCGCTAATGCCCCGCAAGCACTAATGCCCGCAGACTTAAGTCTGCGTCCGTCTTTTATTTCCTCTCTTTCAGGGAGGGATCGTTACAGAAGAAGAATGGTATTATTCAGACAAGACAATCTTTAAGATAAGTTGAGCCAGTAAACCTTACTTAAACCAATATTCCTTTCTTCCTTACTGGGTTTAACCTTCACTTGGATCAAACTGATTGAACCCAGGGTGGTCCGAGGGAGTTGCCCCCATTGTCCTTAATCCCGTATTTCCAGAATTTACCACTCCACCCCAAGTGAATATACCCCGGGCAGTTCCTCTCCAGAGCCTCCCTGCTTAATCCCAGTAAACCTGTCCTTGTTGGTCCTCTGAGGAAGTTTTACTGCCTTGGTTCTAGGGGGAAAATCTTGAACTTAGAAACTTAGGGGAATATTGCATTTCTCTGTGGACATCCAGGGCTCATGTTTGGAATTAAATAAATATGACTAAAAAATTTGATGCAAAACAATTTGCTATTAACTGCCAAGTGGCTTGATCTGATACACTCAGGCCTATAGGGCCTCGAACCTCTGCACGGTCTGTAATAACTGCACCATAGTCCTGTTCCTCAACTGAGAATATAATGTCTACATACTGCATATCCCCTTCTGTGGTTTCTTATGTTGGCTGCCATGTGACCTTTGCAGTAGCTTTCAAAAAAGTTATCATTAAAATTTGAAGCACATCTAGAAAGCTAAATCCTGGTTGACAATGCATCTGAATAACTGTGGACTAGTGTATAAATTTCTTAGAGATATCCCATCATTTTCTTCTGACAGCTTATGACATGAGTATATTGTTGTTGTTGTTAAGTGCTGTTCAGTCAGTTCTGACTCATAGTGACCCTCTATAGGATTTCTGAGGCTTACTTGGTGGGTTTGAACAACTTACTTTGTGGTTAGCAGTCCAGTGCTTATCGTAAAGCACCATACCAGGAGTCCTGACATGGATAATGTTGTTGTTGGTAAGTCGTCGAGTTGATTCGGACCCATAGCGACCCCTGTATAGGGCTTCCGAGGAGCAGCTGGTGAGCTTGAACCACTGACCTTGCAGTTCAAACGGCTTTGCAGTCTGGCGCATTAACCCACATCGCCACACCAGGACATGTATATACTATCCTCATTTATAGTATCGTCATTTAACAGTCGACGAAACTCAGAGAAGTTAACTGGATTGTAGTTACACAGCTAGTGAGTGGGGACTCAAACCCCTTTTGTCTCCAGTCTTTCTAATTATTAGTCCAGTTCTGTTTCTACTAGGAGTCCTGGTGTGGTGCTGCAGGACAATGCACTGGACCACAAGGTCAGTTTGAACCACAGGGTCGGCAGTGCAAACTCACCAGCCACTCCTCGGAAGCCATTCACAGGGTTGTTATGTGTTGGAACTGAGTCGACAGCACAACAGCAACAAGAATAACTGCCTATTGGTTATGTGTTGGGCTGATAACCAAAAGTTCAGCAATTCAAAGCTAGCAGTTGCTCCAAGGGAGAAAGATGAAGCTTTCTACTCCCATAAAGATTTACAGCCTTGGAAACCTTATGTTGTTGTTAAGTGCTGTCGAGTCCATTTAGACTCATAGTGACACTGTATAAGGTTTCTGAGGAGCAGTCGATGAGTTTGAAACGTCAACCTTGTAGTTCAAACCAACCTTGCAGCCCAGTGCATTACCCCACAGCACCACACTAGGACTCCTATACAGGGTCATTATGAGTTGGAACCGAATAGATGGCACACCACTACCACCACCATCTTAGCTACCTTTTAGGAGTCCCTGGGTGGTGCAAACAGTTAACATACTGATAAATGAGGTTTAAGTCCACATAGAGGTGCTGTGGGTTAGGTATTGGGCTACTAACCACAAGGTTTGCAGTTCAAACCCACCAGCTGCTCGTTGGGAGGAAGAGGAGGCTGACTGTTCTTGTAACGATTTACAGCCATGGTGCCCTTACATAGGGGGTCACTGTGAGTCGAAATCAACTTGATGGCAGTGTTTCTGTTTTTGCTTTTTTTTGAGAGGTACCTCAGAAGAAAGGCCTGGTGATCCATGACTGATTTTTCAGTGGAATGTGGTTCCACTCCAACACACTGGGGTTTCCATGAATTAAAATCGACTCCTTGGCAACTGGAAAAATAGTTGCCCTTAAGTGATACTGTAAAAAAGCAATTTAATATACCTTGTACCTTACTTCCTATTTGTGCACACTAGCAGTAGATAAGGGAATATTTATTAGCGATCCTACCAAGACAGTAAGGATACCTCTCAATGGCAATTCTAAGGCTTCCTTCAGTAGTTTGCACATTGTTGTAGGTGCAGGACTTAGTGAGTGCTCACCTCTGGATCATCTGTCCACCATTCACGAATGCTGCTCTAAGGTGAGCTCAAGAGCATCATGAAAAGGGTAAACCTGAAGCCAGGCAAAATAATTTGGTATCTTATGCAGACACATAATTTGCACTTTGGTTCGTATAATATTTAGAATTAATCTTGGTTGCCTGAATGATTGGATCAGATGCTCCAGAGTGGTTCAGACTTCTTGTTGTGTTCCTTGGAGTTGGTTTTAACTCATAGGGACCCCAAGGGTTCTCTAGGCTGCCCCATAGGATTTCACCGACTGTAATCCTTATGGAAGCATGTCACTCTGTGGTGAGCAGCTGAGTGTTTAACTATTGCACCACCAAGGCACCTTCAAACGTGACTTCCTGAGAATTTTACCTACTGCATCTGGGAGACCTGATTTTGTTCTAAAGTAAGAGTGGTGTTCTCCCGCATATACATGGATCCTGTCCGATCCCCTCTCACTGCTGGTGGACATCACTCTGCCACTTGTCCTCCAGGTGGACATCACTCTGCCACTTGGCCTCCACCTTTTGCCTACACCCTGAAGATATCTCTGTGCCAAATCACTCTCACCAGTATACATGTAATTACTCCCCTTAAAACAGTCTCTGGACCCTCGATCACTCCAATTCTCTGTGCCCCTGGAAAGATGCTTGCCCTGTGCCTGTGTTCTCTTACTCTCCTCAGATTCTTGCCTCAGCCACTTCACCCTCAGTGGCCTCCCGATTGCTGAGGTGAGGCTATGTTCCGTGTCTGGTCCTCACCTCATCCGACCTGTCGACAGTATTTGACGGGTTTCATCACTTCTGTTTCCAGGAGGCACTTGGCTCACTAGACCTCCATTCCGTTCTTCTCCATTCCCGTCATCTCTTACCTGGATATGTTGCTTTTGTCTTTGCCCTTCTCATAGATATCTCTCAACACAGCAGCCATAATGATCACTCTAAATCATCATCCAGGATGTCACTCCTCTGTAAAACACCCTCCAACGGCTTCTTCTCTCAGAGGAAAAGTGTAAGTCTTTTTTGTGATATGTAAGGCCCTCTGTAATTGGCCCAGTCATCTCCCCATTAATTCTTCAGTCTCAGCTCTTATGGCTATTTCCTCCTTCATTCTGTTTCAGTCACACTGGGCTCCATGCAGTTTGTCCAACTTGTCGGTCCTATTTCTGCCTCAGGGACTTTGCACCTCCTCTTCTCTTAGTTTGTCATGTTCTTCCCACAGATATTGCTAAGGCTTACTCCTTATTCCCTCCTTCAAATCTTAGGTTATTTAGTGAAAAGTATTACCTCCCCACCACTAGCACTTCTCATGTTTCTCTATTATTCTTCATTTTTGTCCATACTTCCCATCAACACTTGATGAGATGTTGCCTTACTTGTTGTCTGTCTGCTGTCAAGCAAGTGTAAACTCTAAGGGCAGGGATTTTTGCCTCTTTGTTCACTGGTATATTCCAACCATCCAGAATGGTGTGTGAATTGTAGCAGCTGGAATAGTAGGCACTCAGCAAATATCTGCTTTATATATGACTATAATCCTTTTCTCAAATGATCTATAATTTGGGTTGTCCAACTTCCTTTACAATATATCCTTGTGTTGCTTTGTGAAGAGTTCTGTGAAATCAAAATCTCCTACCACTGCCCTGAGATGCCATCAATTAGTTGCTTATGATCTTTTAAGTTGTTTTCTGGTTGGTGCAGATGTTTCTGGGCTTCGCTTTTTTATGCTGGCCTTCTCATGACTATCATTTGTGGGAAGACTATTTTGCTCATGGAGGTTCTAACCTGTTCTTAGATTGTAGACTGGCTCTTTTCTTGTGGTGTGGCTCCTTTTGGTACAGCTGCGATGTGGGTTGATGCTGCTGCCCGCAGCTCTTGCTCATGTGAAGAAAGACTCTTACATTGGAGTGTAAAGCCATCCCTGTGTTTGCAGAGCAGTCTCTTCTTCCTGACTGACCTGGGGAGTTTCAACAGACCATTTGAGAGACAACTTCAGAGAAGCATCTCTGCCCCCTCATTTGCCAAAAGGGAAAACAATCCCCACCCCTGTCCCACCTGCCGTGGTGTCCTTGTAGGTTATCTGCCTGACACCAACTCAGTGAAACCAGGTCTTTTTCTTGCATCCAGCAAGAGAATCCTCTGGCATTATAGCTCCAGAGAACATGGGAAGAGGCCTATGCTTTGGCTTGGAGGAACAGGTCATCATCTTCCTAATTGTAGCTAAATGAGTAATGGAACCAAAAGATTTCCAAGAAGGAGACACGTGCTAGATTCCCCAGGCTCCCTTTATACTCCACAGGTTCTCTTCTGCATGCCCTTATAGATTCTATAAGGATTCATTGCTCCGAAACAGAACAGAGGCATTCTTAAAAGTTTATTCTCTCACCTGGGCTCCCTCTGGTTTGGGGACAGCCACTAGGTTGTCATTTATCTTCATGGTGTGGATGGTTGTTATAAAAATACTCCAAACTTCTACATTTAGCATACTATGAAGATGTACTGGATCTCCCATCTAAGAGAGCCTTTCTCGTTCTCTCTGTGTGAGCATACACTCACGCTTGAACACACAACTTGTCACAGGGATTCCAAAGCTGGAATCCTGTTTCACAGAGATTTTTGTGGTTCTTTAGCTTCTCATGTCTGTCCCCACTCTCTAATCCTCTGAATGGAGCTGGATATGGGGAGCAGAGCCATATGAAAGGCATCCAAGAAGAAAATTACATCCCGGGCTGGCCCATGAAGATTGTGGTTGGGGGAGGGAGGTGCTAGCTGGCGCAGCACACTTGCCACCATTCCTCCTGGATTTTCCATTTCCACCCAGTCCCCACTTGCTTGCTTTAGGACAAGATCCAAGGTTGGTTCTTTCTGTGGTAAGAGTCAGCCTGGGTCATTTATTTCCGAGACTGGGCTCTGGTTTTGAAGGTGGAAGATAACTTCTGGCTTTTCCTTTCTAGATAAAGTATTTCAGCATAGTTGATAATATCATTTATCCAGTTCTGGTGTGGTGCTGCAAACTTGAAAGGTCAGTTTTAACCACAAGGTTGGTGGTTCAAGCTCACCAGCCGCTCCTCGGAAACCCTACACAGGGTTGCTACGAGTCAGAACCAACTCGATGGCACTTATAACAACAGCAGTGTGTTATAAGGAGTCCTGGTGTGGCACTGTGGGATAAAGCACTAGACCGCAAGGTCAGTTGGAATCACAAGGTCGATGGTTCAAACTCACCATTTGCTGCTTGGAAACCCCATATTAGGGTCACTGTAAGTCAGAACCAACTCGATGACACTTAACAACAACAACAACAATATTATGAGGAGCTTGGGCTGATAATGGTGATAAATTTGTTTTGTAGTCTATTTAATTTACAAAAGTACCATTCTAAATTTTAATCAGGATAACTCTCAAAGCTAAAGTAGTCAGTGATATAATAAATCTTCAATGGGTTTTGACAATTCTTGACAATTACAGACTTGATTTAAAGCCTCACATCACCAATTACTAGCTGTGCAAAGTTGAGCAAATTAAATAAACGTTCCCAAGCTTCTATATTCTCTCATCTGTAAAATGGGAATGAGTTTTATGCCGATGAGTGGCAGGATCTATTTTTTTTTTTAGTTCTGAAAAGGCTCACCATGGCTGCAGTGTTGAAAATAAACTTGGAAGGTGCCAAGAAGAAACAGACGCTATTGTAGAAATGCAGGGGATATAAGCATGGGTTTGTCGTGGTAACAATGGAGATGAGAAGCAGTCACATTCTGATTATACTTGGAGGGTAGACCAGAAGGGGCTCATTAACAGATTGGTTATTAGGTACATTTAAGAGAGAAGCCAAGAATAATTCATAATGTATTTCTGCCAAACAACGGGAAGGATACAGGTGCTATCAAAATAAGAGGAGACTGTTGTTAGAGCAGATTTGATACAGGATGAGGAAAGGATCAGGAATTCTATTTTGATTTTGTTAAGTTTGAGATTTTGATTAAAAATCCAAATGAAGATACTGAGCAGGGATTTGGCTATACAAGGTAGATTTTGGAGAGAGATCTAAGGTAGAGATAAAAACTGTCAAAGCCATTTAGCATATGCAGGATATTTAAAAGTCATGATACTGGTCAAGGTCATCAGGGAAGTGAGTGAGTATAGGAATGAATGGAGATTAAAAAGAGAACCGAACATTTTGATGTCAGGCAGATGAAGAGGAACCAGCAAAGGATACCAGGAAAGATTGACTTAGTGAAGTCACACCCAAGACTAAGAGATTTGGTGCCCTGGAAGTGAAGTGATCAGCGAAGTCAAATGCTGCTGACAGACTCAGAGTAATGAGTACTGAACAACGTGGAGCTCGTTAATGACTCAATACGGTAGTCTTGTTAGAAAAAGCCTGCTTGTAATGGTCTTAAAGGAGCATAAAAGGAGAAGAACTGTTGATAGCAAGCAGAACTCATTTTATTGTAGTTTTCTATAAAATATATCAAATAAATAAGGAAGTAGATGGTAGGAGAAACTGTCTCAAAAGACGTAATATTTTTTCCCCTACATAGGAGAAATAAGAAAAAACCATACTTAACAATGCATTTATGTTGTTTTTGTTTGGTGTGGAGTTGATGATGACTCATGGTAACCCTATATGACAGAGTTGAGCGAAAGGGTTTCCTAGGCTGAAACTTTATAGGAGCAGATCGCTAGGTCTTTTCTCCCATGGACTTGCTGGTGGGTTCGAACCTTTCAGTTAGCAGTTAAGCACTTAAACCACTAAGCCTCCAGATCTTCTTAGCACATTTTAAGAGAAGGAGAATGTATTATGTAGTTTTTGAGTAAACATGAGGAATTGAGTGGACTTGAGTGCCTAAATAGAGGGCCAAGTACAGGACACACTGGACTGCAAATAGAAGAGGAAATGTCTTTTTTTGGCAAGTCAGCATTGAAGAGCCTGGGCAGGATTGCATTTGTCTTGGCATAACTGCATCACCACTACAGTGGCTTAGTAAAAAAAGCTCTGATTCCTCTCACTAAATGGAAAGCAATAAGCAGAAAGTACTAAGATGGTGCAAGTTATCAAAGATTTGGGCTTCTCTCGTCTTGCTCTGTGGCTGTCAAATTTCATCCTCTTGGTTCCAAGAAGGCCATTTTAACTTTACCTATTGAATTCCAGGCCAAATGAAGGGACAAAGTGAAGAGCAAAATGCATGCATCAGCTGAGTCTTTCTTGCTTTTTCCAAATAACAATAGCTTTTTTAGAATTGTCCCAGGCTCCTAGTAGAATTCCAAATACATCTTCTTGGCCAGTACTGGATCATTCAGTTACTCCTAGCTACAAGGAAGTCTGGGAAGGTGAAAGTTTTTTCAACTGGAAACACAACCCCTAACTTTTGATTACAGAAGGTTGTTGTTGTTGTTGTTGTTATGTGCCGTGGAGTCAGTTCCAACTCATAGTGACCCTGTACAGGGTTTCCAAGGCTGTAAATCTTTACGGGAGCAGAAAGCCTCATCTTTCTCCCACGGAGCAGCTGGTAGTTTCAAACTGCTGACCTTGCAGTTCGCAGCCCGATTTGTAACCACTATGCTAAAAATCATTGTATTCTTCAGTTTTTAATGAGTGGGGTGAAAGTTGAGGTGTAAAAGGGTTAAAAAAATTGAAGGGTAAAAATTGAAACCAAGAACTAAGAAGTGTCCTACTTTCACTGGAACAGACGGCATTAAAACTTTGGTGGAGTTCTCAACCCATTTGAGAGGAAAGCAGCATAGTTGCAAGGAGAAGAGGCTGCATTGGAGGTTTGGAACACCAGACTCCATCACTTCTGAATTTGGGGACTCTGTATAAACTACTGCAACCTGCTATGAGGCTGGCTTTGCCTTCTATATGATGAGGAGACTAGAATGAGATAATAGAATTTGGCACCACTTCTCACTTAACTTCCCAGCCCTGATGTTATACAAGATTACTCATGCTTTGAGAGTCTTACATTAAAGGCATTCCAGAAACTTAGCTTATCCAGAGATGTGTTCCACCCCTGAAACAGAAAGGAAAAGTCTCATCTGGCAGCTTTCTGTGGGTTTTATACCATGGTGTAGGAGATTTTTACAAACATTGTCAGTGAATTTTTCTTTTGAAGTCTCCTCTAGAAAAGTGGGTGGTCTTTCGTTGTTGGTTTAGTCTCCCCTAGAACAAGCACTGTGTGTGAGAAGGGGCAGAGTACCAACAACATCGATTATTCTTTCAGTATCTATAATTTCTTAGGCACTGTGCAAGATGATTTAGAAACATAATCATTGGTCTTCAAAATACCTCTAGTTCTTAATGCAGTCCTATTGGCATCATTTGTTTCTGTGAGTCTTTGACTTGGTTCCATGAGACACACTTGGGTTATGACAATATTACTATTATTGTTTTTTTGACTCTGGTAGCGTAGTGGTTACGAATCGGGCTGCGAACCTTAAGGTCAGCGGTTCGAAACTACCAGCCGCTCCACGGGAGAAAGATGAGGCTCTCTACTCCCGTAAAGATTTACACCCTCGGAAACCCTGTACAGGGTCGCTATGGGTCGGACCCGACTCGATGGCACTTAACAACAACAACAAACACAAGGGTAATGATGAAAAGTTATGGTGACAAAAGCAACCAGGATGAGCAGAGAGCTCAGTGTTGCCCCCTGCTGGGATCTCAGAATCTTTCCCATCCAAACGCCATCAATAATGCCCTTGTCCTTCCTAATACTGCACACACAGACATACACACACATTCACAGAGCCCAGGAACATACATTCTTTGTAAGAGTATACACTGTATTGGATATGTGCCATCTAGCCAAGCCAAAACTTATGGAACAATAGAATATCAGCTAAAAATACCTCATTCTCCCTGCTCTGTTCTTTGCTGGGTATGTTTAAGAGTGCCCCAGGAGGGTAATGAGGATAACGAGAAAGGGAAACTGACATTTTCGAAGGAAACCAAATCTTTAGCTCCCTTAAAAAAAAAGTGTATATTTTCTGTATGCCTGTTTTATGTTCGTTGCCATGTTTTGCCCGTCTGTGTGACAATATGGAAAGTCTGTAACATAAGCCATGTCACATTGACTTGAGTTAGTGGGATCCACAATTTCACTGCAGTCTTTTGCTTTAGAACCTGACTCACTGCTTTTCAGGTTTTGGTAAAGCAGGAGAGTAAGAGGGAAAGAGTTTCTATGCAGGAGAAAGTGTCCACTCATTCAATGGGTCAGAGGATGGTATAGGAGACCAAGGGGCATAGCTCCAACTTTACACAGGCCATGTTAGCCTCTTTTGTCTCTTGAACATTGACTGAAACCCTAACTGGTCCTCTCAATAATTCTGACTTTCCTGGGATAGGCCACTGTTCCCTCCCAGGCTTTGTATTTTTGTTGTTTTTTTTTCTTCCCCATTTATAAAATGACAAAAGAGGTTTATTGATCTCTCAGAGGTTGGACAGTGAGGGGAGCAAAGTAAGAATATAGGTGTTACAGTGCAGGTCCATCAGTGGTCAGCAGCAGCAGTAACAAGCAGTCAGCTGAGGACTGAAATGATATGGGGAAAGGGTCTGCTCCAAATATTTGCCATTTAATGTCAGCATTAACCAAATAGCAACTGTTGACTCCGGTTGGCCAAACATGGAGCTGCTGACTTCCTGAACATATGCTGGAGGTTAGGCAATGAATGGGGTGTTGATCAAGACTGGTTGACCAATATTTACTTTGGTTTCGGGTAGACCATAGCCATAGTTCCCTGAATGAAATGCATTCTATCTCCTCTCAAGTATTTGGCTTTACATATTTGTCTGTTGATCTGTTCTCCGATAGCATTTGAAGGACTTGTTGAAGTTTGATTTAGTTTGTTATAATAATGAAGAACAGAGACTCAAGATATATCTGAAATTTTATCTTTGGCTCAATCTGCTGTCTTAAATTATTCTATATTTCTGGTGTGGTACTATAGGATAAGCACTGGACTGCTAATGGTAGTTCAAACCCACCAACTGCTCCTCGGAAACCCTACACAAGGTCACTATGAGTCAGAACTGACTCAACAGCACTTAACAACAACAACAGTATTTATGTAAAGGAGCACTGGGCCACTGTGGGTTAGCCTTAGGCTGCTAACCACAAGATTGTTTACACTCACTAGCTGTTCCATAGGAGAAAGTTGAGGCTGTCTGCTCCCATCAAGATTTACAGTCTCGGAAATCCTATAAAGGGTTGTTATGAGTTGGAATCAACTCAGTGCAGTGGTTTTGGTTTTGTTTTCCAAATATTTGCATGAGCAGAGATACTGATTTCAATAAAAGGAGTTAATAGCTACTACTTATGGAGAGTACTGGTTGTGGCACTGTAGGATAAGCACTAGACTACTGACCACAAGGTCACTCTGAGTTGAAACTGACTCAGTGGCACTTAACAACAACAACAGTTATGGGAGAGCAGTAAGTATGCATCATATACTTCAAATGCATTATCTTAATCTTCAAAATATTTTTGAAAACGGTTATGGTATAATATTTTAGATAATGAAACGGAGATTCTAGGAGGGTCTTTATTTAATATAGTCAAATTCTCAAAGGCAGAGCCAAAATTTGACTCCCAAGTTTCATCAGACTTCTAAAGCTGTGCTCTTCCCACTGTTCCAGGCTGGCTCTAGACTAGATGTTTTGTCAGATCAAGATTATTTGGTGCACCATTTTAAGGTGGCAGCTACCTTTTGCCAGCATTATACAAGAGGTGACGAGCAATATGTGTTACACTTGTTCTTCTTGGGGAGACCAAGCGTCTCACAGAACTCTGTGAGACATCAGACTTAGCAGTTCTCTCTCCTCCTGGTTCATCCCATTGTATGGTCCTCCTTACAGCTCCCCAGGAGCCAAGGGGGAGACAGAGACTCTGATTGGCTCTGCCAGCCACTTATTGTTTTCCATTTTCTCACCACTGCAGTCTTGAGACTGTCTCCTATAGAAGACCCTGCCACGTCTATTGTCCTGGCAGACTTTCCCACCGCCCCAAGGCCACGTGCTAAGTTGCTTATTGTAGTGGTGTTGGCTCAGCCTCAAGGACAGAGACCTTGAGCCAGCTGACAAGGTTGCTTGTGTCACTACTTCTAAGGCTACAAGCCATGCTTTTGGTTCCCAATACTTTTGAATACTCTTCTCTCACCATCTCGGCCTTCAGTTTAGCCACATGGTCTCCCAGACTCCCAGCAGCAGATTTCCCTGGCAGACAGTTTTGGCTCTTGGCCAATACCTGTCTCCGTGCCTGGATGACCTCAGTTACCAAGTCAACATGGCACTTAATGAATGCTGCTATGCTGCCCCCTAGTGGATAGGGTGGAAAGCGAGTGATAAAGATTGCTGCCTCCTGGCTCCTACTTTGTAAACCAAAAGGTTCATAAGCTCAATGAAAACTAGTATTGGCAGTACCTGTGGAAAAGTTGTATGATCTGTAGTAGCCTCCTGCCCAAGACTAAAAGGTAATTTTGATTTGTTATTTTGGAGGAGCAAAAAAATCAGTTGGCCTCAAGTTGGAATTGGGACTTTCTCTCTCTCTCTCTCCCTTCCCCCCCTTCCATCCTTTCACTTATTTGTTTATGGTGTGGAGACATTGAGTATTCTGAGTCAAGGCGAATGAAGATTTTGAATTTTCTAAATGCTCCCTCTCTAGAATGTAATAATGGAGGCTCCCCTTAGATTTCTTCTCAGTCCTCACTGGTCTCAAAGCTGGCGAAATGGGATGCTTTTGGATTTACACAAAACTTCCATATTCTGATGTATTCTTATATATGGGGAGTTGTATCATCAGTGGAAAACAAGGTGACGAGAGATGGAAATTTGGAAGAATCCATGGGAATTAATGGGTCAAAAAGTCAGGCATATTGACATTAAGAAGAATATCAAGGCTCAACGCACCTCTTTGTTTTTACTTTGATATATGGGGCAAGAAAGCATTGTCACAAGCCATGCCAGAACCGTGGTTTAGTTGGTTTAATCTACATCAATCATGTATAAGTAGGCTGCCTGAAACCCTAGTGTGAGCCCATTGCTCGCAACAAAGCCTATCATAACAGGTGGGAACTCAGACCTGCCAGACTCTTCCAGACTCTTCTTGGATCGTTTTATATCATTGTGCCAGACTCCCGTGCCCTCAGCCAGCATTACTGAAAAGCTGATCTCTGATCTTCTGACAGTGTCCATGCTCTTGATCTTCAACTACTGGCCCCATCCTTCTTTATCTCCTCTCTCTAATTCTAATTCTCCCAGCCACTAAATTCATTACCCTTGTTGTTGTGGGGGGTTTTTTTTGTGTGTGTGTGAAACACTGCTTCCTTTCTCATATTATATTCTCAGATCTTTTTCTCTATCATCATCATCACTGTCATTGTCACCACTGTAATGTTGTTGTAAAGTACCATCAAATCGATTCTGACCCATAGTGACCCTGTATAGGGTTTCCGAGGAGCAGCTGGTGAGCTTGAACCATTGACCTTGCAGTTCAAATGCCTTTGCAGTCTGGCACATTAACCCACAGTGCCACACCAGGACTAATAGCTACTAATTTAATGGACCTGCGGACCATTGCAATAGTTACTATTTTATTCAAGATTTATCATGTGCTAAGTTCTGGCTCACCAGCTACTCCTCGAAAACACTATACAGGGTTGCTATGGGTCGGAACCAACTCGATGGGACTTCACAACAACAAGAAGCAGTTCTTTACAGGAGCAGAAAGCCTCATCTTTCTCCCACAGAGTGGCTAGTGGGTTTGAATTGTTGACCTTGTGGTATAGTTAGCAGTTCAGTGCTTATCCTACAATGCCACCAGGCCTCCTTTTATGATGGTGGTGGTGATTGTGTGAAGTTGGCTTCGACTCATAGCAACTCTGTATAAGGTTTCCGAGAGTGGTTGGTGAGTTTGAACTACAAACCTTGTGGTAACCAATTGAGCACTTATCCTACAGTGCCACAACTATTTTTAGTATTTCTGTTTTATAGGTGAGGAAACCAAGGCTTCATTAGCCTGAGCATGGTCATGTAACTAGTAAGTGGTGGAGAAGGCAGTCAGACCTTGGTTTATTTGATTCTACCATATTGCCCTCTTGTGGTCCTCTCTGGTGGACTTCTCTGAATCTTCCTGGATTGAACCTCAACCCCAATGGCCTAAAATTTATGCCAAGGTCTTCAAAATGGTGACCCAGCAGGTTACTTAGTGAATGGGGTTCCACCAAGAATTGTTTTGTTTACCAATCTTCTTAGGGTCACAGTAGATGTAAAAAAAAGGAACTTGTGGAGTTTTGATATTAGGTTAAAGAGACTCTGCCAAATACTGTTTGTTCCAAACTCAAATCCAGAGAGGACAGACGGCTTTTAGGGATCCCTTCAGGTACCTGGCGTTCAGTAGCTGATTTGTCTGAAGAGATAAACTAGCTTCTAATTTTTCTTTAGACCTCACAGGCTCATGACTTCCTATAAAGCAGTGGTCCTACCAGAAACCCTCTCAGAATTTGAGGCAGCCAACTTAATGGCTTGGTCTTTCTACTTGTTTCTCACATGCAAATAGTATTAGAGTCTGTAGGGGACAAATGGTAAAAAGGACTCAGAGATTTTCTTCTGTGTGAGAAAGGTACCGTGAATTAAGCTGAACCAAAAAGTAGCGAGATTATCTTTGAGTTTAGACAACAGTTCTCTTTACCTCACAGAGTCAGGGAGGGAGTGGATACTAGAATTACCACAGTCCCTGGCTCTGCTTTCCCGGGTCTCTCACAAGTTTCTTTTCCTTTGCAGTCATGTCATTTTGTAGTAATATCATTCTCTAATGATGAGGACCCTCGTGTTCAAAAGGGTGAAGTGACTCTCCTAAAATCACACTCCCAGCAGCAGATCCTAATTTTCCCTACAGTCTTTTAGCTCATCATCATCTTGTTATTGCATTGTAATGCCTTCAGCCCATAGGTGTACTTTTGTTTCTTAAAGTTCTGCACCCTTTGACAGTTGCCTCAGACTTGCTCTCCGGTAGCTTCTCAGGTGGTTTGCCTTTCTGTCTGCTTTTGAAACATTATTGTCTCCTTAACTACAGAGTGGAGTCCTGGTATGGCACTGTAGGATAAGCACTTGACTGCAAAGTTGGTTTGAACTGCAAGGTTGGCACTTCAAACTCACCAGCCGCTCCTCGGAAACCCTACACAGGATCTCTATGAGTATGAATCACCTCAGTGGCACTTAACAACAACAAAGCTACAAATTAGTCAGCAAAAAAGAGGAGAACTCTCATCGAGGTGGACTGGCATAGTGGCTATAACAGTGGGCTCAAACGTAGGCACGATTTGAGATTGTGCCTGGGCAGGCAGTGTTTCCTTCTGCTGTACATAGGGTCGTTATGAGTCAGCACCAACTCGACAGTGTCTGCCGACAAAATAAGCTATAGAATAATCTTTCCAACTCTGTAATAAAAGCATACAACTTAAAAGTGTGACTGAATTAAGAATTATCTAGCCCAGTGGGTTTCAAACATAAGTTAGGGGCAAAATGCTTTCTTCAAATGAAGTCATTTCTAAAAATGACTTTTATGTGTGTCTGTCTATTTATCTATTATTTGTTAGCTATCTGTTATCTGGAGTCCTGGTGTGGTGCTGTGGGTTAATGTGCCAGACTGCACTGTAAGGTCAGTGGTTCAAGCTCACCAGCTGCTCCTCGGGAACCCTATACAGGGTCGCTATGGGTCGGCACTGACTCGACGACGGCACTTCACAACAACAACAAATTTGTTACCTATCTTTGTGTGCATTTGTTCACATTTATAATCTCTTTGGCCACAGCCACACACACACACACACACACACACGCATATATGTAGGAGGGTAAGTAAAAAATGATTACTACTAGGATTCCAGTTCTGACATGCATGAATTTATTCTAAACAAAATGTATTTAAACAGGTCTCTGAAATCAGTGAATGGCCGCAAACAAGTGCACTTAGTAATACATTTATCTCAGTCCTGTTACAGTGCTTTCAGGAAGGTGGCAAGCTAACAGTGGCTTCCAAGGGGATCTGCTGGAACAGATAAATTTAAAGCAGAGAGGTCAGCTCTGAAAGTTATGGTGACTGGTTTTTCTTGGGATCTCAAGGCAGTAATCTTGATAGATTTTCTCAAAGCATACAGGATTATCACAGGGGTTATTAAGAAGTTTTAAGAAAATTGAAAACTGCATTGGTGAGAGAAAGTTGCACCAAGGAATTTTTTTTCCACCATGACAATGCGCCTACTCATTTTTCTAGTCTATGAGAATTTCTTTGGGAAACCTTACTCCATCCACCCTCCAACCCTGATCTTGCCCCTTCAGACTTCTTTTGTTCCTAAAACACAAAGAACATTGAAAAGAAGGAACATGATTTGAATTCTTCTAAGGGAGTCCTGGTGTGGTGCTGTGGGCTAATGTGTCAGACTGCAAAGTCATTTAAACTGCAAGGTCAGTGGTTCAAGCTCACCAGCTGCTCCTTGAAAACCCTATACAGGGTCACTATGGGTCTGAATAGACTTGATGACACTTAACAACAACAAGAAGAATACCACAACTGTTGTTTCGACGTGGTGTAAATCAAAGAGTGCATAATTCTTCAAGGTAGGGTTGTTGTTATTAAGTGCCATCCAATTGGTTTCAACTCCAAGAAGTGGTTGATGGTCTTGAACCACCGACCTTGTCACTAGCAGCCCAGTGTTTATCCTACAGCGCCACACCAGGACTCCTTGAGGAAGCTTTTTCTTTTCGTTTTTTAAGTGCCATCGAGTCAGTTCCAATCCACAGTGACCCTGTACGGGGTTTCTGAGGAGTGACTGGTGAGCCTGAACCGCCGACCTTGCAGTTCAAACCGACTTTGCAGTTCAGTGCATTAACCCACAGTGCCACACCACAGTGCCATACCAGGACTCCTGAGGAAGGGTTATTGTTGTTGTTGTTAAGCACCATGGAGTCGTTTCCGACTCATAGCGACCCTGCACAGGGTTTCTGAGGCTGTCAATCTTTACGGGAGCAGAATGCCTCATCTTTCTCCCGCGGAACAGCTGGTAGTTTCGAACTGCTGACCTTGAGGTTGGCAGCCCGACTTGTAACCATTACGCTACCAGAGCTCCTTGAGGAAGGGTTAGAGAGATGGAAATACCACCTTTAGAAGTGTATAGATCTGCATGAAGGATATGTTGAGAAGCAATGTTGCTGTTTTCATTAAGTGCCATCAAGTCAGTTCCAACTCATTGTGACCCAATACACAGCAGAACGAAATACTGCCTGAGCCTGCGTCATGCTCACGCACAATCATTGTTATACTTAAAGCCATTGCTGTTTTCCGTGTGCGGGTCTATCTCATTCACTTCACATTTTAATATTTTTGTTTAATAAAGCAAAGGAAGCTATAATTTTGTATATGGCTATGATCGAAGACATTATATATATATTTGTGGTTGTTGCATGCTATCAAGTTGACCCCATATGACAGAGTACAACTACCCCCATGGGATTTTGTAGGTTATAATTTTTTTTGTTACTGTAATTTAAAATTTTTTGGTTACTTTATAAGAGCAGAGTTATGTTGAAGAAAATTAATTCTTATCTCATACATAAAAGAGATTAAAACTCACCTGAACTGGTTGTCATAGATGAGAATCTTGATGACACTCTCCGTGATCCCTTGTGATGACTCACTGCCAAAAGACACCCCCTAACACTGAGGACTGCCTAGGACCAAGTTTGAACATCCCCTGCCTGGTCCCTTCCAAAGCAGTTAACTGATGCTTTAACATGATTTCTCCTCATTACCATTTGCTGTTCATTATGATATTCTGGGACTTGGATCTCAGAGGATCCTTCCATATTAAATAGCCCTGTGAGCTAGGTCTTTAGTGGAAGCTATAAAGTGACTCCACTGTCAGTAACCAGAATGCAGAGTACAAGTAATTTTACCAGTTAATCACTTTCTCTACAAGAAAAGCTTTTATCAAAATTTGAGAATCCTATGCTCAGACGTAGCGTAGTGGTTATGAATCGGGCTGTGAACCACAAGGTCATCAGTTCGAAACTACCAGCTGTTCCGCGGGAGAAAGATGAGGCTTTCTGCTCCCGTAAAGATTTACAGCCTCAGAAACCCTATACAGGGTCACTATGAGTCGGAACCGACTCCACGGCACATAACAACAACATGCTCAGACTCCATGAAGTAAATCTGAAAACTTTAGAAGAGAAACTGTATAGAAACGTTGTATTATGAAAGCAGTTACCTACTAATTACCTACTAAATACCTGCTAATTACCATAGGCATCCCTGGTTCTACCAACACCTGGGCTATTGTGTTGGGATTGAGGAGGAATGGAAGAAAGACATGATCCCTGCTGTCCAAGCACAATTAGGCTTCTTGGGGCAGCAAGAATTATGAAAGATAGGGGTGAAAAAGCATCCAGTCCTCATGGTGGGGAAGTTATTATCACATACTTTCAGGTTTTTATGTAGGATTGCCTATTCCTCATTATAATTATTCACTGCAATCTCTAAATAGGTATTTTAATATGTTAAAAAAATAACTTCATGAAGTCTTCACCTCAAAATGCAAATTGGTACCTAAACCCTGAAACCTAGTGACTCAGTCTTCAAGATGTTTGGTTATGGCTAAGAAATTCATATAACTTTGTCCCCAGAACTTGTTGCAAGTGGTGTCAGGTCAGTTCTGACTCATAGCAACCCCGTGCACAACAGAATGAAACTCTGCCCAATCCTGTGCCATCCTCACAATTGTTGTTAACATTTGAACTTACTACTGCTGCCACTGTGTCAACCCAGCTTGTTGGGGTCTTCCTCTTTACCAAGCATGATGCCCTTCTCCACAGACTGGTCCCTCCTGATAACATGTTCGAAGTATAAGTATGAGCGACATCTGAGGAGACTCTGGCTGTACTTCTTCCAACACAGATAGGTTGATTCTTCTCCAACACCATACTTCAGATGCATTGATTCTTCTAAGGTCTTCCTGATTTGTTGTCCAACTTACATATGAGGCTATTGAAAATACCTTGGCTTGGGTCAGGCACCCCTTAGTCTCCTGTGCTGGTGGTGGTTATGTGCCGTGGATCTCCTGTATGCTCTATTATATACCTGGGTTTATTTGTAGTACATATAAATTTGCATGGAGAAATAACTTCTGTTAAATCTATAAATGACCTTGGGTATATTCCCGTTTGCCATCCCACGCCTGTTCTGCTTATTATCTACCTATATATCAACTCATTAACTATTGTTTACTACTACTATTATTTAAGGATTATGTATGTAATAGTATTTACCATTGTTACCTTGAACTCCTGTATGCTTCCCAGTGTCTTCCTTTGCCTTGATTGTGTTGTACTGACCTTCCTCTTATCTGAGTCCTGGTATGGTGCCTGAATGTAGTCTTAGGTGAAGTTCATGTCCTTTTAAAACCGGATTGTTTATTATTATTATTTTTTCTTGCAGTGTTGATGTTTTCTGTAAATTTCAGAGATTAGTTCCTTGTCAGGTATCTGGTTGCTAAAATTTACCCCTTACTCTATAGATTCTCTTTGTATTCTTTTGTGAAAAGTCTCTTGATGTGTACAAGTGTTCAGTTTTTAGGAGGTTCCAGTCATACAGTTTTTCTTCTGCTGTTTGTGACAAGGTCAGCATTGTTATCATTCATAACATGACTCCCTGCCTGAAATAAAGCAACACTCTGGATACGTCTATTGAATGAATGAATAGAAGAATGAATGAACTGGAAAGCTCCAGTTTGTCAATGTTGTTGCTAGTGCCGTTGATACTGTTCTGTCTCATAGCGACTCTGTATAGAGTTTCCAAGGAGTGGCTGGTGGGTTTGAACCGCTGACCTTGCAGTTAGTAGTTCAGTGCTAACCTTACAGAGAAACACTAGGACTCCATACTGGTCACAAAAATAAATGTCCAGAATTAAACATATTGCTGAAAATGTGGTCAGAAAAGAGGGCCTGTTGCAGACCTCTTGCTCTAGACATTAATTGTCGTTAATGCTACTTAGACCCAGCTTTCTCTTACCATCTTTGTTGGCAGTGGAGGTGGGTGGGGTTTTATGGTAACAATATACTAATGCCCATATTGCGTTTGTAGTCGATTAAAATCTGTAAGCATTTAGCACAGGGGTCAACTGGATAACTTAGCAATCAGGCCTCATTAGGAGTGCCTGGTGGTATTGAACTCTTTGTGAATTTTTAATTATGTTTGGTAGACTGCTAATGCTATAAATTAGGTCCGTACGTTTCCCCCTATTGTTTCTTCCATGGTATTTATACTTTTAGGTTTTACATATAGGTCTTTAGTTTTTGTATATAGTGTGATGTGTGGATTTTGTTTCATTTTTCTGCAAATGGATACCCAGTTTTGCCAGAACCATTTGTTAAGAGACAATCTCTTCCCCCATTTAATAGATTCTAACCAGTTGCTCCTCAGAAACCCTATATAGGATCACTATGGGTCGGAATTGACTCGACATCACACAACAACTATAATTACAAATACAGGGACAGCTGATATTCAACAAATAAGCTAAACTTATTGCTATTTCATTTTTTTTCATGGCTATTGTAAATGGTATTGCTTTCCTTATTTCCTTTTCAGATTTCTCTTTGTTGATGTAGAGGAATCTGACAGATTTTTTTACCTTGATCTTATACCTGCCACTTTGCTGTATTCTTTCATCAGTTCCAGTATTTATTTTTTTCCTTCTAATTTTTTTATGTATTCCATTTTCTTTTAAACTATTTATTGTGAATTGAGTGAAGGTTTACAGAGCAGGTCATCAGTTTTACATTCAACAAATCTTATACTTTGCTTCATTATATGGTTCCAATCCCCTCTGTGCACCAAAAGCCCACAGCATTTACCTCTATTTTCTTTAGCCACTGCATTCCTACCTATGTTTCCCGCCACCCCCATCTTTCCTCTGCCAACCTTCCTCTGGTTGTATATTGCCTGCCTTGTCACCCATGTTAACATGTGTCTACCTTCTAGCATATGTATCATTTCCTCCTCCCCTCAAACCCTCATAAATTGTTTCTTTTTCTTTTTCTTAACTTTTTAAAAAAGTTTTCATTGTGAATTGAGTGAACATCGATGGGGGAACATCAGTTTTACATTCATCGTTTCATTGCAATGATTACCATCTCCTCTGTGCATCATCATTCAACAGTATTTGCTTCTATTCTCTCTGGATTTTTGTTGTGGTTGTTGTTGTTTTGGGAGTGGAGCAGGGCCATGTACACAAAAACACTCAGTAGTAATACATAATCATTTAAACAATCAAAGGGCACATCTGCAAGCCTGCCTCCTGGCCACCAGCACTCAGTCATGCTCTTTCCATGAGTCTAGAGTCCTCAGCTGCTCTATCTCTCCATGTCCTCATCTCTGCCTCCATCTCTGGTGTCACTGCTTCTCTGGATAACGTCCCGCATTCCCCTGGTGCTCTTCTCCCTGATGGTCCTAAGGGTCCTCTGCTTCTGGACTGTAAGATTAACTACTCCCTTGTTTTTGTTACAAAACTTCTGTCTTTATAGTTTTCTCTTTTTTAAATGTTTTATTGTGAATTATGTGATAGTTTACATGGGAGAACATTAGCTTTGCATTCGTCCTATCATATATTGTTTCATTGCCATGGTTTCAATCCCCTTCATGCATCATCAACCAACCAAAGGGAAGATAGTTTCTTTTATCAAGAGAACCCCCTCTCTCTTTTTTTCCCCCCTTGATGTACAAAAAACTAAAACCATGCAGGGATACATAATTATTTGAGCAACCAAGGGGCACATTCTGGAAGCCAGACTCCTAGCCACCAGTTCACAGTTTTTCTCTTTCCATGAGTCTAGAGTTCTCAGCTGCTCAATCTCTCCAGGTCATCACCTCTGCCTCCATCTCTGGTGTCACCCCTTCTCTGGCTAGGGTCCCATGTTCAGCTCCTGCTCTTCTCTCTTGATGGTCCTAGGGTCCTCTGTTCCTGGACTGTAAGATTAACTATTCCCCCACTTTTGTTACACATCTTCTACCTTTATAGTTGTGACAATCACATGTAGATATGATAACAATTACTCACTATTGAATCCATGAATCCTATCCCCATCTCCTTTCACCAGGCCCATCTAGCCAAGAGGAAAACTGTTCAATGGGATTCTACCTTCCCCCACATTAGTTCCAGTATCTCTTGTAAAATATCTGGGACTTTATGCATAGGATCATGCCATCTTCAAATAGGGATAATTTTACTTCTTCCTTACTATTTTTGATTCCTTTTATTTCCTTTTCTTGCCTTATTTCTCTGACTAAAAGTTCTATTACCATATTGAGTAAGAGTGGTGATGAAGGGCATCCTTGTCTGGGTCTCATTCTTAAGGGGAATTCATTCAGTCCCTCTCTCTATTGAGATCAATGTTGACTTGGTTTTGTCTATCTACCCTTAATTACGTTGAGAAATTTCTCTTCTATTCCTATTTTGCCAACGTTTTAACATGAATAGGTGTTGAGTTTTATCAAATGCTTTCTGTGCATCAGTTGATGTGATAAGATGATTCTTTTCCTTTATTTTATTTATATCATTGATTACATTGATTGATTTTATGACGTTGAACTTCCCTTGAACCTCTGGTATGAACCTTGTTTAGTTAATTAGGATTTTGCTGAGAATTTTTGCACATATAGTTATGAGGAATGTTGAAAATAATTTTCTTTTTTAGTGATGGTTTTGCCTGATATGGTAACAGAGTTATGCTTTTTTCATAAAATGAATTTGGGAACGCTATCCTTTTGTATGGTTGGGAATAGTTTGAGTAGAATTGGTGTCAGCTCTTCTCTGAATGCCTGGCATAAAGGTCCAGTGAAGCCATCTGGGCCAGGACTTTTTAGCTGTTGTTGGATTTATTTATTTATTTATGATCTCTTCAATTTCTTCTTTTGTTATGGGTCTGTTAAAATTTTCTATCTCAGCCCTTGTTAATTTAGGTAGCTAGTGTGTTGAAGAGTAGAGATGTCAGCTTGAGGACTAAGGTGCGCCTGACCCAAGCCATGGTATTTTCAATAACCTCATATGGATGCGAAAGCTGGACAGTGAATAAGGAAGATCGTAGAAGAATTGATGCCTTTCAATGCGGTGTTGGAGGAGAATACTAAAAGTACCATGGACTGCCAAAAGAACCAATAGATCTGTTTTGGAGGAAGTGCGGCCAGAGTGCTCCTTGGAGGCCAGGATGGCTAAGCTTCATGTCTCATACTTTGGACATATTGTCAGGAGGGAATAGTCGCTGGAGAAGGATGTCATGCTGGGTAAGATGGAGGGTCAGAGAAAAAGAGGAAGACCCCCAATGAGATGGATCAGCCAGATGGCATCATTGATGGCGTCAAGTGGGCAGCAGTAGTGAGGTTGGCCCAGGATTGGACATTGTTTCGTTCTGCTGTGTATGGGGTCGCTATGAGTCGGTTCTGACTCGATGGCACCTGACAACAACAACAAGTGTGTTTCTAGAAATTTGTCCATGTCTTGTAGGTTGTCAGATTCGTTGGAGTATAGTTTTTCATGTTGTTATTGTTGTTAAGTGCCTTTGAATCGGTTCAGACTCATAGCAACCCTATATAAGATTTCCGAGGTGCTGCTGGTAAAATTGAACTGCTGACCTTTTGGTTCAAACTGACCTTGAAGTTCAGTGCATTATCCACAGATCCACACCAGGACTCCAGATTTTCAAAGTGTTCTGCTATTATCCTTTTTATTTCTGTTGTAACATTACCACCCATTTCAATTTTTATTTGTCTTATTTGTATCTCCTCCTTCTTTTCCTTTGTTGATTTAGCCAGTTGTGTATACATTTTTTTAGCTCTTTAAAATAACTAACCTTTAGTCCTGTTCCTTCTTATCATGTCAGTTTTTGTTTAAATTATTTCTGCTCTGATCTTTATGATTTCCTTCCTTTTGGTGACTATACTCTTTTTAGATTTATTGGAGTTGTAGGGTTAAGGTGTTGATTTTAGCCCTTTCTTCATTTTTTGAAGTGTGTCTTTATTACTATAAATTGACTTCTAAGCAGTGGGTCTAGCTGGGTCCCAAAGGTTTCGATATAATGTGTTTTCATTCTTGTTTGGTGCTAGGATTTTTTTTTTTTTTAATTTCATTTTTTTATTTCTTCTACTACCAAGTGATTTCAAAACAAGGTGTTCTTCAGTTTCCATTTCCTTGTTCTTCCTGTTGTTATTGTTAAGTGCCTTCGAGTCAGTTCTGTCTCGTAGTGAACCTGTATAGGATTTATTACAGGTGAATCCTATACAGCTGATGGATTTAAACCACCGACTTTGCAGTTAGCAGTCCAATGCTATAGCATTGTGATTTGAGAAGATGCTTTGTATTATTTTGGTATGCTTGAATTTGTTGATGTTTGCTTTGTTGCCTAATCCAGGGTCTATTTTGGAGAATGATCCATGTGTGCTAGGAAAGAATGTGTTCCATGGTTTTGCTGAGTGAAGCGTTGTATATTTGTGCCTATGAGGTCAAGTTAGTTGATTGTGTTGTTTAGTTCTCTGTATCTTTGCTGAGTTTATTTCTAGTTGTGTCCTTCATCAACAGTGATGTGTTAAAGTCTTCTGCTATTATTGTGGAATGGCCTATTTCTCTTCCAGTTCTGTTAGTTTGTTTTACATATTTTGGAGCTCTTTTGTTGGGTATGTTGGGTATACTTGTTATGGCTACATCCTCTTGCTGGATTGACCCCTTCATCATTATGTAATGCCCTTCCTTGTTTATTATGCTGGTTTTTGCTTAAAATTTTATTTTCTCAGAGGTTAATTGTCATTAGTGCTCTTTTTGGTTGCCATTGGCTTGATGTGTTTTTTCCCACCAGGGATCCTTATGTATGTTGTTGTTAAGAGCCATCAAGTCAGTTCTAACTTACCACAACCTTGTGTACAGAAGAACAAAATATTACCCAGTCCAGCACCGTCCTCACAATCATTGTTATGTGTGAGGCCACTGTGGTAGCTCTGATGCCAGTCCATTTTGTTGAAAAGCTTTCTCTTTGTCATTGACCCTCTACTTTTACCATGCATGATGTCCTTCTCTAGGAACTGTTCCCTCCTGATACAATTCCAAAGCACATGAGACAGACTCTCATCATCTTTTCATCTAAGGAGTATTCTGACTATACTTCTTCCAACACAGATTTCTTCATTCTTCTGTCAGATCATGGTATAGTTAATACTATTTGTCAACACCATAATTCAAAGACATCAATTCTTTGTTCTTCTGTATTCATCGTCCAGCTTTGCATGCATATAAGGTGATTGAAAATACTAATGCTTGGGTCATATGTCCTCAAAATGACATCTTTACTTTTTGCACCTTAAAGGGGTCTTTTGTGGCAGATTTGTTCAATGCAATACTGCTTGATTTATTGACTGCTGATTTTATATGTACTATCCTGGTGTGGTGCTGTGGGTTCATGCGCTGGACCTCAAAGGCGGTTTGAACTGCAAGTCGATTCCGATTCATAGCGACCCTGTAGAGGGTTTCTGAGGAGCCACTGATGAGCTTGAACAGCTGACCTTGCAATCCAAATGACCTTGAAGTGTACAGTGCTTATTCTACAGGAAATCCTTAAGCAGTGATGGTCGTTTTTGGGTCAAAAAATATCACCAGGGTCAAAAGATAGAGACAGGGCAAATAAAAAGGACTAAAAATTGTGTAATCCTTATAGGTCCCAAAACACTGCTCATACATAGTTTCCTTTAATCCTCAGTCATCTAGGAACATGGACACAATTATTGCTGTTTCCTTCTGAGCAACCAGAGACTGCACAGGATTAAGAACTCTGATCCAAGTCATCCTGAGTGGAAATGGCAGAGCCTGAGGACCTAGGTCTTTTCACCTTTGTTAGCCTCATGGCTTGAGGATACAAGAAGAGATATAAGCAAGGCATTGAATGGACTTTCAGCCAGCCTCTATTTCCCTGCCTGGCAGAGGGACAGGGGAAGGGAGTGTGAGAAAAGAAGAGCAGGAGAAGAAAAGGGGGAGACAAAAGAGCCTGTGACTACCCTAAACCTAAACTGAATGAATGGCTCTCTGCTCCCTGCCAGTCCTAGCTGTTATCCCTCCTTCCTACCCTGACACACCTTACTGTGGTCATTAATTCTTCTGGAGCCTGCTGTCCAGCCAGAGTGAGTCTCCAGCTGATGCAAATGGTTGAGGCACTTGGTTAAGGCAAAAGATTGGAGGCTTGAGTCCTTAGGGAGGCACCTCAAAAGAAAGACCTGGTGATCCACTTTCTGCAATTAGCCATTTAAAGCCCTAGAGAGCACAGTTGTTTTCTGAGACACATGGAGATGAGTCTGTCCAACGTGTCATTGGCAACTGTTTGTTTTCATTTTCCCTGTTAAAGGATGTGAGCTCCCAGAGAGCAGCATGGTCTCAGTTTGATTTATCACTGCATCCCTATCACCTTCCCTGCAGAGGGCACTCAAAAGAGGAAGGAGAGCCCCCCATGAGTGCTCAGTCTGAGGGAAAGGGACTGCACTTGATGCTTTCTCATGAGGCGGATACTATTATTCATTTTAACAGGGGTGGGAACTGAGATGCAGAGAGGAGGTAGGTCATACAAATGGCTTCCAGAGTAGGAGAATTGATAATGCTAGGAACCATTATGCTTTCTATACCTGCTGATTAGGCAGAACAGTACATTTCTCTAAACCTTGCCCATATGCCTAGAAGAGCTGCATGTGTTTGGGAACTTTGTCCAGTTTTCCAGGGCACTGCCAGCCTGCCAGGCTCTGAACCCAGAGTGCGGCCTCATTAGCATTCAGAGGGGGAAGTAACCATGGGGGACTCTATCTAGGGCATTAGGAAGAGACAGGCTGTGTTTTAATTACGACCTGGACTTTTGAACAAATCCTTTTCTCTGCTTGTCTGAGCCATAGAGAAAACAAGTTGTGGGAGGTGTGTAGTTGACAGCTGGGTCCACAGTGATACCCGTACAGCTGTGTACACATCTGGCACACAGGTGGTGGACGGCATGCAATTTTTCTCCTTGAATTTGCTCTGGGGTTATGAGAGCCAAGGTGGTACAGTGAGGTTGACCTGGGCAGAACTCAAAGAAGGCAACCTGATGGGGAGAAGGGGGAAAGTAGAACCTGACACCTTCACTCTGGTCGGGCTCCCTGCTGACCAGGAGCATTTCAGAGTTTGAGCCCAGCCATTCCCCGCCACTTCCTCCAGCTACTCCTGAGTCAACATGGTGGGCTTCTTTGTTGAGCTCACTCCAACCCTCCCTTTCCCAGCTCAAGGGAAAGTTTTGAAGTGGAGGATGAAATGAAGAAGGGAGCAGAAAGAGGATGAGATTAACAGGGTAGAAGTTAGATAAGCACAGATGCTACCACCTGCTGCTGCATATTCTCAAGTGCTTGTTGACTCCCTGGGACCATTTGCCTGGAGTCTGTTTAACAGTTCATTCCAGGGGAAGGGGAGGAGAAGGAGGGCTTGGGGACAAAGGGCCTTTGACTGGCTCCTAGAAGAGTGTTGATTAGTTTGCTCAGGTTGGCAAACAGTGACTAGGGACTGGGGCCCAGGGATGAACTGGGTAGATTTTCTACCAAATGTGCAGAGTCTAGTATGGGGCATGGGGAGTAAAGGCAAATACTCTAAGATCGAGTGTGCCCAGAGTTTCAGACATGTAGAGAAAAACCACATTGGGCAGCTGGAGGAATAGTAAGGTTAGAGAAAGGACTGGTTGCACTCATGGAGTTCTGTGTTGTTGTTTTTTTAAAGTGGGGGCTATAACTCTGGTAGTGTAGTGGTTACGAATCAGGCTGCGAACCTCAAGGTCAGCAGTTTGAAACCACCAGCTGTTCCGTGGGAGAAAGATGAGGCTTTCAGCTCCAGTAAAGATTTACAGCCTCGGAAACCCTGTACAGGGTCGCTCGGAATCGACTCGACAGCACTTAACAACAACAACAACATAGCTCATCTTGCTAGAGGTAAGACAGCCATACCAGCCCCTGAATTGTCCCCCAGGTGAGGGCCAGGGGACAGGCATCTCAGGACAGGCATCTTACAGTGGGGAGTCTTGGTGGGGCGTCCCAAGGCCTGTTGAGAGTGAGACTATACATGTAATTCCAGTCTCCAGCTGGGCTGAAACCACTCCCTGGGAGGCTGTCTCCTGGCAGATTCATGGGAGGTGGCTTCAATTTCTTCCCCAATCCTTGGCTTCTGCCACTCAAAGAGTTTAAATGGCCTCTGTCTTTTTTTGTGCCAATCTGTGTATAATGACTCTTTGGGAACCCCTCCTTAGCTTCCTCATCCCTCCATCCTAAATAATTTTGTTTTCTTCCAGGAAGCTTCCAAGAAAAACACGCTATAGACTTAAGAGTTTTAGAGCTGGGGAGTGGTTACACATTATAGACAACAGGTTTATGCATTCTAGTTTCTATTCATGGGACATTACTGTGTATTGCTTCTCTGTTCTGTTTCCTAAAGGTAAATGCATGAAGGTAGATACTGTTTGAATGCACTTTGGCTCTGTAGGATAAGCACTGTATTACTAAACCACAAGCTCTGCAGGAGAAAGATGAGGCTTTGTGCTCCCACAAAGACTTCTTGTTGTTGTTAAGTGTCATTGAGTCGATTCCGACCCATAGCGACCCTGAACAGGGTTTCCAAGGCTGTAAATCTTTACGGGAGCAGAAAGCCTCATCTTTCTCCCACAGAGCAGCTGGTAGTTTCGAACTGCTGACCTTGCGGTTCGCAGCCCAATTCGTAACCACTATGCTACCCTATACAGGTTCACTATGAGTCAGAACTGACTCAATGGCACTTAATAACAAGAAGGAAAGAATGCTATTTAAGTATTTGTTTACTGTCTCTCCCACTAGTATGTGAAGTTCACAAGGTCAGAGACAATCTTGTGCCTGACATCAGTGCCTGCCATATAACTTATTCAATATACACTTGTTTAGGAGTCCCTGGGTGGTGTAAAACAGTTAACACATTCAGCTTCTTCACTGAAAGGTTGGAGGTTCGAGTTCACCCAGAGGTACCTTGGAAGACAGGTCTGGTGATCAGCCATTGAAAACCTTTCGGAGCACAGTTCTACCCTGACACCCACGGGGTCACAATGAGTTAGTAATGGTTCCACAGCAACCGGTTTACTGGATACACTGTGTATGCATGTGAATGGACAAAGTCGTGATTCCTCTTCCTTCCTTCCCTGCTAAGACACAGAGTGTTGAGGGTTACAGGGTGCACATTAGATGCATCTAAGGAAATAAAGGGAAACGATACGCAAAACATTAGTAAATGAATAGGTGTGTAAGACTCCTATGTAGTTGTTAGGTGCCATCAAGTATGCACAATGAAATGAAACACTGGTCAGTCCTGCCCAATCCTCACAATTGTTGTAATGTTTGAGTCCATTGTTGCTACCACTGGGTAATTCCATCTAGCTCTGGGATCTTCCTCTTTTTCATTGACCCTCCACTTTTCCAAGCTTGGTATCCTTCTCCAGGAACTGATCCCTTTTGATAACATAGCCAAAGTATGAGAGACGAAGTTTGCATTCCTTGGTTATAAAGAACATTCTGACTGTCCTTCTTCCAACACAAATGTGTTTGTTCTTCTGGCAGTCTGTGGTACTTTCAATATGGTATTTCAAATGTATTGATTTTTCTACAGTTTTCCTTGTTCACTGTCCAACTTTCACATGAATATGATGTGATTAAAAACATCATGGCTTGTGTCAGCCTCACCTTAGTCCTCAAACTGACATCTTTATTCTTTAACACATTACAGAGGTCTTATGCAGCAGATTTCCCTAATGCAATACGTCATGTGATTTGTTGACTGCTGGCTTCCATGAGTGTTGATTGTGGATCCAAGTAAAATGAAGTCTTTGATAACTTCCGTCTTTTCTCTATTTGCTGATCCGCTTGTGAGGATGTTCAGCTTTCTTTTACATTGAGGTACAATCCATACTGAAGAGTATCTTCATCAGTAAGTACTTTAAGTCCTTTTGGCTTCCAGCAAGCAAGATTGTAACATTTGCACATAGCAAGTTGTTAATGAGTCTACTTGCAATCCTGATGCCACGTTTTTTCTTCATATGATACAGTTTCTCAGAGTAGTTACTCAGCATGCAGACTAAGTAAGTATGGTGAAAGGATACAGCCTTGATACAAAATTTTCCTGACTTTTAGCTATTCAGTATCCCCTTGTTCTGTTCTAATAACTGCCTTTTGATCTATATACAGGTCCCTCATAAGCACAATGAAGTGTTCTGGAATACCCATTCTTTACAATGTTGTCCATCAGTATAAGAAGCCCTATAGGGCAGTTGTATCCTGTCGTATAGTGTAACTGTGAGTCCGAATCAACACAACAATGTGTGTGAGTGAGCTATTGAAATAGAATTGGCCACACTTACTATACAGAACCGACTCGATGACACTCAATTACAACAACAGGCCATCAGAGTGGTTGCACTGTATATAAGAAAATGCTCTTCAGTTACTCATGTGTCCTTGGTTCCTCCCAAGGTGGGACTCATTCAGAGAGTAAGGTGGCACCCGCTTTCTGACTCTCCTCTGAGTCAGTTCCCACTGTCTTTGTTCATGAAGAAGGAAGGGGTATGAAATTTGTGTTTAGGAGCTCAGTATGACCATTTTCTTCATCTTTGCAAGTCTCTCCTTTCTACCATCTGACCTTCTGACATCCAAAAGAAACAAACACCCAAACAAACTCACTGTCATCAAGTTGATCCTGACTATAGGACAGAGTAGAACTGCCCCATAGGGTTTCCAAGTCTGTAAAACTTGACAGAAGCACACTGCCACATCTTTCTCCCATGAAGTGGTTAGGGAGCTCAAACTGCCGACCTTTTGGTTAGCCACTGAAAGTACTTAACCACTGCACCACCTGGGATCCTTTAAAAACACAAAACGACTCTTTATCTTGTTAACAGTATAATAAATGTCACTATACTCAGACCATTTCTTAGGGCACTTTATAGGGTACATTGGAGTCCTGGTATGGTGCTGTGGGCTAATGCGCCAGACTGCAAAATTGTTTGAACTGCAAGGTCGGTGGTTCAAGCTCACTAGCTGCGCCTTGGAAACCCTATACAGGGTCACTGTGGGTTGGAATTGACTCGACAGCACTTAAGAACAACAACATAGGGTACATTATATCTGTGTTTGTACCAAAGGCCTTGACAAAAGCAATTGTGTTCTTGTGAGGTGATTTAATATTTGTTGTTGTTAAATGCCATCATCAGTTCCAACTTATAGCAACACTGTTTAGGGCTTCCAAGGTGTGGCTGGCAGATTTGAACTGCTGGACCTTGTGTTTAGCAGTCCAGAGCTTATCGTACAGCATCACACCTACTATGTGTCAACCCCCATGCTATGCATATTCTTTATACATGATACGTCAGGAAGAGAGTGAACACATCAGATCCTCAGGCCAAATCAAATCTACTTTTATTGAATGCTCAGTACATGGGTGGCTGTGATGTATACAGATTTCCCACGGGCCTACTTTTTTGAGAATAATGCATGAGCTATTGTCAAGATAAGTTACAAACATGTGAAACTTTATATAATAAGGCAAGATTGAAATACTATCTTAATCCAATAATATTAAACAATGGTCCCAGGACTTTTACACCTTGAAGAGTTTGTCTGGCCTCATCTCTTGAAGGACGGTCAGAAAACAAAGGTGCAAAGGGGCCCAACAAACTGCCTGAGGTTTCTCCTGAGTGGAGAGCAGAACTCAGGCCTCAGACCCTGCTAGTTTCTGTTTTATAGTATTGAAATGCCTCCAGGTAATTTGTCAGATGGCCAGCACAGACAGTCATGTTGTAGGGTTGCAAAGGGGTGGCAATTGACAGGCTGGGGCAGGGAGGCCCAGGCAGGGTTGGAAGAGGTGGGAGCTCTCAGAGTAGGGCTGGATTCAGTAGCTTAAACACAGAAGGAAGGATCTTCCGGGAGGATGGAATAGCATAGACAGGCCCAGAAGGATGAAGCCAGGAATGTTGTATTGAGGAATCCTGACATTCTCATCAGTCACCTGCTCTGAACACCAGCTCTGAGAGCTAGGCCTTACGCTGCCCTATCCCTCTTTCCTATCTTGTCTCTGAATTGTGGGCTCAGCCACCTCCTTCCCAGCGTCCCTGCTACTGCCTTCATTCTGACCTCCATCACTGTTCAGCTGTGCTCCCTCATTCAGATCTCTCTTTCCATTCCGCCCTTCACACTCCCAAGAATTCTTTCTCTAAAACAGGGCTCTTATATTATTTGCTGCATGCATGATGCCCAGCTCTTTGGTGAGAAATCTGGTGATGACTGACCTCTTCTGCCACCCCCATCAAGGCAGCTGGCATCGGACTTGGAGTCACACTGAGCTCTGAGCACTACTCCGTTTTCAGTCATGCCTTTGCACAGGCTACTCTGTTCCCTCTGCCTGGAAGGTCATCATCCTCTTTGCCCCCAGCCCTTTATGCCTGACAGCCTGCCTGCCTGCCTGCCTGCCTGCCTGTCTTTGGTTTGACCAAGACTTATTAAAAACAGAATAAAATGAAAATCCGCCATTTTGATCCCTGAAAGTTTATTTCCTCTCTCTGCCCTATACCACTCTGCTCCTCTGTACTTGAATGATCTGGACATGTCTGTTGGTCCTTGAACTCATTTCAACAAGGAATTTTCTTTTATTTGCTTTCACATTGCTAATACTCACTATTCTTACTTGGCATATATAGACACTCTTTAGGTTGTTTGTTGACAGTAAATGAAATATGCGTTATGCACAGTGGGTTTAAACCACAAGGTCGACAGTTCAAGCTCACCAGCCACTCTTCGGAAATCCTATACAGGGTCCCTATGGGTTGGAACTTACTCAATGGCACTTGATAACAACAACAACAACAACAACATTAAGAGATAAGATAGTCTCAGTCTAGATATTTGAGGGCTGGAAAGTTGAGATGCAGTTTATATCCTAAACTTTAGCTCTCCCAAATTGGATTAGACATCGGGAGTTTGTTGAAAACACCCTGTCACATGCTGATAGGAGTGGGTCCAGATATCTTTCTGTTACTGTTACAACTGTTCTTATTGTTTTAAATAGCAAGCTCCCCCCAAGGATTCTGGGAAGGTTGTTTGGCCCCAGTCTGCTGACAGCCTTTGGGACAATGACCTTACTAGTATTGGTATCACTCAGTATGGTACTGGTGTCACCCAGTGGGCAGGGCTGGCCAGTGGGAACCTCAACCTGTGGGCAGAGCAGCCTGGCTCTCTGCTTTATACCTCCCCACGCCCCTGCAACTCCTTTAGTAACCCCACTATTAGGAACCCTATGTCTTAGACCATCCCAAACAAACCAGCTGCATTAGTGCAGTTGACCATCTTCTAGTGCCTTTCCTCCATCTTATCTTAAGCTTTTGATAGAACATTTCAACTGAATGGTTTTAATTCAGGCTCTTTTGGGACTACGTAGATAGTTAGATCTCTGTCCTCAAGTCAACTCTGACTCCTGACGACCTTGGGTCCAACACAAGAGAACAATGCCCAGTAGTTCTGCCTCATCTTCATAATCATCGGCATAGTTCAGTCATTGTGTTGGCTGTTGGCCCCATCTGTCCCTCCAAGGCTCTCTCATGCTCTCTGTGGTCCTCTACCTCACCAAACATGGTGTCCTTCCCCCTTGATTGGTCCCTGCTGATGACATGCCCAAAGCAGATGAGTCGGCTAACCTTCTGTTGTAATCCATAAGGTTTTCTTTGACCAATTTTTGGAAGTAGACAGCCAGGCTTTTCTTTCTATTCTCTCTTAATCTGGAAGTTCCACTGACTGATATGTATCTCTCATGAGTGACTGTTGGCAATTGAAATACCTTTGGCGTAGCTTCCAGCATCACCTAAGATACAAATCTCCACATTATAGCTAAGTAACAGGTGGGTGCTGATAGAGAATAAATAACCTGGATTTAAACTATATCCCATGACAGACATCCTTGTCCCCATGTTTGAAGCTCCTTTGGCTGTTGACTTGAAGGGAGGTTGGGTCCAAACCAGACCTTACTCACAGTGTGTGTCCTCACTTTCTCCCCTACCAGGCTGTTTGCTGTCAAGTGTGGGGGCTGCTTTGAGGCCATCGCACCCAGTGAGTTTGTGATGCGGGCCCAGAAGAGCGTGTACCACCTGAGCTGCTTCTGCTGCTGTGTCTGTGAGCGGCAGCTCCAAAAGGGCGATGAGTTTGTCCTGAAGGAGGGGCAGCTGCTCTGCAAAGGGGACTATGAGAAGGAGAGGGAGCTGCTCAGCTTGGTGAGCCCAGCAGCCTCTGACTCGGGTGAGTGCCTATGGTGGGAGTGGGGGGGGGGTTTGCTATGGAGGTGAGGGTGGGGTCTAGTGTGGGGTGGTAGTCTGCATTGCTTCCTCCCTGGAGGGCCTGCCAGCAGGGCAGCCCACCTCCAAGGCAAGGGAGTTCTGTGTATTTTAGGAGCTTTCTTTATAAACTTGATGTAATCTCTCTTCAGTCTGCTATTGCCTGATGATGCTGAGTAACAAGCCATCCCACAATGCCATGGCATACAATCATAGGTACTTGTTCACACATTCACAAGTGTGTGGCCTCACTGAATGTTTCTATGTTAGGCTGATGGTCTTCGAGTCATCTGGATTGGTGGATCTCAGTTGAACTTAGCTCTAGGGTATAGGCCTGGTACAGATCTGCTCCTTGTAATACATTCTGGGGTGTAGCTTGAAGGAACAACAGCTACAATGCTTGATCTTCTACTAATAATGACAGATGTGTAAGTAGGCATGCTCAGTCACAAAAGCACACTTAAAGTCTCTCTCACTTCATGCCTGCTACTACGCCATTGACCAAAGCAAGTGGAATAGCCAAACCCAAAGTCAAGGGGAGGAGAAATACACTCCATGAACCACAAGACCCTGGCAGGGTGTTGATACAATACTACTAAAGGGCCATGAAGAATTGGAACCAACAATTCAGTCTACCACAGTCACTTTGAGTCCTGGTGTGACACTGTAGGATAAGTACTGGACTGCTAACCATAAGATCGGTGGTTCAAACCCACCAGATGCTTCTTGGAAACCCTATACAGAGTTGCTATGGGTTGGAATTGACTCAACAACACTTAACAATAACACAGCCACTTAACTACTTGAATTGTTTCCTCAGCTGTCAAGTGGGAACACTAGAATCTAGCCAAGGTTTAGCAGATAAGACAGAAAAAGGAACTAGAATGTATTTGTACCCCCTCTTCACCACCCACCCTCCCCTCACTTCTCATTGTCCTTGAGATGTGAGAAGAGAGGAAGACGAAGAGACACAGAGATTTTATAGAACAGAGAAATTCAGAGCTCTGGTAGTGTAGTGGTTATGAATCGGGCTACTAACCTCAGGGTCAGCATTTTGAAACTACCAGCTGTTCTGTGGGAGAAAGATGAAGCTTTCTGTTCCTGTAAAGATTTACAGCCTCAGAAACCCTGTACAGGGTCGCTATGAGTTGGAACTGACTCCACGGCACACAAAAACAACAACACTGTCCAGACTCAGCATGGAATACTGGTGTGGTGCTGCAGGATAGTGCACTGGACCTCAAAGTCAGTTTGAACTGCAAGGTCAGGAGTTCAAATTTACCAGCTGCCTCTAGGAAACACTTTACAGGGTTGCTATGAGTCGGCACTGACTCAACGGCACTAAACAATATCAACAAACTCAGCATGGACTGCCATTCCAGGGTGTTAGTCCACACAGCGCAACATTTGAGTTAGTCTCATCTCCTTTTCCTTGCCCCCAAGAATCTGTGAATTATGATTCAATGAGAACGCTGAAGATTTTGCAGGAGTCTAGGACCTGCTTACAGCCTAAGTAGACTGACAAGACGCCAGTCTCAACCCCTGTGACGCTGATTGGACGGACTTTTCATTTGAGGGAAATCTCTCCTTTCCAGGAGCACGGTTGCCAACAGACTGATGTCTCCTGGGCTCTTTGGCCCCATTCTAAACTGAGCTTCAGTGTCCACTGGATGGGTTAGAAGGCCACCTCATCCTGTCATTTTGTGTCCATCCACTTAGGCCTCCTCCCTAGGAATACAGCAAATTCTTCAAATTCCTAAAGGGCTTAGGTGCTTTGGTGATCAGAATGCCAGCATGACCTTCAGAAAGGCAGGCACACCCAGAGGGACATGCCATTCTTTCTCACAGGGAAATGAGTGCTGTGGTCTAGCCTTTCTTGAAGGAGTCTTGGAGGCACTGTTGGGTAAGATTTGCACTGCTAACCACAAAGCCAGCAGTTCAGAACCACCAGGTGTGCCTCACGGGGCCTGATTGCTAAGTTATCCAGTTGACCCCTGTGCTAAATGTTTACAGATTTTAATCAACTACAAACGCAATATGGGCATTAGTATATTGTTACCATAAAACCCCACCCACCTCCACTGCCAACAAAGATGGTAAGAGAAAGCTGGGTCTAAGTAGCATTAATGACAATGTCTAGAGCAAGAGGTCTGCAACAGGCCCTCTTTTCTGACCACATTTTCAGCAATATGTTGAATTCTGGATATTTATTTTTGTGGCCAGTATGGAATCCTAGTGTTGCACTGTAAGATTAGCACTGAACTACTAACTGCAAGGTCAGCGGTTCAAACCCACCAGCCACTCCTTGGAAACTCTATACAGAGTCGCTATGAGACAGAACAGCATCAACGGCACTAGCAACAACATTGACAAACTGGAGCTTTCCAGTTCATTCATTCTTCTATTAATTCATTCAATAGACATATCCAGAGTGTTGCTTTATTTCAGGCAGGGAGTCATGTTATGAATGATAATAATACTGACTTTGTCAAATGAAGGAATCATAGATGTTTAGGCTGGAAAAGCAAAGACTAAATAAATAAATAATAATTGCCTCCAAATGGTTGGGTCCAACCATTTATGTTTGTTTGTTAATTTCAGAGGGCAGAATTAGAATTCATTCATTCAACCCTCCTGCTCTCATTTGTTGGAGCTAATATTCGGTGAGGGTAATGCTAGAAGATATCTATTGTCCTTTGCAAATCTAAGAATCTCTAATGGTTTTTGCAGCTTTGAATGAAGTGACATTAAAGCTCGACAAGAATCAAATATAGTGAAATGTCTGTACACTCGTTTCTTCCTTTATATAAATGCTGCCTGTATTGCACCATAAAATGTTTTGTGTGCCAAAGCCTGCCTCACTAATCAGAGGACAGGAGTCTAAAGAACAAGGTCCTGGCTTTTCATTTCCTCTCTTCCCTTAGCAAATGCTCAGCATGCTGCTCAGAGAAGAGAAAGTGATGAATAAAATACCTAATGAGCTTAATTAAATCTTCAAAAAAAAAGCAGGCCACCTCATATTGGAGATTTCTAAAAAGCAAACAGTTTTAGGATTGGTTCTAATACAAATACAGTTTCTCCTCTCATTTCTGTCCTGAGCACTTTACATATTGCAGGTTGCTTGATAAATACTTGTTGAGGGAATGATTGAATGGTCTATCATCTTTAATGTTTTTATCAATAACTCGTATGAAGACACAGAAGGCAGATTATTCTGTTTGCAGATGACACAAACCTGGCAGGGAATGCTGGTTTAGCAGCTGATACTCTGAAGGTTCAAAAGATTTTGACAAGCTAACAGAACAACACAAAGTCAGTGAGGTGAAATCTAACCATTGGGTTCCAAAACTCAACTGTAAGAATGTGAAATGAGACCTGCTTTGATGTCATTTTTAGTCTGACCATAGAGTCAGGAGGAGCCAAAAGAGTATTTGTTGTATCAGTAGACACTTGACTCAAGTCATGATATATTCAGTCATCTCATATGAATGTGAAAGCTGGACAGTGAATAAGGGAGACCAAAGAAGAATTGATGCCTTTGAATTAAGGTGTTGGTGAAGAATATTCAACATACCGTAAACTGCCAGAACAATGAACAAATCTATCTTTGGAGATGTACAGCCAAAATGCTCTTAGAAGCCAGATATGATAGCAGAAGGGATCAGTTCCTGGAGAAGGACATCATGCTTGGTAAAGTGGAGGGTCAGTTAAAAAGAGGAAGACCCTCAGTGAGATGGATTGACAGTGGCTGCAATACTTGGCTCCAGCACAGCGAGGATTGTGTGGAATATGGCACCCGGACCATGTGGTGTTTCCTTCTGTTGTACACAGGGTAGCTAGGAGTCAGAATTTACTTGACCACAAAGTTAGTTTGAACTGCAAGGTCGGTGGTTCAGACTCACCAGCCACTCCTTGGAAACCCTATATAGGGTCACTATGAATTGGGACTGATGGAACAACACTTAACAATACCACCACAAATAGCATACTGTCCCTAATATGTAATAATTGTTGTTATTGAAAAAACTCAAAGCTGTACAGTTTTGAGCACTTAAGATGAAGGAAGATATGAGGATGACACCTAACGTTGCAGACCTGTGTTGGTGTTAAGTGCTGCCGAGTCATTTCCGACCCATAGTGACTCTGTACTGGGTTTCTGAGGCTGTAAATCTTTATGGGAGCAGAAAGCCTCATCTTTCTCCCACAGAACAGCTGTTAGTTTCAAACTGCTAACCTTAAGATTCACAACCCGATTCATAACTACTATGTTACATTGTTATTGTTGTTGTTGTTAAGTGCCTTCGAGTCGGTTCCGACCCATAGCGACCCTGTACAGGGTTTCCGAGGGTGTAAATCCTTACGGGAGTAGAAAGCCTCATCTTTCTCCCGCGGAGTGGCTGGTAGTTTCGAACCGCTGACCTTAAGGTTCGCAGCCCGATTCGTAACCACTACGCTACCAGAGCTCCTTATCAGTTCCAACTCATAGCCCTATGTGTAGCACAATGAAACACTGCCAGATCTTCACAGTTATTGCTGTGGTTGAGCCCATTGTTGTAGCCACTGTCCATCATCTTGTTGCAGATCTTCCTTTTTTTACTAACCCTCTACTTTACCAAGCGTCATGTCTTTCTCCAGTGACTTTTCCCTCCTGATGACATGTTCAAAGTAGGTGAAAGTTTCACCATCCTCGCTTCTAAGGAGTAGTCAAGCTGAACTTCTTTCAACATAGAATTCTTGTTCTTCAGGAAGTCCATGGTATATTGAATATTCTTCCCCAACACCATAATTCAAAATCATCAACTCATCTTTGCCTTCCTCATTAATTTTTCTGCATGCATATGAGGTGTTTGAAAAGACCATGACTTGGGTCAGGCACATCATAGTCTTCAACTTGACATCTTTGCTTTTTGGCACTTTATAGAGGTCATTTGTAGCAATATGATTTCCTGACTACTGCTTCCATGGGTGTTGTTTGTGGATCCAAGTAAAATGAAATGCTTAACAACCTTAATCTTTTCTCTGTGGTGATGTTGCTTATTGATCTAGTTGTGAAGATTTTTGTTTTCCTTATGTTGAAGCATAAGTCTTTGATCTTCATCAGTAAGCTCTTCAAGTTTATTTTGCTTTTAGAAAGGAAGCTTGTGTCATTTGCATATTGCAAGTTGTTAATGAGTCTTCCTTCAATTCTAATGCTATATTCTTCATATAGTCCTGCATCTTGGATTATTTGCTCAGCATATAGATTGAATAAGTATGGTAAAAGGAACAGTCCAAATGCACACCTTTCCTGTTTTTAAACCTGGCATTATCCCCTTGTTCTAGCCAAATGACTGCCTCTTGTTCCATGTACAGATTCTGCATAAGTACAAGTGTTATGGAATTTCCCATCCTTTGCAATGGTATCCATAATTAGTTGTGATCTACACGATAACATATCTTTGCATAGTCAATGAAACATAGGTAAGCATCTTTCTAGTAGTCTCTGCTTTCAGCCAAGATCTGTTTGATATCAGCAGTGATATTCTTTATTCTACATCCTCTTTGGAATCTGACTTGAATTTCTGGTAGTTCACTGTTGATGTACTGCTGCAGCCATTTTTGAATTTTCTTCAACAAAAACTTTACTGGTGTGTGATGTTGATATTGATTTGTGATTTCCTCATTCTGTTGGATCATCTTTCTTTGGAATGGGCATGAATATGGATTTCTTCCAGTTGGTTGGCCAAGTCACTGTCTTACTAAATTTTGGGCATGGGTGATGAATAAGCAGCTCCAGCTTTGCATCTATTTGTTGGAACATTTCAATTGCTGTGCTGTCAATTCCTGAAGCCTGTTTTTTTGCCAACCTCAATGCAGTTTGGACTTCTTCCTACAATATCATCAGTACTTTATCATACGCTACCTCTTGAAATGGCTGGATGTCAACTAATTATTTTTTAATACAGTCACTCTTTAGATGTTTCCTACATTGTTCAGTATTTTGATTATGGAATGTGTCAATTGAAAGTTGAGGCTTGAACTGTTTCTTTGTTTTGTTTTTTTTTCAGCTCAAGAAATGCTGAGTATTTGGATTTCTAATTCTAGGTCTTTGTATATTTCATTTTAATACTTCAAGTCACTCTGAGAAATTTCTGTTCATTTCTTTTACGTCATCATTTCTTCTTTTCACTTTAGCACTTTTAAGTTCAAGAACAAGTTTCAGAGTCTCTTCTGACATCTGTTTTGCTCTTTTAGTTCTTTTAAATGACATGTTGGTTTCTTCATGTATGATGTCTTTGATGTCATCTTGCAACTCATCTGGTCTTTGGTCATCAGTGTTCAGTGCATCAAATCTATTATTGAGATGGTCTCTAAATTCTGGTGGAATATATTCAAGATCATATTTTGTCTCTTGTGGACTTGCTTATTGAGTGTGTAAATGAATTTTGTCCTGATCTCATTAGCCTCTGAGGTCTTTAGCAGAGTACCACCAACCTCAAGTATGACTGTCTTCTTAATGGAGTCAGAATGAGGTTTATTTATACATGCTGAGATTTCTTCTTCTTAATTTTCCTTGGGACATGGGAAAATATTGCTGCTTCAGAAGGTCCAGGTACTCTTTTTCCTTTCCTTCTAAGTCAGATTCATCACCCATTAGTGTTTTAGACACTGGTCTTAATTTTCTTGTACACCTTTGGAAATGATTATTTCCTGGATTCCTTACAAACAGTTTCCTTTTAATCAATCCTTGGAGCTCTTCTGGTTCTCCAGTAAATTAGAATATGGAGACACAGCAGTTACCTCACAAGTTCTGGAAAGTGCCAAACTGTTCTCTGGAATTATTCTTGTCAATAAATACCCATGGATTTTAAAATGCAAAATAAGAAATAATAAAGAAAAAGTTAGCAGGCAATTTCAGAGGAAGTTTCATTCTCCATATTGCAGTGCAAAGAGCCTGGGTTCTAAAGTTCAACAGGTCTGGGTCTGAGTTTTGCCATATTCTCACAAGCAGTGCAACCTTGGGCAAATTCCTCTGTCCAGGACTCTATTTCCTAATAAGTCAAAAGGGGTTCTAATATCTCCTTTGTGTGTTGCTGTAAGTATTCAAAAAGATAATGAGTACTGAGGACTTGGTACTTGTTTGGTGCCTAGTATATTCCAACTATCATTCCCATCTCCAAACATGGGTCTACCAGCTGTTCCTCAGAAACCCTATACAGGGTCGCTATGAGTCAGAACCAACTTGGTGGCACTTAACAACAACATGGGTCCTAGTATACTTCATTCTCTAAATACCCATCATTTCACAGATGTCTTAACTCTGGCTTTGCTAATCTATATCAGATACTTCTGGATAGCTGATCTAGGGGTGTCTCAGGGTAATACAGGCATATGAATGTTATGTAAGGTGCCTGGCTGGGTACATGAACTGGAAATGGATTGATTCACACTATGGGCCTGCCTGTCTCAGAGTTGCTTTTCGGCTTCTGAACATTCTAGTTAGCCTTGCATCTTGGAAAGTCTGTCCAGAAGACCAAGAGAAAGCAGACATGCACTCATTTCTGGGACTTGTTAGACACTTTAAGCAAGAAAGGGGAAGGCTTTCCTTAACCCAACTCATGTTTTTTTTTTTTTTTTGTACACATAGATTATGAAACCAAGGTTTAGAGTAGTTATGATCTGATCTGTTTAAAATGCCTATGTGTCTTCTTCTTCCTTAGCATAATGGTTTTTTGAGTATAGTTTTCTTGGGGGTGGATCTCTCAGTGCCACGCAGTCTGATGGTGCTGGTATGTCTTCATCTTTGAATGAATTACTTCTGAAGTGGATTAGACTTCTTTCCTGTAACACTGGTCTTTGAGTTTAGAGAAGACTGAACCTAACAGTGACCAGTTAGTGAATGCCCTGTACAGCTGTGGCCAAAGTCATTATTTCATTTCCTATATTGTTGTTGTTGTTAAGTGCCATCAAATTGGTTCTGACTCGTTAGGGACCCTGGATAGGGTGTTCAAAGAGTGGCTCAAACCGACCTTGCAGTATAGCGCATCAACCCACCGTGCCATTAGTCCACTCCTTTTGCTCTGTCACATGCCATAGTCCACTTCGGTTCTGACCTGTAATTCAATAGCTATTTCCTAAAGACACCTACACTATGTGAGACTCTGTGCTAAGTACTGTGCTTTCATTGCAGAAAAGGGAAGACCAAAAGAGTTACTAAATACTTACTAATATTGAATAATACATAAATAAACACCACAAATGGAAATGCTGGCAGTTTGACCCCACCATTAATTCCCCAGGAGAAAGATCTGGTGATCTGCTTCTGTAAAGACCGTTGGAAAGTGCCGTCAAGTCGTTTCTAACTCATAGTGATTCTATGAGTCAAGTATGACTGTCTTCTTAATGGAGTCAGAATGAGGTTTCTTTATACGTGCTGAGATTTCTTCTTCTTAATTTTCCTGAAGAGCGTCTGGTGAGTTTGAACCACTGACCTTGTGGTTAGCATCCCAGTGCTTATCCTACAATACTGTTCTTATTGTTGTTAAGTGCCGTTGAGTCAGTTCCGACCCATAGTGACCCTTAACAGGGTTTCCAAGGCTGTAAATCTTTACGGGAGCAGAAAGCCTCATCTTTCTCCTGCAGAGCAGCTGGTAGTTTCGAACTGCTGACCTTGCGGTTCACAGCCCGATTCGTAACCACTATGCTACCAGAGCACCTTAACAGTACTTATTGTTGTTGTTGTTAAGTGCCCTTGAGTCGGTTCTGACCCATAGCGACCCTGTACAGGGTTTCCGAGGTTATAAATCTTTACGGGAGTAGAAAGCCTCATCTTTCTCCCGCGGAGCAGCTGGTAGTTTCGAACCGCTGACCTTAACAGTACTATAGCTTATAAAATCTTAAAGGGCAGTTCTTCTCTGATTCATAGGTCTCTATGTGTCAAAATCAATTTGATGGCTCCTAACAAGACAACTCTACAACACCCAACAACAATAAAAAATGCCAGAGGTGATGAGAGATGGGAAGGGGATTTGTTGTTGTTGTTAGGTGCCATCAAGTTGGTACTGACTCATAGTGACCCCTATATACAGCAGAAGGAAACACTGCCCGGTCCTGGGCCAACCTCACTACTGTCACCACGCTTGAGCCCATTGATGCTGCCACTTGGCCAGTCCATCTCATTGGGGGTCTTCCTCTTTTACTCTGACCCTCCATCTTACCAAACATGATATCCTTCTCCAGTGACTGGTCCCGCCTGACAATATGTCTGAAGTATGAGAGACGAAGCCTGGCCATCCTGGCCTCCAAGGAGCACTCTGGCCGCACTTCTTCCAACATAGATCTGTTTGTTCTTTTGGCAGCCCATGGCACTTACAATATTCTCCTCTAATATATAGCCTGCCATTTTTGATTTTAAGAAAGGATAAGGTAAAAAAGTATTTGCCATAAAAAAAACCAACCAAACAAAACTTTTAGTAGATACTGACATTATTCTGATAAACATATTTGTGAAGTAATATATTTGTCATATTTTCCACTAAAGCAGTGTTTTCCAAATTACTCTTGTCTTAAGCAACATTGCTCAAAAAATATATATTGTTACATAGTAAAAAATATCATGACCTGGAATACACACTCATATGTGTACTTATGAAATACTTTTCAACATTTAGATAGATTTTCTGCGTGCCTTATGGGCTGATATTTTTATTATTTATTTTTAGGGTTCATCTCAGTCCATTGTATTGATTTCATGACCTACTGATGGACTCTGGCCTGAAGTTTGAAAAATGCTCCTTTAATGAGCAATTAGTTGTCCCTGGATGGCACAAAGGGTTAAGCACTTGATTACTAGCCAAAAGGCTAGCAGTTTGATTTTAGTCAGCAGTACCTTTGAAGACAGGCCTGGTTTTCTGATTCCGGGGTCACAGCTTGGAAGACCCTCTGGAACAGTTATAAACTGCACATAGTAAGTACGTTGAGTCAAAGGCAATTAACAACAACCCTGCACATAATGGAGTGGCCATGAGTTGGAATCAACTCAACAGCAATTAACAACAACAAAAGGGCAACTTCTTAGCTGTCCCCAGATTTTGGGAGTGGAATACATTTCACAAATTTCAAGTCAATAAATATGTTTTAATCTTTTACACCTAACCACATGTGTTAGGTGCTGAGAATAACCAACGACGCAGAAGGTATTGCTGGCTCCAAAGATTTGATGCAGTGCCCTGCCAATAGTCAATATGTAGAAACTGTTATGTGCTTTTTATTGTTATGATTCTTAGGGAGGCATGGAGAGCATGCATAGTTACATCATGACTAGCACACACGTCTTGGTGGACATTTTTTGCTTTATTAATCTGGCATCTTTGGATGCTAGGTAAGAGGTGGTTATAATTATCTGAGCTTTTCAACTTGTTTTCAAAATCAACGGGTTTGTCTCTAGTTAGTGTCACAGCTCGAAGTTTTACTGCCAGAATTATTTGTTGCCCTGAGTCTGGGGCTTAGCACAGAATCTTTGTCTTCTAGTGTATTTGTTTTGTCTTCATGATGTAGACAGAGAAATAAAGACACAGGATACTCAAGCCCGGGATAAGCCAGAATAAGAACTTAATTCTACCAATTACTGAGTCAGGACACTTGATACTAAAACATGGGGGTGCAACTCTCCTTATAATTGCAAGTTGAGTAGAGTTTATATTTGGTGTTTGAAAAGTTAAAGGCAAAGCACAGACTTAGACAACACATTGTCTTTTTTTCCATTGACTGTAACTTCATGTTGTCTTCAGACTTAATAATTTTGATTAAAATGAATGGTAGAAGTCATATTTGAAACTAGTGTCAGTGGTTTCAAAGAATGCCTAATAATAGTGTGCTATGCGCATTATTTCTTTTGCACTGTTCCTGTAAAAAAAATTAGTCAGTGGACAATTAAGGGTTGCAATTTTTTGCATGATGATGATGTTAACGTTTATTGACCCCTTATTCTGCTTGAACCCTGAGTTAAGCCCAGTATGTGAATTAACCCTTTCATGGTCAAATTATTTTCTGCTTTGAAGGTTTTGCTGATACCATGTGTTTTCAGTAATGAAAGTCATTCAGAAACCAAGGGATTTTTTTTTTTTTTTGAGGTAATAATTGATTTCTGTATGGTTATATGGGGTATAGGGTCACTATGATTCGGAACCGACTTGACAACACTTAACAATATGGGGTACATATGACCCAAGTGGACTCTGGTGGTAGTACTGGTGGGGCTGTCGTTGTTGTTGTTATGTGCCGTGGAGTCGGTTCTGACTATAGCAACCCTGTACAAGATTTCCAAGGCTGTAAATCTTTACAGGAGCAGAAAGCCTCATCTTTCTCCTGTGGAACAGCTGGTAGTTTCGAACTGCTGACTTTGTGGCTCGCAGCCTGGATTTTGGTGGGGTAAGACCTGTTTATTCAGATTCACTCAGTTGTACAGGTCTCTGCTAGGTGGTAGCATGTACTGCAGTTTTTCCTCAAGTAAACCTGACAGGCTGAAAATGGTTAGTTAATATTCACGCAGGCTGATATGGGAGGTCATGTAACGATTATTCCTATCCTACAGATGAGGGAGATGAAGCACAGCTAGAAAACTAGTAACTTGCTTAAGGTCCCAACCACAGAGAGTAATTAAAAGAAACAGAATTTGAACCCAGGCAGTATAGCTGCAGAGCCTGCCTCATTAAGTATGAAGCTGCATTGCCTTGTGTTTAATAATGTACATGGGTATAGAAATAGACCTCAGGTTTGTTCTCACATTTGTTCTCAGGTTTGTTGTGACAGCTCTTTCTGGTTGGCCACGGCAGTGGTCCAGGTACACCGTTGGATTTCCTACCTGAGAGACCCCACCAAAGGCCCTTTTCACTTAGAATTAAAGTAATGGAAACAAGGTGATCTGAACTGAGTCCACACTCCCATTCAAAACCAGTCACAGATTTTTAAGTTCACTTTCTGTTCTAAACTCCAGTTTCTCCTTAATCACTTAATCACTATCGCTATATTTCTCATTGGGCACCTGTGTTAAGGAAGTAGGATGCTTTGAAGGGTTCAAAGACAGCATGATGTTTAAATGGGAAAGCACTTAAAAAATACATGTTACTGCAAAAGTACATGGTAATTTGATCATCATCATTTTAGTTTATACTCAACTTAATCCTATTTCTGTTCCTGTGACTTGTTTGATGGTAGTAGGGAAATCTAGTTGTCCTTTTTATCCAGATGAGAAGTAACCAGTGGTGCAAATCATGGCATTGAGGTAATGGGTACATATCAAGACTTCTAACAGGCTTCTTCTACAGGCTGACTTTTAATGTTCTGCCATCTGCAAATACAAATCTACTCACAGACGAAAATGAACTCTGGTTGATTTGGCCAGTAGCAGTGATGACTTTGTGTCTTTAGTCATCTACCTTTATAATGGATCTTCTTTGAGCTCAGTGGTGTGACTTTTCAGTATGACTGGTGAATGTAAGAAGTACGAGGATACTTTAGAATATTTCATGGAATGTTCCATGATTGTCTAATTCCATTTTTTCATGAATTTTTTGAAGCATCCTCATATCATCTCTGGCCATCCAGAACCAGTCTATGACTTTGACCTTTCATCACCTGAGCTAAATAATGAAAAATAAACTATCTCTTACTATCATATGATAAGGGGGGAGAGGGGTGCAGGGAAGACTCCGGGTTTCTTGCACTGATGTTTTTTCAGTTCCCAGCCCATCAATTTTCAGTTCCCAGCCAAGAGGTTTCAAGATGAATACGAACATGCTTTAGTTAGTTTACTGAGCAAACAGAAGAACCACCTCCAACATGTTCTAGTGACCAAGGAAAAGCCCCAAAGTCCAGTTAACTAAAGATTGATGGCAAACCAGGTCAGGGCTTCCTCTGAGTACTTGGTAAGAGTATATGAAAAACTGAGTAGTTTAAGAATCATTTGGATTTGTGGTACAAATCTAGATTTGTACACTTGGAGCTAGAAGCATGTTAGCATTTCTTGTTGATTCTGATGAGATATTTGAAATAGTGTGTGTGAGTATGAATATATGCACATGTCCATATATTACTTATACATGCATCCAAACACTACAATGCAAAATATGTGCATGCAAATACTACAGGAGGGAAGTGTCCATTCCTTCTTGGGAATCCGTGAGGGTGGAAAAGCAATGGCTGCGCCAATTTAGCTTTCATCCCATTCATAGGAGTTTACTGAATGTCTGCTTCAGGCAAAGTCTGTGTTTGTATCTCTGCACGGCAGAGATACAGGTGTGGACATTCATTTTTTGGGTATCTGTTCATTGGCCTCTCATTGTCTGTGCACTGCCATTCTGGTAACTACAGGAGATTCCTGAGCGAATGGACACCCCACCCCATCCCTGGAGGGTTCTACTATGCAAATGCACGTATCTCCTCAAAATGTAAAGTGACAGTTTCCACTTAAAACCAAACAGCCACCACTCGTCTGTCAGTTTGTCGTACTGTGGTGGCTTGTGAGTTGCTGTGATTCTGAAAGCTATGCCACTGGTATTTTAAATATCAGCAGGGTCACGCATGGTGGACAAGTTTCAGATGAGCTTCCAGACAAAGACAGACTAGGAAGAAAGAGTGACGAACTACTTCCGAATATTTAGTCACTGAAAACCTATGAATACCAGAGAAACACTGTCAGATGTAATGCCAGAAAATGAGCCCCTCAGGCTGGAAGGCACTCAAAATGTGACTGGAGAAGAGCGACTTCCTCAAAGTAGAGTTAACTGTGATAAAGCGAATGGAGTAAAGCTCGTGGGGAAAAAAGCCTGTGGGACCTTCATTTGCCGATGGGGCACAACTCAAAATGAAGAGAAACAGCTGTAAACATCCAAAGAAAGTCAGAATATGGAATGTACGAAGTATGAATCTGGGAAAATTGAAAGTTGTCAGAAATGAATGGAGCGTACAAACATTGATATCGTAGGCATTAGTGAGCTGAAATGGACTGGTATTGGCCCTTTTGAATCTGATGACCACATGGTTTACTATGCCGGGAATGACAAATTGAAGAGGAATGGTGTTGCATTCATTGTCAAAAAGAACATATCCAGATCAGGCATGAGGTACAACACTGTCTGTGATAGGATAATATCCATGCGCCTACAGGGAAGCATACTATTAATCAAATTTATGCACCAACCACTAAAGCCATTGAAGATGAAATAGAAGAATTCTACCAACTTCTTCAGTCTGAAATTGATCACACATATAATCAAAATGTGTTGATCATTACTGGTGATTGGAATGCAAAGGTTGGAAGCAAAGAGGAAAATATGGCCTTTGTGTTAGAAATGATGCTGGAGAACACACAATAGAATTCTGAAAAACCAATGATTTGCCCATTTCAAATACCTTCTTTAGATAGCATCAGAGACTATACACATGGACCTCACCAAATGGAATACATAGAAATCAAATTAACTAAATCTGCAGAAAGAGACAATGGAAAAGCTCCATATCATCAGTGAAAACAAGGTCAGGGGCAGACTGTGGAACAGCCCATCAGTTACAAATATGCAAATTCAAACTGAAGCCGAAAAAAATGAAAACATGTCCACTAGAGCCAAAATACAACCTTGAATATATCCCACCTGAATTTAGAGATCATCTGAAGAAGAGATTTGATACATTCAACACTAAAGACCAAGACCAGAAGAGATGTGGAATGACATCAAGAACATCATACATGAAGAAAGCAAAAAGTCAGTGAGAAGACAAGAAAGAAGGAAAAGGTCAAAATGGATGCCAGAAGAGACCCTGAAACTTGCTCTCCAGCGTAGAGATGCTAAAGCAAATGGCAGAAATGAGGAGGTCCAAGAGCTGAACAGAAAATTTCAAAGATCAGCTTGAGAAGATAAAGCCAAATATTACAAAAACATGTGCAAAGATCTGGAATCAGAAAACCAAAAAGGAAGAACACACTCAGCATATCTCAAGCTGGGGAAACTGAAGAAAAAATTCAAGATTTGACTTTGCTACTGAAAGGTTCTCTGGGCAAATTATTGAGTGATGCAGGAAGCATTAAGAGTAGATGGAAGGAATACACAGAGTCACTGTACCAAAAGGAAATGGTTTATGTTCAGCCATTTCAAGAGGTAGCATATGATCAAGAGCCAATGATACTGAAGGAGGAAGTCCAAGGTGCATTGAAGGAATTGGTGAAGAACAAGGCACCAGAAATTGATGGAATAAAAATTGAAATCTTTCAAGAAAGTGAGGTGGCACAGGAGGCACTCTCATCTCTGCCAAGAAATTTGGAAGAAATCTGGCCAACTGATTGGAAGAGATCCATATTTGTGCCCATTCCAAAGAGAGGTGACACAACAGAATGCAGAAATCAGACAATCCCTTTTGATATCCCATGTGAATAAAGTTTTACTAAAGGTAATACAGAAACAGCTGCAATCATACATTGACAGAGAACTTCCAGAGGTTCACGCCAGGTTCAGAAGTGGCTGTGGAATGTGGGATATTATTGCTGATGTCCGATGGATCTTGGCTGAAAGCAGAGAATATGAGAAAGATGTTTACCTGTGCTTTATTGACTATGCAAAGGCTTTCAGTTGTGTGGATCATGACAAGCTATGGACAACATTGCGAAGTGTGGATATTCTGGAACACTTAATTGTGCTCATGAGGAATCTGTCCCTGGACCAAGAAGCAGTTGTTCGAACAGAACATGGGAACACTGAATGGTTTAAAATTAAGAAAGGTGTGTGACAAGGCTGCATTCTTTCACCCTACTTATTCAACATGTATGCTGAGCAAATAATCCAAGAAGCTGGATTCTATTAAAAAAAATGTGGCATCAGGATTGAAGGAAGACTCATTAACAACCTGAGATATGTAGATGATAAAACCTTGCTTGCTGAAAGTGAAGAGGACTTAAACATTTACTGATGAAGATCAAAGAGCACAGCCTTCAGTATGGATTACATCTCAATGTAAAGAAAACAAAAATCCTCACCACTGAACCAATAATCAACATTCTTACCAATGGAGAAAAGATTGAAGTTGTCAAGGACCTCATTTTTCTTGGATCAACTATCAACACTCACAGGAGCAGCAGTCAAGAGATCAGACGACGTATTGCATTAGGCAAATCTTCTGCACAAAACCTTTTTAAAGTGTTGAAGAGGAAAGGTATCAGCTTGAGGACTAAGGTGCACCTGACCTCATATGCATGTGAAAGCTGGACAGTGAATAAGGAAAATCATAGAAGAATTGATGCCTTTGAATTACGGTGTTGGAAGAGAATACTAAAAGTGCCAGGGGTTGCCAAAAGAACCAGTAGATCCATTTTGGAAGAAGTGTAGCCAGAGTGTCCCTTGGAGGCCAAGATGGCCAAACTTCGTCTCTCATATTCCGGACATATTGTCTGGAGGGACCAGTTAGTTGCTGGAGAAGGAAGGATATCATGTTTGGTAAGATGGAGGGTCAGAGAAAAAGAGGAAGACACCCAATGAGTTGGATTGGCCAACTGGCAGCATCGATGGACTCAAGTGTGGCAACAGTAGTGAGGTTGGCCCAGGATCAGGCAGTGTTTCGTTCTGCTGTGCATAAGGTCGCTTTGGGTCGGTACTAACTTGATGGTACCTAACTGCAACAACAACAACATATGTATGTCTATTTATTATTGTTAAGTGCTATAGGTTCTGACCCATAGCAACCCTAATTTGCCAGATTTAGCGAACAAAAATACAGGACATGCAGTTAAGTGTAAATTTTAGAAAAACTATGAATACTTTTTTAGCATAAATATGTTCCATGCAAGAACCAGATGATATTTTGTTTTTTGTGTTTTAAATTAACTTGCCATTTATTTGAAATTCAAATGTAACAGCTGGCCTTGTGTTTGGTTACCTACAGACTCTCTGTTGTTGTTAAGTGCCATGGAGTCAGTTATGACTCATAACGACCCTGTATAGGGTTTCTGAGGAGCAGCTGGTGGGTTTGAACAGCTGACTTTGTGGTACTTACCTTATAACATCACACTATATCTGGAGCTGTGCAATAAAATACAGGAGCCTGCAAGGGTAAAGGGTGGGAAGGGAGGAAATACGGGGGATAAGGATGGATGATAGAAGGAAGATGGGTAAGAAAGAAGGAAGAAAAAAGGCAGGAAAGTAAAAAGGAAGGAAGGAAATGCTGAAGACATCTGTGTGTGTACCCATTCCCTTATGGACATAGGCTTGGTACCAAGGACATAGAGGTTGCCCTTTCTTGGGCCTTAAAAGAAAGGGGGCGGGGGAGATGGGAAAGCTCCAGTTACCTTGGCAACTCACTCCTGCTGTTTGCCTGAAACAGTTTGCATTACACCTCTGCTAGGCGGTCATGGAAGTGAGGATGGCTAGACTCCTGTTTCGCCTCTTTTGGACGTGTTCTCACACGTCCTTGAGAAGGACATCTTGCTTGGTAAGGCAGTTGTTGTTAAGTGTCGTAGAGTCGGTTCCGACTCACAGTAACCTTGTATAGCGTTTCCAAGGAGTGGTTGGTGAGTGTGAACCACAGACCTTGTGGTCCACTGCTTATCCTACAGCCCCACACTAGGACTCCACTGATAGGGTAGAGGGTCAGCGAAAAAAGAGTAAGACCCTCAAAGACATGGGATGATACAGTGGTTGCAGCAGTGGACGGAAACCTAACAATTGTGAGGATGGCGCAAGACCCCACAGTTCTTCCTTCAGGAAGGACCCTAACAATAACAGGCAGTTATCAGCCGTTTTATTTTCCGTGATTTCCCCCCTCAGTACTCAGGCCGAGGCAGCACTGGGCCAGTGTCGGGAGTCCTGGTACCGTGGTGCCAGTCTGATCCGGGCGAAGTTGGCCGGGCTGGGGGCGCCCGGGATCTGCCTTAGAGCGTTTGGTGCTGGGAGAATGGGCGGGCGCAGCATTCAACCGTGCGCATTTTGCCCGCTCTTCAAAGACCCTTTAGAAATGTAAGAGGGTGAGCGCAGAAACACACATGGACAACAGTTTTATGAGAAAATGCAGATAAAGAGCCCGACGGTAGGGCCATATGTTCCCCATAATCTCCAAAGCCGTCACTTCAATTAGAGCCTCCCCTGAGTTCTAATGCCCAATCCTGAGTAAACAAGCCGCTCTGAAAGAAGAACTCGGTTTCCAATTAAAAGTGTACTAACATTTCTCCTTCCCTTAATTCCCGCGGCGCAAAGCTCCGCGCGGGCGGAGGCGCGCCCGGGTCGCGGCGAGGTCGTCGCGGGTCTGCGCCGCGCTGCGCCGCCGCCGTTCCCAGGTGACGTCAGGCAGGGCCGGGATTAGGGCCCTCCCCGCGCTGCCCGCGCCACGCCGCCGAGTTAATTAAAAGTAATGCCACGCTAAATCCGCCGGCTCTCTGACGGCCGAGCCGCGCCTTTAGGCCTGCCTTCCAGAGACGCTTTCCGCAGCAGGTGCTGGCGTTTGTTAGTGTGTGTGGTGCGTGGTGTGTGCAGACTGTTATCACCTCTCTCCCCCATTCCACACAGCGCCTGCGCATAGAAACGGACAGACAGGCAGACAGACAGATAGACAGAGGTGTGATCTGAATGCTTTCATTCCAGTTTTCCCAGTGTGAACCCTGCTTTGGTTTTAGCTCCTGGATTTCCTGCTATCACTCACTGCAGAAACACCCCCATCTCTTCCTTTGTGCCCCCAATTGAGAATTCTAAGGGCATAAATAAATGGTAGCCAGATGTGAGGTTATTCAAATATCAGGAAAGCAACTTAACATCTACTGGCATTCTTTGGGAGCTCTTGAAAGTACTGAATCTGAACTTTGCCGGCCCTTCAACCTTTATATTATAGGTTTCTAAAAAGTTGGTTTCTATTGATGTTTTCTGGTCAGCCTGACTGGTTTGAAAGCTGCGTGGTTTGAGATGGGTGAGTGATTGATAGATTAACTTTCTGGCCTACTCTCTATACCATGAAAGAATCAAAGAATTGAAGCCATTATCTGAAAAATTCCAGAAACATCAACACGCAGAAAATCCTCACTAGATTATTCAAATGCAAATGGTTTTCCTTCTTTCATGAATTATCTGCCCAAGTAATTATTTTAGTTTTCAGTTTGGCCTTGGCGGTGAAGATCTCAGAGAATTAGTTTCACTGAGTTGGTGATTGTTTGTTTATTCCTTACTCTGATTGATGTTAACTAAATTAAATTGAGGCCAGTTCAGCAAACATTTTGAGGGGCTGTCAGATGTTATGCTAGGCACTGGTGATTATAAGAGGGAGACAAAACAGCCTGTATTTTCCAGGCACTCAGGGCCCTCCATGGATAAGAAAGACCTATAGCAAAATATTACAATAAAGTATCATATACCGGCATGTTATAGTAGAGATACACAGTGCATTGTTACGTGCCGGTGAGTTGGTTCTAACTCATAATGACCCTGTGTAGGGTTTCCTAGGAGAGGCTGATGGGCTTGAACCACCAACCTTACAGTGCTTTTCCTACAGGGCATAATTTTACCTAGGAGTTCCTGGTTGGCACTCTTTTACTATCTGAAAGGTTGATGGTTTGAACTAGTCCTGCCTGGCATGGCCCTGTAGGATAAGCACTGGACTGCAAGGTCGGCCTTTCAAACTTAGCAACCGTTCCTTGGAAACCTGAGGTTTGCTATGAGTCCGAACCGACTCAATGGCATTTAACAACACCAGAAGCACCTCAAAAGAAAGGTGACCTGCTTCTAAAAGGTCATGCCTTGAAAACCCTCTGAAACAGTGCTACTCTGCACACAGGGGGGTCTCTGTGGATTGGAATTAATTCCACAGCAACTGGTTTGTGTGTGTATTAGGAGCAGAGGACTACTTGGAAAATACTACACTATGAATATGACATTTTAGTTGGGCACTGAATGAGTTAGTAATTTTCAGGTAATGAAAAGCCTGTGAGCATAATGTTAGAATGGTGTAGCTTAGTGTATATGGCCAGAGAAGTAGGGTTGTGTCTGGGCACTGGAGGAATAGTTGTACTGCAGATTTCCTCTGGGGAGGTGAGCTCTCGGTGGCAGTGAGTGACAAGAATGATGCCCAAGGTGAAGGGTTTTAAATGTCTCATTGGACTGTTGTCAGATGTCTGACCACAGATTGTGAACAGGGTTCTGATGTTACTCAATCTTTGCTTCAAGCAAAGACAGAAGATGAATTGGTATTGGGGGAATATTGCAGGCAGGGAGACTATCCAGCAAGCTAATGTAGTGTTTCAGATAGGAGTTGAAATTTGGAAACACAGCAAAGTCAGTAGATAAGTTGGAAAATGGTTTCAGAGATAGGCTTCATTCAGTCACGGAGTCAGTATTTATTGAATCCCTACTGTGTGCCAGGCATCATTCCCAGTGCTGGCTACGTAATGGGGAATGAAACATTATAGAGTGTAACTTTTAGAATTAAATGGCCATTTGATATAGGAGGAGAGGTTGTTTCAAGTCAAGGGTGGCTTTGAGGTTTCTAAGTTACATTTATGAATATTGATGTCCCAAGAAAAGAAAGAGGGATCTAGATAGTGAATTCAGGTGGAGCATGTTGAGTTTGAAGGTTTTTGTGAATCATGTAGATGTGGACATATGTTGTTGTTAAGTGCCATCGAGTCGGTTCCGACCCATAGCGACCCTGTATAGAGTTTCCGAGGAGTGACTGGTGAGCTTGAACCACCAACCTTGCAATTCAAACGGCTCTGCAGTCTGATGCATTAGCCCACAGCTCCGTTAAACCCATGGGTCTGAGGTTCAAGCAGGAGATCAGAAGGAAGACAAGGATAAAGGAATCACAGAAGAGGTACAGGTTTTGTTCTTTTCTGGTGTATCCACTGGTTCAGTTGTCTGAGTGCCAGAAAACAACAGTAACAAAATAATTGAGTAGATTAAGGGTTCTTTAGGTGTGTCCCAGGACCAGCAGCCTTAGCATTGCCTGGAAATTTATTAGAAACCCAGATTCGTAGATTCACCCTAGACCTACTGAACGAGAACCCCTAGGGGCTAGGTCAGAAATCTGTGACTCAGTTGCCCTGTAAGGTTTGAGAACCACTGAATCCAGCAAAGTCTGTAGAGCTCATTGGATTTAACTCAAAGACCATGAGCCAAGCACAGATAGTGGGTATCTGCACATCTGAGTGACAATTGTCTACAGTGACTGATCTGTCTAAATCTAATCCCAGGGCAGCTAGGGGGTTATCTGATTCCATCATGGAACATGTAGATGCAGCAAATATTAAGCCCTGAAGTATTATGTCAGTGACTGTCAACTTTTTTTTTTTTTTTTTTTTTTGCTTTGGACTGCTAACTGTAAGGTCAGCAGTTCAAACCTACCAGCCGCTCCTTAGAAACCCTGTCCAAGATAACTGTGAGTTGGAACCAACTTGATAGCACTAACAACAACAACAAAATAATTCTTAGACATTGTATGGCTTCCATTGTGTCCTACCTGCTTGAGACTTAGTCTAATTCAGTCTTCTGTCTATTCATATTTTTGCTATATCATCAACCATATTGTGAATTCGTTTCTATCAGAGATTTTATGCATCACACAAGGCATTGACAGAATAGTCGGAAATTCCTTGTAACTCTGACTCTATAAGTAGTGTTCATATGTGCAGACATACACCACACACCGACTCACTCTACCAGCGTCAGGTCTTTAAACATCACCTCCACTGTCATGCAGAGTCCTGGTGTGGTGCTGTGGGTTAATGCGCTGGACTGTAAGGTCATTTGAACTGCAACATCAGAAGTTCAAGCTTACCAGCCACTCCTCAGAAACCCTGTATAAGGTTTGCTATGGGTCGGAACCGACTTGATGACATTTAATAACAACAACCACAACAACAACTGCTGTCACTCATTGAGACAGCAGTTGAGCACACACACACCCCTTCTTGTGACCAGTCTGATACTACCTCTGTAGTCAGATGGAACAGCTTCACCAAGGTACTTGAATCAATCAAAGAATATGCATTGTTGTTTGAAAATAAGTTAATAGTAATTTGGGGTAAGATCTGTGTTTAAATACTTTTTAAGAGAAGAGAGCAATTTGTGGTGCTAGACGGAACCAGTGATTCAGTTAATACACTGTTTTAAGTAGCCTAAAGACTTTGAAGCTGTGGGTACTTGGATTTAATTTCCAGTTTTTTCTACCTGCTAATTTTGGGCTTCCCGTTCCTGAGTCCATAAAATATACCTGAGAGGGCTGTGATGTGAGGCTTGTATTAGATAATACTCATAGATGTAAAGTAGTGTGGTGTCTCCCACAGAATATTCCAGAAAGGACATTCATTACTATATATATAAGCATGGGGACTTTTGAATTCTTTCAACATCCTATCCAGACCTTGGCAAAGGAGAGTAAGGAAATCCAAGAAGTGAACATCCCAAGGACACTTTCCTGGGTTTTCATTTGGTTGGGAAACCGTGTTAGGTTGCTTGACAGTAACACAAGGAGCCGCAGCTGGCACTACCTAATCTAACAGCTGGGGTGTGACCAAAGGGAATCTGGGTTCTTGAAGGAGGGACAAAGGACACCAGACACTATCTTTACAAAATGGAACATGCCAATGTGACATTAGTTCTAGCACTTTCCCCAAGATTTGACTTCGATTTATGCACGATATGCAGTTTATTATCGGTTGTGCTTGTTTTCTTTTTAAACAATGGCAACTTGGGAAGCTCTTCATCTTTGCAGAATTAGGCACCTTCCTGGAAATAGACAAGGCAGTGATGCTAGATGTCTCTTCCTGTCAAAAAAGTACAGGAAGTATTCACCTTCCCACTTCTCCTCCCTTTGCTATAGTGTCCCAGTGCTCTCTGGAATGCCGTCAGCCTGGTCTCCTTTGGGTGTAAGGTTTGTTGTTGTGAAGTGCCTTTGCGTGGTTTCTGATTCATAGCGACTGTGTATAGGGTGCTTGGGGCTTTTTTAAATGCTCAGGACAGGGCTGCACTTCTCCCCAAAGCAACCAGATGCCACAGGCTTCTCTGCTTTCTGTTTTAGGCCCATTGCTGTTCCAGTGCAGGACATATCCCCAGCTACCCTATTCCATGGACCATGCAGGCAGGACACAGAGCCCACCCTCCAGTTCATTTTCTTTGATTTGGATGTGTCCAAGGACCACTGGGAAAGAACAAGGAGGTTTTTCTTTCTTCATGTCTGAGAGTTTCCCTGTTGAATGCATAAAACATACTGTTTCCCCTCTCTTCCCTGTGACATCCTTGATCTCTGTAGATTTTCAGTTATAACTGATTTGTAGTCATTTAAGTTCCTGAAGCTTGAGAGAAACAGAGTGCTTCAAAGGTTAGAATTTCTCTAATTACAGGCTTTAGAATTTAGAACATTCAGAAGAGATTAAAAAAAAATGCCTATTGCATCCGTTTAGGATTATTTATTTATAACAGGGTGGGGAACCTTTTTTCTGCCAAAGTTTATAACATCATATGTGGGCCAGACAAAATTATTAACTTAAAAATTAGCCTGCTATATTTAATCAACATTTATTTAACTCCTCCCTCATATGATAGCAGGGCCAGACTAAATGGTTTCATGGCCTTATATGGCCTACAATGCTGGATGTTCCCCACCCCTAATTGATAATAACATTTGTAATTTTATACCAAACATGGGTTCATGTTTGGTGTAAATCAAATTAAACAGAATATTTTAATCTGAAATCCTCCTATAGTAGAACCCCCTCCCCCCAAACAAACAAACAAACCCCCATGACATCCAGTCGATTTGAACTCGTAGTAACACGCTATATAGAGTTTCTGAGATTGTAAATTTTTATGTAAGCTGAAGGAAATAATCAGAAAATAATATAATAGCAATTGCTGATAATACATAACTTTATGAAAGTACTTCTCAGAATTAGTTTCTATTCAGAGCTATCTCCTATACTTTCTGTGGGTCCTAGAATTCACCAAAAGATACATAGCTATATCCATCACACCCTTACTCCCCCAAAAGAAGAAGGATAAGAAGAATTCTGTTCACAAAACCTAGTTAGTGAAACAGGACAGTGGAATCAATTGCCTTAGAAATCAACAAATGTTAAAAGTGCTATTGCTCAGCTCTTTGAATTAAGTACACAGAACACCAAGAAATTGTCAATAGAACTTTGACATTGAGTTGCTTTCAGGTCTAACAGAATTGTCCATTGTTTGCTCCTCTTGCCACTTCTGACAAGCACCATGTGGGGAAAGAACACTAGACGGTGAACCAAGAGATGTGGGTCCTAGGTTTGGTTGTTGTGTTGTTGTTGGGTGCCATTGAATCAGTTATGACTCAGTGACTCAGTGCACAACTGAACAGAATGTCCTGTACCAGCCTCACAATTACTGTTATGAGCCCATTCCTGCTCTGTCTTGTTGGGGCATCTTCCTCTTTTTCATTGACCTTCCACTTCGCTCCAAATGATGGCCTTCTCTGGTTACTGATCCCTCCTGACAACATGTCCAAAGTATGAGAGACAAAGTCTTGTCATCCTTGCTCCTAGGTTTGGGGCTGCTACTAACTAGGTGTCTGGTCTTAGATGACCTTCTTCAGCTGAGGGTTACTCAGTGTTCTCATCTGTAATATGAACTCCTTGGTCTGTATTTTCTCTATGTTTCTTTAGTCTCTGATGTAGTGCTGTTTCCCAGCATGTTCCACCAAGGCCAGCTGGAGGATAAACCCCAGCTTTTTGCTCCTATGATGACTTGTAAGCATCATGACAGGGCAATGGGAAACCTGTTGGCTTCACTTATACCAGTCTATACAGGAACCTATTGCATTATCTAGAGAGTTAGTCCTGCCACCAGGGCAAGTGAAACAAAGCAAGTCACCGGAGAAATTTAAGATTTGGATTGCCATCTAGTCAGCAAATTTGTCTTTGTTGGCATTGGATGCGGTAAGTGAGAATGGGAAGAGATGCTGCAAGACAGTCTTCTCTCTTTTATAAATAAATGTATTAAATCATTATAATAAAATTATGAAAAATAATTATAGAAAAAGAGCATAAGGTCAGAGATTTCTGCTCAGCATCAGAAACACCTCTCAGCAGGCCAGAGTCA